>NC_091396.1:68262072-68568802 GCF_032191515.1 Phaenicophaeus curvirostris | reverse complement strand
CTTGGGGACATGACTCAGTAGCAGAGTTGACAGTGTTGGGTTTATGGCTGGACTCGATGATCTTCAAGGTCATTTCTAGAATAACAATTCCGTGATTATCAGCAATGTCACCCTTCCCACTGGCAGCTCTAAGTGCCACTGGAGAAGCTCCGGGCTCTTCCTTGGGTTGTGGTTTCTAGGAGGAGGACCCCGGGCCAGCCCACGTACCTGTTGGTATGCGAATTGTTGTGCATAAACCAGCTCCGGTTGTTGTCCACGTACATGGCCCAGGCCTTGTCGTCCTTGCCCAGCATGGCATCCTTGAGGACGTCGATGCGCGCCACACCGAAGGCCGGGTCAGGGTGATTATCGTAACGATCAATTGAGAGCTCCCAGTAATGGAGCCCTTTGGAAAAGCCCGTTTTCCCCAGCACAACCCTGTCATCGTAGCTGTTGCAGGTGACAGTCAGGTTGTCATTGGAGAAGATGATGTCAGCGTGGGCCGAGGAAGGATCGAAAGAGAACCAAGCAACTGGAACACACAAACGACATCAGGTTAGGGCGGTGGGAGCGTGGCTGCCGGCGACCGAGCCCCGTGGAGCAGACACGGAACAGCGCATGCTGCATGCAGAGAGACAGGAGGCACGGCGGGGGCTGCCGCCCACAGCGAGAAGCAGGCAGGGAGCTGCACAGCGGTGGGGGCTGCCGGCTCACGGAGAGCATCTCCCATCACGAAGGGAGGCTTGGAGCTTGTGCAACTGCAGCCTGCCGGCGTGGCTGAGGCTTTATGGCCAGGACTCGATGAGTTTTGGTGCTCCCTGGTGCCTGCCTGTCTCCCTCCCTGCCCACTCTCTGTCTGTCTTGGCTCATGAGCCTGCAGGATCCTCATCATCTCCAAAACTTTGGCCCTAGCAGAAGGCATCTCGCGATCTTGACCAGGTCTCCAGGTTCTAGCTACCGTAACTTACCCTTACAACTAAGGGTTGCTCGTGCAAGGAACAGTTTGCAGGAAGGGGACTGAGGATTAGGACATAAACTCGGTGGATTTGAGGGCTGGTGGACTCGGGCCCCAAAAGCACGTACAGAGGTCTGCGCTGACGGAGACGCTACATCACACCGAGAAACCCCCCTACGGAGCAACCGGCCACACGTAAGACAAGCGCTAGCTCCTGAGAAGGCTGCAAAGTGCCCCAAAACCTTCACGACTCGGTCCGGCTGCTGCTTTAAACGCACGGGACTCGGTTACTGCAAATCAGACAAATAGAGCGGCACGTCCTCGACAAGACAAAGGCACAGGGTTCCACAAGCCACCAGCCCGCTTTGCCAGATGGTTTTTCTCCAGCGGTCACCGAAACATGAACTGACACCTTCACAAACCACTCCCGCGCCTGCAGGAGTAAACACGGCTTGAAAAATAAAACACTCGGGTGAGATTGATTCATCGGTTTATTGGATCGTTTCACGGGACAGCTCACATGCACGCGGGCGCCCCAGCTTTGCAACTCGACGGAGGCGATTCCGTACCTGCCACCATTTTTTTAATGTCAACTGTGGTCATTCCCAAGGAGAGGCATGCAGGAGAGAAAAGAGCACGTAAGGTTGGGAAAAGAGAGGAATGAGAAACGATTTCTGCTTGCCTGCTTCTCCAGCGAGCGCACGGACCTCACGAGTAAGGCTCAGGGACATGGGTTATGGCAGATGGGAATGGTTGGACTCGACGAGCCAAGGGGTCTTTTCCAACCTGGTGATTCTATGATTTTATTCTAAGACGGGGAGAGACGGAGCGAGGGTGGGATGCAAGCGGCACACGAGCTGCTCGAGGAGGGAATCCTGCGAGCTGGGCATGGAGTTCCTGCTCCCCAGGGAACGAATGGGCCTGAGCTTGCAGAACGAGCAGCGCCACAGCCCTGGGCGGCCGGGGATGCTACAATGAGCGCTTGCTCTAATTAGCTGCAGAGGCATCACCTCCTCGGCATCTGGCCCATGTGCAAGCCCTTAATGAACCGGAATGCTTTGAGCAGGAGGATCGGTTCTTAATTACAGGGCCGCTTCCAGAGCACTGACCTCAGGCTTCTCTTGAAAACCATATGGAGGAGAACTTAAAATGCCTTCACATCATACGGCAATCACCATTCCTCCTCTAAATTTGCCTACTAGCAGGACATGACAACGCTCTCAGACGCCCCGGGTGAACGCTGGGGTGTCCTGTGCAGGGACAGGAGTTGGACTTGATGAGCCTTGTGGGTCCCTTCCAACTCAGGGCATTCTAGGACCCTATGACACCCAAGAGAGCTCTGCAAGCAGGGTTTGTGCAAGAAATGCTGCTCACTCCCCAAAGAAAAGTTAAAGATTGAAAAAAGAAAGAAAAAAAGGAAGAGCACCACGGAGTAAGCGCCAGTTAATTGTAATAAATATACTTGCCTAATTGAGAGTAAGGCGATCCTTGTGTCTCAAAATTGCATCCTATAAAGAGATACTACATTTCACACATCACAGCTGAGAAACAACCGCCTGAAAAACCCTCACCAGCATTTAACCTTGAATTAAGCATCCATCCAGCCACGGGAGGCCTGATTCATTAAAAGCCAGAGCACCGGGAGAAGGGGTTGCAAACACGACCCACGCGTTTGAGTGCAGACACGGGCAGTACCTGCTCCTCCACAGCCAGATCCCACCACAGCCTTCAAGGCTGAGGCCGTTTTAATGAATCACGCCCCGTGCCCCTATTCAAAGAACGGCTTTCAAGGTCCCTGTGCATCGCTGCGGTACCAATTCACCTCAGTGTGACACAGCAGGGGCACACGGGCACGTTCAGGACCCCGTTTTGGCCCGTCCCACCACCCCAGCACAGACAAGTATCGCTCACGGCCATCGCGGTGGATCTTGGGACACTGGACACAAAGGAAGAAACGTCCGTAACAAAACAGAGTTCAAGCCATTAGCGCACAGCAGTACGATGGGAAATAAAACATAAAAAGCACAAAGAAAAGTTGCGGGGCCCCCGGTTATTCTGGCAAGGGTCATGCTGCAGCATTCCTCATTCCGGGTTATGGGATGGAAATCAATCGCGGGCCCCCATTCTTCCTGGGCTTACACCAGAGGAAGCCACGAATCACTCCACTGGAGCGGCGTAAATCCAGAGCAGGTGGGAGAATCGGGGCCCAGGATCTTTAACAACGGAAGATGTGCAAAGAGGGGTTAGAAAACAGCTCTGAGAGATGCACTGTGCCTGCAGCTCCTTCGCTGGCCGCCCGGTACCGCCTACGTCCCGCTCAGCCCGCCAGGACTGGGCGCAAGGAGGCAAGCAAAGCGCTTGTCGGGGCTGCCAGGCGAGCGAGGTATCACGGGAGTGGTTTCCTCCGCTCTGTGGGGAACAAGACTTGGATATCATCACATAAAAGCTGAGCCCAGTGCTCAAAGATGAGCAGACAAGAGCCCACATCTCCAGGATCTGCGAGCTGGCCTTAGGAGACCTCGCTTGCAGCCAGACTCGCTTCTTTCTTAGGAGGGGTCTGGAGTTAATTGAGCAAACTGATTTTGGAGAACAAATCTTGCAGCAGAGCCCGTGTTTCCTGGCTGTATAGGGAAAGCAAACCATGGAGATGTCCCTGCAGGTTTCTCCCAGGGACTCTGCTCTTCTGATTGTCCCTAGACACAAGGTCAACACACGCTAGAGGTGAGGGATCTGCTCTGCTGGCTGGTTGGGTCAGATTGTTCAGCCGAAAGCAGCACCCATGGAAGGAGTCACTGCGCTGCTCCCCCACCCCACGCCTAAACGTGCCCAGGCTGGTACGTACGGATGAGAACACCACGAGAACTCTGCCACCGCAAGTCCCTGCGCGGCAGGAGCAGGCCACTGACAAACAGAAGGAGTTCCCCCTGCCATCCGCATGTCATGGGAAAAACAAACACAACAGAACGAAAAAAAAAACCAAAGACTTTGGAGATGCCCAGAAGCACAGACCAAGAGGAAATGCCAGAGGCACTCGGCTCACCAGCTGAATTCAGGGACTGTAAAGAAGAATGCAAGCTCAGCTGGTGGGCTGAAGATCTTAGCTCAAAGTAGGATCTCCCCGGGAAGCTGGGTTGTAGATTAAGGGTGGAGGAGAAAGGACTCATTCTACGAAGCTGCGATCTTTCCAAAGGCACTGGAAAAGGGAGGGTCTGTTCTTCTGACTGCGCGTCTAAACGTAAGATCAATGCAAACTAGACATCAGAGATCGGGTCTGCTGGACGGCGTCACTCTGTCACCCAAGAGGAGACCTTGGAGCAGAGCACGGACGCTGCTTTGCCGCAGGCAGCGTGCGTGCGGTGTGTGGAGCAGCAGTGTCTGGTGCTGCGTAAGCCAGCAAGACCCTTGCCTCTGAGAATATCACCAATAAACATATTTTCATCTTCCAAAACATTCCCATCATGACCAGTTCAATAGGTTTTTCATTCCAGTGAGTCCTGCACCTAAAAAAATTCACGTTACCATGCATGCTTCCCATCGTTCTTTACTAAATCTCATACCTCTGTGCACAATAATTACTGGTGGTCAAGCCAGTCGCTTGGCGGTGAACCTTGTTTTGCAGGGCTGTGCTAAGCTGCGTTACCCTAAGGACCACCAAGCACCCACCTTACTCAAAGGTTGCTCGGGATGTGGTGTTCTTGGTTTCCCTTTGTACCTGTCAAAACACATCTGAGCCTTACAGTAAGAATTTAACTCACGTGATTCACAGCAAAGCATCGGAGTAGAGAGAACCTCTTGGGTCACTGGTTTCTGTTCCTCACTACCACAAACGGTCACCTCCTGCAATTTCACCCCTAGCCTCGTCAAGGAATAGGTTAACGTGAAATGTGGAATCCACCATCCTCCACACATTCAAATCAGAGAAACTCCCAAACACTGCACCCCAGCCTCCCTGTCTCTCCTGGCTGTGAATATGGATTTTGCTGAAAAGCATGTCAGAGCAGATAAAAGGAAGCATTTCTTTGCACGGTGGAGAGTAACTTCTGCATCTTGCTGCTGCACGAGGCTGTGGAAGCAAAGGGGTCAGTGGGTTCAGCCACAGGTTAGAGAAATCACCGCACAACGCGTCAGTAAGTGGAGCTCAAGGTTAGGGAAGGATGTGTTCTCCAACATCTACCAAGAGCGAGAGGAACTCCTACCAAGAGCGAAAGGATCTCCTACCAAGAGCAGCCAGGCTCACGACTCTCCCTAACTAACACCTTATGTTCCTAGAGCATCTTGCAGCTTATTTCCCCTTGTGGGGTTCACCTCTTTCAAAACTGCTGGTTAAAACACTCTGGTTGCTGCTGAAACTCATTCCATGGCTGGTAAAGAACTTCAAATTGGGCCTCAGATGAAGAACTGGGCTTGAACAAAAAGCTTCTGGTGCTCATCTAGGCTGGGGAAGGGCCCTCCGGCATGGTGCCCAAGCCCCTTTGCCACGTGTCCAGCTCAGATGCAGCTGGGGGCGGCTGTTTATGGTGATGGCAGAGTTGGTCAAGTTTGGGAACCCAGCAGAGGGGACAAGGTGTGACAAGCAAGGTGTTCCTCCTGGTCCTCTGCTCCAAGGCTTGTGTCTCATCCAAGAAGCCAAAACCAGGCTTGCCTTGAAACTCTGCAGCCATGGTTAAAGCTGGAGACTCGGAGCAGCTGAGGGAAGGGGATGTGGGGACAGCTCCCAGGCTCTCGGCTCTCAGAGCATGGCTGCGGGCAGCACAGGTGACATGTGTCCAGGTGAGTGTGGCTGAAGGCACGGAGCAGCCCAGCATGAGGGCTGACGTGTGGGCAGGCAGGAGGCAACGAAGCTGGTGATGGGGCTGGAGAACAAGTCTTATGAGGAGCAGCTGAGGGACCTGGGGTGGTTTAGACTGGAGAAAAGGAGGCTGAGAATAGACTTCATCACTGCTGGAGGTTGTGGTGAGGTGGGTGCTGGGCTCTCCTCTCAAGTGACGGGTGACAGGATGAGAGGAAATGGCCTCAGGTTGCTCCAGAGCAGGTTAAGGTTGGACATCAGGAAAAAACTCTTCACAGAAAGAGTTCTCAGGCCCTGGCAGAGGCTGCCCAGGGAGGTGGCGGAGTCCCCATCCCTGGAGGGGTTTAAAAGACGGGTAGATGGGGTGCTCAGGGATCTGGTTTAGCAGTGGACAGCTATGGTTTGACTCGATGATTTCAAACGTCTTTTCCAACCAAGTGATTCTATGATTCTGTCATACTCACTTTCCAGCAGGACAGCCGTGTTCAGAGAGATGTTCTCTTCCTATCAAGCTGGCCTCTTCTTTTGTCCCTTCTTCCCACGCAGCCATTTCGCAGAGCGCGGCTGAAGGGGAAAGCTAAGACTACTTCAGAGAAAATAGCACTTAAAGCCTGATACTGCTGTAAAGACCATAAAGAAAAGCCTAAGCAAGAGCTGTGATGTGTGAGGAATTCTATTCACCAAGGCACTCAGATATCCGGAAGCTGCACAGAGATGTAATTTATTTCACTTTGAGTCCAAAGAAGCTCAGCCAGTGTCTAAAAGCACCAAATACTCCAGGTCTATTTGACTTTTTTTCCTCTGTTTCATGCTGGAATAACAAATGCACAAGCCCATTCAGTGAGAAGGCGCGATGCAGGAAACGCTCATCTGATGCTCAGAAGAGCAAAACGTCTCGTTGCTGGCACCGGCCCCAGCACAGCCTGGCCCTTTGGGACCATGAACAGCTCTTTTTTTCCCCAGGATCTTTCGTATTTTGGAGACTGGCTGGACGGTGAGGACGCCTGTGAGAGGAAAGCAGAGCTGGAGTGCTCATAGCAGGGACCCTGTGAACTCTTGGCTGTGACAACTTAAAGTCCATCCCGTTTTGTTTAGGAAACTGTATCTCAAATTGGTCTTATGAGACACAAATGAGACCAGAAGCCAAAGCTCTGCTGTCTCCTGCAAAGGTTGGTGAAGCTGGGTGGTGAAGTAGGTGAGAACTGTTGACCTCCAGGCTTTGGGAGTGGCCCTGGCCACCCCAGCATAGGGCTGGATCCGGGTTGTCCTGCTCATGGATCTCCAGAGGAACGCTGCAGCTTCCTTGGTGCTGGTGCCCAGCTTTGCAAACATGCACACAGCCCTCAGATGGACGTGCCATGCCTTTGTGACCTGTGACTTGAGTTTTCTGCCTCTTATACGAGGAGCGTTTGCTACAGGTTTGCTCTCCACTCTACTTCTGCCAAATGTGGGTCCCGTTCCTGGCCAACCTGTCCTGCCCGTGCAGCCACACCTGGCACACGCTCTGAGCTGGAACAGTTATCTCCTGCAGATAAGTGGAGGCAAGCAAGGAAAAACCACGTGTATCCTTCCTGCGCTTCTGTTTGTAAATCGGTTCTCAACAGAAAGCCCTTTCTTCTCCTTGCTCAAAGCCACCAGAAGTGCTCTGTGGCAAGAAGGATCTCACCGAAGTTGCCCCACAAGCTGTGTGTGTTCCCTTCTGACCCCAGATTGCATCTGTCAGCAGTTGACAGGGTCTCTAGAGCTGGCTACCAGCCACCTCTGGTGATACTGCTGCAAACCAGATCTTCACGCGGCTTGGAAAAAAAGAGCTTTTACTCTGGGAGTAAAGAAAACTGAGCGTGGAAAAATCCCTGGGGGTTTCTTGCCTGGCAGCAAGGCTGCAGCGGGGCAGATACAGCAGTGGGAGCAGATTCCTTGCTTCATGGCTGCATCACCCACTGCTGGGGGTGTTCAGCCTGGAGAAGAGGAGGCTCCAGGGGGACCTTAGAGCTGAAAGGGGCTCCACGAAAGCTGGAGAGGGGCTCTTGATCAGGAAGGGCAGGGAGAGGATGAGGGCAACAGTTTTCAGCTGAAAGAGGGGAGATCGAGATGAGATCTTGGGAAGAAATGTTTTCCTGTGAGGGTGGGGAGGCCCTGGCCCAGGTTGCCCAGAGCAGGGGTGGCTGCCCCATCCCTGGAGGGGTTCAAGGCCAGGCTGGATGGGGCTTGGAGCCCCTGATCCAGTGGGAGGTGTCCCTGCCCATGGCAGGGGTTGGAAGTGGATGAACTTTAAGGTCCCTTGCAGTCCAAACCATTCCATAATTCTATGATTCATACTCCCACTTCATCTCTTGGAACCAGCTTTATGACTCTCTACCTCCATGCTAGAAACAAGCCAATTTTCCACGATGGATTAAGTGCCTGGGGTGACAAATGCACTTAAAGACAGGTGAGGAGACTCCTCTGCAACCTGCAAGGGAGTGTTTAATATTCTAACTGAGCGCCTGCCGGTGTGGGGTGAGGCAGATGATGCCAGCGTGGCTGGACACGTGTGTGGCTCCCTGGTCCCTCTGCTCTCTGTCGTGCACAGCCATGGTCTGGAGGAGACATCGTGTGGTTGTGGCGTTGTACAGCCATGCACAGCCCTTAGCATCTCAGGAGCAACGTTGACAGCGTCATTTCAGTTTAAACGCAATTAATGAACACATCTGAGCTTCCCTTTGCTTAACACAAACCCTGCTGCAACCCAATTTGAACCTCCTCTCTGCAGGATGCCTCTCGTTGTACCGCCCCAAAGAACATTTTCTGCAAGGGAAAGGGGTGAGAGAGGAACTCTGGCACTGTTCAAGGCTCCTGACACAACCTTTCCCCTCCCATCAGCGCTGCTTCTCCTGCTGAGGGACTGGAGGACCAGGTTCCCTGTGTGGTGATGCTAAGCTCGGGTGTGCTGGACGCGCCCCACGCGTGCGTGTGAGCAGAGATGGAGCGCGGCGGGCTGGAGGCGTCGCGATGCCTTACCCTCAGATGTCTGGAGGACCAGAGTCTTGCTGTACGGGCTGACTCCTGACTTGTTGAAGGCTTTGACGCGCGCGCTGTAGGTGCTGTTGAAGTGAAGCCCGTCCACCGTACACATGGTCTCCTTGCCCACGTACACCTCCTGCATCAAAGCAAGTGCAATTAGTGACCGGTCTTAGGGGTGCAAGAACAGCTCCGGGTGGATGTGGTGGGTTCAGCCATGCTCTGCTGCCTGGGGTGCAGTTAGAAGCACCAGGTACGGCTAAAGCAGAGCAAAGCGATTCTGAGATTTGATCCTTGACAATACTTTGGGCTGCAGCCAAAGCAGTGGGACCAGAGGGCGAGGGAGGGGATCCTGCCCCTCTGCTCTGCTCTGGTGAGACCCCACCTGGAGCCCTGTGTCCAGTTCTGGAGCCCTCAGGAAGGACATGGATCTCTTGGAGAGAGCCCAGAGAAGGCCATGGAGATGATCCGAGGGCTGGAGCACCTCCCGTAGGAGGACAGGCTGAGGTGTGGGCAGGCAGAAGGCAGGGGTTGTTCAGCCTGGAGAAGAGAAGGCTCCGGGGAGATCTTAGAGCAGCTTCCAGTGCTGAAAGGGCACTTGTGAGAAAGGTGGGGACAGACTGCTTTCAGGTCTTGTTGTGACTGGACAAGGGGCAGTGGTTTTAAACTGAAAGAGGGGAGATTCAGATTAGACATAAGGAAGAACGTCTTCACTGTGATGGTGGGGAGGCCCTGGCCCAGGCTGCCCAGAGCACTGGTGGCTGCCCCATCCCTGGAGGGGTTCAAGACCAGGTTGGATGGGGCTTGGAGCCCCTGATCCAGTGGGACGTGTCTCTGCCCTTGGCAGGAGGGGTTGGACTTGGATGATTTTTACGATCCCTTCCAACTCAAACCATTCCATGATTCTATGAATCGCTGCCACCTTGCTGGGGTGGCTGTGCTGTGCCTCGGTCTCCCCACACACAGCCTCCTGCTCCTTCCTCTCTCCAATCCCACCCGTGTTACCTCTCTTCTGCCTTGACTCTACTTCAGTTCCTGCCTGGCTGAGTTCCTTGTGGAGGAATTCAATCCCTGCTCCTGCTCTCAGTGGATGTGAACACACCAAGATAATTATCAGTGTGTCAGATTGGAGAAAAATAATCATATTTTAATTGTGTAATTACAGCAATTTAAGAGCCCCCAGGCCTTAAACACCTCTGCTTGCTGGCAGCTGGCAAACCAGAAGTCCTTCATGGTAATTAGCGTACCTTGCATGAAATCTTTAGCAACCTAAAAATACAAGAACTTCGAATATGTTTGCAAGCCATAGAGACCACTGGCAAGGTGTTTCCACCCCCTCAAATAACCTTGCTACTCCAAAGAGGAGCTTGTCCACACTGCCAGCTTCCCTGGGCACCCCAGCAGCGAGCTCCCATGTTTCCAGGGAAGGAGGGCACTCATAAAAACCTCAAGGTTACTGCAGTTACTTCATGGCGAGGCAATACCGGAGCCACGAGCAAGACGGTGCCACCAAGCCTGGCTTCACGCTCCAAGCACCTACCCTGAACTGGCCGCCGTTGCCATCATCGAGCTCGAGGATGTAGCCTTCCACCTGCACCGTCGACAACGGGGGCTGCTTCCAGGACAAAGTGGCGCTGTTGTTGTGGGTGCAGCACTCCTCCAGCTGCAGGATCGGCGGCGCCGGCACTGGGGAGGAAACTAAACACAAATTAGTGTGACTCCGGCTGCTGCGACCGCAGAGGAGGAGCAGGAGGGATATTTCAGCTGGAGCAAAAGTCTTATGAGGAGCAGCTGCACTTCGTCTGTCCACCTTTTAAACCCCTCCAGGGATGGGGACTCCACCACCTCCCTGGGCAGCCTCTGCCAGGGCCTGAGAACCCTTTCTGGGAAGAAATTTTTCCTGATGTCCAATCTGAACCTGCCCTGGTGCAACTTGAGGCCATTTCCTCTCGTCCCATCATCTGTCACTTAGGAGACGAGACCAACACCCATCTCACCACAACCTCCTTCCAGGCAGTTGGAGACAGTGATGAGGTCTCCCCTCAGCCTCCTTTTCTCCAAGCTAAACATCCCCAGGTCCCTCAGCTGCCTCTCATAACCCTCATTCTGCAGCCCCTTCCCCAGCTCCGTTCCCTTCTCTGGACACATTCCAGCCCCTCAATGTCCTTCTTGGAGCAAGGGGCCCAAAACTGAACCAGGATTCAAGGTGTGGAGTCACCAGTGCTCAGTCCAGGGGCACAATCCCTCCCCTGCTCGTGCTGGCCACACTGTTTCTGATACAAGCCGAGTTTCGAAGATGCTCGTTAACGTTACAGAGGAAGCGCGTGGTCAACAGCCTTCCTGTGTTTGACCACTGCGAAATGCTGGGGTGCAAATGGCTCTCGAGTCAGGAAACCCAGCCGTGATGACAATCAAGAGCCATGCCAGACCTGCAGCTGGTGGCCTTTCCTCCAGGCAGCTCATTTGCACCAGCCAAAGGCAGAGGGCTACATTCGATGTCCTCCTGAGCTCCGCTGCGGCGCAGCCCATTTGCTTCTTCTGTGAGCTTCTTAGGGCTTGTGGAGTCACAAATTGCTCACAGGTTGGAGCAGCTCTTTGCTCCCTGCAACGTGATGCGAACGCAGCGGCTCTCCGTGCCACCAGGGAGTGAGCGCAGAGGGAGCGGAGACTGAGTAGGAATTTAACACTGAAGTGAAGGTCGATAACAACAGGGAGGAGAGAGAAGGGAGGAAAGACCCTGAGCCACGTGATGTGCCTCTTTGTGCTGTTGTGTTTGTGCTTTGTCCGCAGCAGGAAGCTTGCTAGAAGCCCATGCCAGATGCTGCTGAGAACCAAGCAAGTGAATGTGTGTGTGAGGAAAGGTTTGGGAAGCGCCTTGTGCTGCTCCAAGATCCTAGTCCCAATCTCCACCAGCTGAGCAGGGCCCAGCCTGGCTCTCCTAAAGCACCACCAAGCCAAACTAAGCTCCTAGCACCTTGACCTGGCACACAGCTGCCCTGGGGTCTGGGTCAGGCAGGCAGAAAGCTTCCCCAAGGGTCCAAGCCACCCAAGAAGAGGTATAACTCTGGGTATGGGCTGCCCAAGATTGCTGGGAGAAGAAGAGAAACTCTCCTCTGCTGCCCCTTTGCTGGGATGAGTTGCACAGAAGAGCTCAGCATGAGCAGAAACAGGTTTTTGAAAGGCACCGGAAATGTTCTTACCTTTCATCTGCACAAAGTCGAGCTGGTGGATGGACTGCAGCAGAGGAGCGTTGTCAAGGTTCAAGTCGAAGTCCGTGGTCATCCGGGGTGTGAGCGTCCCCTTTCCCCACTGGTCCTCGGTTAAGTGCACTCTCCTGATGAGAGCGTCGGAGATCTGGGGGCAAGGAGCAGCCTCAGCTACCGAGGGCTGCGTGCTGTGCCTCGCCCCTACCCTGCTCCCCACCTCCCCAGCTGCCACTCCTGTCCCTGGCTGCCAAAGCCCAGGACATCATCGCACGCGGTTTCACAGAATCACAAGGTTGGAAAAGACCCATTGGATCATCGAGTCCAACCATTCCCATCAATCACTAACCCATGTCCCTCAGCACCTCGTCCACCCATCCCTTAAACCCCTCCAGGGAAGGTGACTCAACCCCCTCCCTGGGCAGCCTCCGCCAGTGCCCAATGACCCTTTCTGTGAAATACTTTTTCCTAATGTCCAGCCTGACCCTCCCCTGGCGGAGCTTGAGGCCATTCCCTCTCGTCCTGTCCCCTGTCACTTGGGAGAAGAGCCCAGCTCCCTCCTCTCCACAACCTCCTTTCAGGGAGTTGTAGAGAGCAATGAGGTCTCCCCTCAGCCTCCTCTTCTCCAGGCTAAACACCCCCAGCTCTCTCAGCTGTTCCTCATAAGGCCTGTTCTCCAGCCCCTTCACCAGCTTCGTTGCTCTTCTCTGGACTCGCTCCAGAGCCTCAACATCCTTCTTGGGGTGAGGGGCCCACAACTGAACACAGGATTCGAGGAGCGGTCTCACCAGTGCTGAGTACATTGCCCTTTGCTGCATGCTTAGAGGGCAGAGGGACCCCAGGAGCTTCAGGGACTATTTTAAAGGCAGGGTCTGGTACCGGAGGGACCAGCCCGGGGCTGAGTGCTGGGATGCAGTTCTCGAGGGCTGTATGCCCGTTTCCCACTGGAGAACAATGGGACAGCATGATGTGACCTCAGCTCCAGAGACCCACCGCCGTCTGCTGCAACCAGAGTCAGAAACACCCCTAGCTTGGTTCTGCTTCTCATCTGCTGTGGACCTGGAGGCGATGAGAGGTTGGCCCTTGGTTTCACAGCTGGAAAAGCTGGGGTATCACTGGTGTAACTTCCCACTCAGCCCAGCCGCAAGCAGCTCCCCACTGACCTGCAGGAAGCCGCTGGGGTCGTTCTCCTTGATGACTTCCAGGCAGTATTCCATCAGGCCCGTGGTCTGGCGCAGCTTGACCGTGCAGTGAGAAATCTGGTCTCGCACCACCTGCAGCGGGACGAGGAAATTGGTTTGGAGGCACGAGATTTTGCGAGACGGGGAGCAAAGGGGCATTGGCACTGGTGGACACGGGGCGATACAAAGCCAAAGACTCAAGGGAAGAGAAAAAGGCAGAACTGGCCAACACTCATTTACCAACTTCCCGACCTCTGAAATCCTGGTGAATAACAGCGAGTGTTGTTTAGCTCAAAATTATTAACCCAGGTAATTAGTCAAAGCCATAGGGCAGTCGCACGCTCTGTTTTTAATTAAGATAGCTTCCAAATGTCAGCTTATCAACTCCATGCAAAGCAAATGCTGACCTCCTGATACAGAGCTGCTGCTGCAGCAGCCTCCGTGGGGCTGTCCCTTCCATCCTCAGCACGAAACCGTGCTGGGAGCTGGTGCCCAACAGTCTGGCTGAGGAGCGATCCTGCTGTTTTGGTATCTCCAGTGCATCATCTCCCACAGCCCCAAATCTGACTGATGATCTGCTTGAGATGCTCCTCTCCCCATCACAGAATGGTGGAATGGTTTAGGTCGGAAGGGACCTCAAAGCCCCTCCAGTTCCACCCCTGCCACGGGCAGGGACACCTCCCACTGGACCAGGGGCTCCAAGCCCCATCCAACCTGGCCTGGAACCCCTCCAGGGATGGGGCAGCCACCCCGGCTCTGGGCAACCTGGGCCAGGGCCTCCCCACCCTCACAGGAAAACATTTCTTCCTGAGATCTTGTCTCAATCTCCCCTTTTTCAGCTGAAAGCCATTTCCTCTCATCCTATCCCTGCCCTCCCTGATCCAGAGCCCCTCCCCAGCTTTCCTGGAGCCCCTTTCAGCACTGGCAGCTGCTCTAAGATCTACCTGCAGCCTTCCTTCTCCAGGCTGAACACCCCCAGCTCTCTCAGCCTGTCCCTGTGTAGGAGCTGCTCCAGCCCTTGGATCATCTCCATGGCCTCCTCTGGACTGGCTCTGTCAGCTGAGATGGATCACGCTGCAGAAGGGCCTCATGTTTCTCTACGGGCTCCAGCAGCAGAAGGGGGATGAGCTCTGTGGGAGAGCTGTGCCAGTGAGAGGAGATAAATCCTGCCCTGTGCGGGGGTCACGACTGCACGCCAGGCTCTGCCTGGGGCTGCTCAGGCTGCACGCTGGAGCGCATCCTCTCGCACCCATCGATGGTTCCCCCACAGCAACATTTTTCGGCATCCCAGTAGCAGAATACTGGTCAGAGCACCTGAAGGGGCTACAAGAAAGCTGGGGAGGGACTGTTCACAAAGAATTGTGGTGATAGGATGAGGGGAATGGGGATAAACTGAAGAGGGGCAGAGTTAGACTGGACATAAGGAGGAATTTCTTCACTATAAGGGTGGGGAGACTGGCCCAGGTTGCCCAGAGCAGGCGTGGCTGCCCCATCCCTGGAGGGGTTCAAGGCCAGGCTGGATGGGGCTTGGAGCCCCTGATCCAGTGGGAGGTGTCCCTGCCCATGGCAGGGGGGTTGGAACTAGATGATCTTTAAGGTCCCTTCCAACCCAAATTCTTTCATTATTCTATGAATACAAGTGTGTGGTTTAGCCAGCGCTGACCTTCCCTGAAACACAGGGGTGAAGACAGGGTTGAGGCTCTGATACCACCAGGGTGTATTTGAAGGCTGCCTGGTCCCTCACGCTGCATCCCCACAGGAGACAGCACAGATCTGCACCTGGTGCCAGTGAGATTTCTGTCACGGGAGACTGGCAGAGCAGCTCAGGAAAAAGATTTTATGCTTTATAGGAACATGCCCACGGCAGATAATTCTTCTTTCTAATGGAAGAGCTTTAAGGCTGTGTAAAGCTCTCCACTAGGACTGAACAAAGCTACACAGCTCTGGAGACCGCAGCGACTCAGGATGTTACAGGCAGTAAAAAGGAGCTTCCCATCAGCAGCTGCAGCTGCAGCATGAGAGAAAAAAGCTGCAACAAGCAGCGATTAACATTTCTGAAAGCACCGTTGTGTCCTCGGCACAGCAGCTGGTGAATCCCAGCACCTGTGTGCCCACCAACTTGAATGTCCACCCTAGGGTGAGGAGCATCCCTACCAGTCCGAGGGACGGGGAGGTGAAACGAAGCCTCCTGCAGTGAATTAACCTGGTTTTCAAGGGGTGCCATGACTCCAGCAGGGCAATCAATCACATCAGGTGTTGCTTAATTATGATTTAATCACCTCTACTTAATCAGCTAACAGGAAGAAAAGAATTACCAGTTCGGCAACTTGGGACAACATATCTATTGGTGTGAAATGCTACGAAGCACGTTCTTAGCCAGGAGCTGGTAATTAGGGAGCAGCCATCTCTTGCTGCTTTTAGCAATCCCAGTAATCCCAGTTTCCAGCAGAGAGAGGCCAGAGCCAGGCTGGATGCTGGGGAGGTGGCTGCAGCCAGCACACCCCGTCTCGGGGATGGATGGGGCAGCAGGTGGAGCTCCCATATTGCTCTTCTAGTCCCAAACGTGCCTCCGGAGGCTTGCAGAGATGCTGGGTGGCTCTGAGATGGAGTCAGCGAGCGGCAGGATTGCCACAAACACTGTCACTAGAGGGAAGACTTCATTCAGTGCCAGTTTCCAACACTTCAGTGCCCTGGAGGGCAACTGGGATGGAGTGGAAGCAGCAGCTGGTCCTGGAGATCTGGACTCCTACGCTGACCTCTCCTGAAAGCGTCGGCAGGTCCCTGGACATCCTTACTCCATGGGGATGGTCAGGGTGGCATCTGGGTGGTGTAGCAGGAGAGCAAAGCCTTGCACAACCTGCAGACTCTGCCACGCAACACAAAGCAGCCCCTCACACTAACCTGACCTCTTCTCCTCTGCTCTTGCAAGAGTTGTCGGCCATGGGAATGTACAATCATAGAATCATTAAGGTTGAAAAAGATCTCTTAGATCATCCAGTCCTACAGGCAGCCCAAGCCCACCGTGCCTACTAAACCGTGTCCTGAAGGATCACATCTACGTGCTTTTTGAGCCCTCCCAGGGATGGAGACTCCACCACTGCCCTGGGCAGACTCTGTCAGGGCTTCACCACTCTTTCACTAGAGACGTTTTTCCTGATATCTGGTCTGAACCTCCCCTGGTGCAACTTGAGGCCATTTTCTGCAGTCCTATCACTCGTTACTTGTTACACGTGGGGTCTCTCAGCTTCAGACCATGGTGCTACCACCAGGTGTGAGGTGAGCCCAGCCTGCGGGCTCTCACCTCGCTGGTTGAACGTCTCCTGACTGCAACTACGGAGCCAGAGCGAGGTTTGTGTTCCCTGCCGGCCGGGCTGCAGCTGGGCAAGTGGGGATCACACCCCGAACGCCCAGAAAACACAAAAGCTGGGACGAGAGCAAAGACAGGATTGGCAAAACAATCTTCTAATCTTCTTTGCAGCTTAAATCTCTGCCTGGTTTGCCCAGGATAATGAATTTGTGAGCCTCTCCCTGCCTGAGTAGATGCTCTCGCAGCATTACCAGTGGAATTGCCATCTGCTACCACCAGCCAGCCAGGAGCCCCTCCAAGGAAGGGCATTTGCTTGGTGAAGACATGCACGGTGTCGCAGGACAGCCGTGGTGTTCAGTTTTGGGCCCCTCACTCCAAGAAGGACATTGATGGGCTGGAGTGTGTCTAGAGAAGGGAGCAGAGCTGGAGAAGGGGCTGGAGAACAAGGGCTGTGAGAGGCAGCTGAGGGACCTGGGGCTGTTTATCCTGGGGAAAAGGAGGCTGAGGGGAGGCCTCTTCCCTCTCTGCAGCTCCTGAAAGGAGGTTGTGGTGAGGTGGGTGTTGGTCTCTTCTCCCAAGTAACAAGGAAGGATGAGAGGAAATGGCCTCAAGTTGCTCCAGGGCAGGTTCAGATTGGACATCAGGAAAAAATTCTTCCTTGAAAGTGTTCTCAGGCCCTGGCAGAGGCTGCCCAGGGAGGCAGTGAAGTCCCCATCCCTGGAGGAGTCTAAAAGACGGGGAGATGAGGTGCTCAGGGATCTGGTTTAGTAGTGGACAGGTATGGTTGGACTTGATGATCTCAAAGGTCTTTTCGAACCAAACAATTCTATAATTCCATGGACATGTGGCTGGCTCCCCTGCCACCCCCTTAGCCAAGAGACCGGGTTATGGAGGGGACTGGCCACCACTGCTCCTGCATCAGCCCTCTGGGGCTTTGCAGCTCTGGCTGGGAGGATGGAGCTGGGACACAGAGACGCCAGCCCTGGCTCTGCCTCTCCACATTACCCACTCCCTGGCAGAGGGGTGAGGTGAGCCCAGCTCCAGGCAGCTCCAGACTGAGTAATTACCAAGCTTCCTGGTGGATTATCCCCGCTAATAAAGGGCTGGTCTGGAGTGGAAACGCTTGCTGCCAGCTGCTGTGGAGGCTACATAAAGCTTTACACACATGGATGCAAAATGAGATACAAGAAATTCTATTTAAAGCATTTTTCCCCATAACGGTGGTTAAAAACCCAGAACAGGGAGGCTGTGGAGTCTCCAGCCTTGGAGATACTCAAAATCTAACCAGAAGGAGCTTGGGGCAGCTGGCTGTAGGTGCTCAGAAACACCGTAAGCAGTACACTCCATGCTCCCCAGCTTTCCTGGAGCCCCTTTTACTGGGATCTGCTCTAAGGTCTCCCTGGAGCCTTCTCTTGTCCAGGCTGAACAGCCAAAAGTCAGAATGAATTGCTTTGGTTAGGGAAAGGTCTTAAAACCAAGGCATGAGCATCCCCCATAACTTCAAAAGCATCGTCTACACCCAGTGGGACCAGTGAAGCCTGTAAGTTTTCCACGTGGCCTGAAGCATCCTGTGGTTCCTCCTGTACACGAGGCATTTCTACTCCCTGGGGCACTTCAGCTCCCTGGTACCCCAGGAATGAGGAGGATTTTGAGCTCAAAGCAGCATTTGGAAGTTCCTCAAGCAAATGTGACTTCGTTGGGCTTGAGGGGCAGCCTCAGGAGACCACAGAGGGCTGGAATATTCACCAGAGCACCAGGAAAACCATGAATGCCACGGATCAGGCGTGGAGGTGGACAGTTTACAAACCTCTCCTGCAGCCAGGCGGGTAACAAACCTCCCTGAGCAGTGGCACCTTCTGGGAAAGGGCTAACGGGGATTTGGGTAGCTCCAGGCGTTTTGTTTATGGTCGTTTATCTCAAATGCCTTTTTAGTCCCTGTCAGTGCCAAAGGAGGCAACAGCCAGAAACCAGCAGCTAATTACAGCCTATAAAAAGGGTTTTTGCTGCGCACTCATCACAGCTCACGACTACCTTAAAATAGGAAATGTATTTCAAGAGCTTTTCTCCCCTGTAAGGTGACATTAACTATAATTTACATTTTAATACAGCTCCTAGAAGGCAGAAACATCTGCACCCATCTCTACTTCAATGACTTCCTCACCTTCTTTTTAGTACTTGCCTGGAAAACTGGCTTTCAAAGCACTGAACCTCACTTGAACCTCAGCTCCTCTGTGCCTGAGGTGAGTCCTGCTGCGGATGTGACGTGGAAGACATAGAGGGTCCTCATCCTAAGTGCTCTGCGGCTCAGGTACAGTCACCTGCATGGCTGTGGGGTGGAGAGCGATGGTCTGGGGAGCAGGGCTGCAAACCCAGATGGAACAATCCCCAGGACAGATCATAGAATCATGGGATGATTTGGACTGGAAGGGACCTCAAAGTCCATCCGGTCCCACCCCTGCCATGGGCAGGGACACCTCCCACTGGATCAGGGGCTCCAAGCCCCATCCAGCCTGGTCTTGAACCCCTCCAGGGATGGGGCAGCCACCACTGCTCTGGGCAACCTGGGCCAGGGCCTCCCCACCCTCACAGCAAAACCTTTCTTCCTAAGATCTCATCTCAATCTCCCCTCTTGCAGCTTAAAACCATTCCCCCTCATCCTATCCCTGCACTCCCTGATCCAGAGCCCCTCCCCAGCTTTCCTGGAGCCCCTTTCAGTGCTGCAAGCTGCTCTGAGATCTCCCCAGAACCTTCTCATCTCCAGTCTGTACAACCCCAACTCTCTCAGCCTGGCCTCATAGCAGAGGTTCTCTAGCCTTCAGATCATCTCCGTGGCCTCCTCTGGAGTTGCTCCAATAGCTCCGTGTCCTTCCTGTGCTGAGGATTCCAGAACTGGACACAGGACTCCAGGTGGGTCTCACCAGAGCAGAGCAGAGGGGTAGAATCCCCTCCCTCCCTGCTGGCCACGCTGCTTTGGATGCAGCCCAGGACACGGTTGGTTTCTGGGCTGTGAGCACACATTG
Source organism: Phaenicophaeus curvirostris (assembly GCF_032191515.1). Classification (NCBI taxonomy): domain Eukaryota; kingdom Metazoa; phylum Chordata; class Aves; order Cuculiformes; family Cuculidae; genus Phaenicophaeus; species Phaenicophaeus curvirostris. Next base: position 68,549,368 of record NC_091396.1, on the reverse strand, counting down.
ATGGTTCATGTTGAGCTTCTCATCCCCCAGCACCCCAAGTCCCCCATCCGCAGGGTGAATCCAATGGTTCAGTTGTGCTGAATTCCACAATCATGCAGTCTGTGAGCAGAGCATTTCCAGGTGGATGTTTCCATGGTGACTTGCCTCTTGCTACTGAGAGAGGAGGCTCAGGCTGGAGCTGGGAGCAGCAGAGCTGCTGCATTAACAACCCAGAACATTGCCAGTGGTGGCACATCTTGCAGGCTTGCACAAGCCCAGCACCCGTGGGAAGGGGCGTTGTAGAGACCTGCAGTGCAGAGAGAACTACAGAGACCACGGCACATGGACAGATGCTAGAGGACAGACTTGATTCAGCTCTTCAAGAGGACAAGCAGAAAGCTTGAGGGACATCAGGAAACCAGAGGCACGCCTTGCAACCCAATCACAGCTCCTCAGTGCCCAGCTCCTGGTGTCAACGTCCTTCCCAAGGTATTCAGACACCACGGTGTGCACATCTTTCCTCCTCAAACTGGCTGGTACCTTAGGACAACTTCCTTTTGGGAAGACCATACTGCTCCTTTGAAAGCCAGGACCATCAAAAAGGAGCAGGACAGACACAAAGGTTTGTCCTGGAGGTGGAATGGGCACCTGGTTCACTGATCCCCCAGATATTATTTTTTAAGCCTGACTTCTTAATTTGAGTCAAAGGGTAAGGGGAGGTTGGGTAAAGGCAGGGAAACTTCCCTTCCAAATTAATTTACTCCCAAATCCCCATGGCAGGGGGTTGGAACTGGGTGATTTTTATAGTCCCTTCCAACCCAAACCATTCTATGATTCTAAATCTCTCCCTGTCCAGAGCAATTAGTGTTGAGCAAACCTGGATTTGTGCCTCCCTCCATGGAATATGTGTCAAGCCAAAGCAGGTCAACCCTGAAGCCAAATGGAGCTGAACTCTGGGTGCTGTGTGGGAATGGGAACTCGGGATCCCCAGTGAGAGGCAGCTGTGGCACCAGGCCAGCTGGCCTCTCCATCCCCCTGCGGCTCTCCTTGCTCCCGCAGTGCCATAATGTGATGGCCAACCAACCTCCAAGCAGGCTGGAGGGCCGCCCGTGGAGGGATCAGCCGCAGCCAGGGGCCTGTGGTTCCACACTGGCTGCTGGAGCAACTCATTTGGATCTGAAAGGGCTCCTGGGTGGCACAGCTGAGTCTCACTGATCAATCAATCTGCTCATCTCCTCCTCAGCTGGGCTGCTCTGGGGATGTGGCAGAGGCAAGTGGACACACACTCTGGTCTCCTATGGGAAGGGCTGAAGCTATCACTGCACATCACCAGTCACAGAAGCACAGAATCATGGAATAGTTTGCGTTGGAAGGGACCTCAAAGCCCATCTAGTTCCACCCCTGCCATGGGCAGGGACACCTCCCACTGGATCAGGGGCTCCAAGCCCCATCCAACCTGGCCTTGAACACCTCCAGGGATGGGGCAGCCACCCCTGCTCTGGGCAGCCTGGGCCAGGACCTCCCCACCCTCACAGCAAAACATTTCTCCCTGAGATCTCATCTCAGTCTCCCCTTTTGTAGCTGAAAACCAGTCCACCCTGTCCTATCCCTGCAATCCCTGATCCAGAGCCCCTCCCCAGCTTTCCAGGAGCCCCATTCAGTGCTGGAAACTGCAATTCCTGCTCCTGCCTGATGACAAAACTGGCATCTCATGATACCAAGTGCCCGAGGACTTCAGCTGAAGCCAGCAGAAGTTACAGGCACTCAGCACCCTGCAGGATCAAGGTAGTAGCTTGGAAGCAACACGGGACACAAACAAGGTCCTTTTTCAGCCAGTGGATGCTCTACGTGTGGCTCTGCTGACCTAACGTCTGGTAATGGGCCCAGCAGTCAAGTAATTCAGTGGGAACCACCTGGAGGAAGCGACTCCTTGCTCAGGCCTGACCACGCTTAGAGTGGGCTGGGTGTCTGCAGCAAGATGGAATCAGCAATGGAAAAAGCAAGAAGAGCAGCTTTCTAGTGACCTCCCCAGTCCACTCTCCCCATGGCACTTCACCCAACCAACAGCAACAAGGATTTTGTCCCCCTCTGGTGTCAACCCTGCAGAAAGCTCTCTGACCATCTGGGCTGGTGGGTAGGGACTCACCTTCAGCTTGTGCTCGTGCTCCTTGTTGACGCGGGCCAGCAGCTGGGCTTTCCTTCTGTTGAGGGCATCGATGAGGGCATCACACTGGGCCACCAGGCAGGCTTCGAATTCCACGCTGTTCTCCTGCGGGTCAGAGCAGAGCATCACAGCCACGTGGGACATTTTCACACGTGCAGCCGCACCAGGGTGACACAGAAACTCATACCAAGAGCACATGGGGTGATTTCACCCTTGGCTCACGACAGATGCGGTGGTGGCAGGTGAGGAACAGGTTTGGTCCATCCTGACCCATCCCTATGGCAGAGAGGGGAAGGGTATGGGTCTCTGCTCCTCGCTCTGTGACACAGGCAGCTTTGGGAGGAGCAGTTTTTGGGAGGGCTGCAAGGGGGTAACATGGAAAGTCAGGTGGGAGAGCACCCACCAAACGCATCTGGGGAGATGGGACAGGATCACAGAGGCTCATCCTGGTGGGAAGGGGACATTCCTTGGCCAGGTGACACAGTACCTGGATTTGCTGCACCATGTTGCGGAGCTGGACCAGGAACTCCTTTGCTTCCTTGGCTCTGTCTGACAAACCGTTCAGGGCTTGGGAAAGCTGGCTCTGCAGGGACAAAAAAAAGCAAGGTCACTTCCAGGTCACAGACTCATCCTTGTGCTGGAGGAGAGTTGCCTTCAGCAACCCCCTGAGGTGTCCTTCTGCCTCTGCTGCTCTGACAGTAAGGAGAGGAAAAGGAGGGGGAGCCGCCATCATGGATGCTCCAGGCTTGGAAAGCAGATATTCAGTGTCCACCTGCTCCACAGGCTTCCCTGGGTGATCAGAGAGAAGCCACATTCATCTTAGGTCTCAAAGTGACGTTGGGACCAGGCTGGCACCTGCCTCACTGTGCCCTGCACCCTGGGATGTTGGCATAGAATCACAGAATGGTTTCAGTTGGAAAAGACCTTTAAGATCATAAAATTATAGAATGGTTTGGGTTGAAAGGGACCTTAAAGATCATCTAGTTCCAACTCCCTGCCATGGGCAGGGACACCTCCCACTGGATCAGGGGCTCCAAGCCCCATCCAACCTGGCCTTGACCCCCTCCAGGGGTGGGGCAGCCACCCCTGCTCTGGGCAACCTGGGCCAGGGCCTCCCCACCCTCATTGTCAAGAATTTCTTCCTAATGTCTAATGTCCTAATTTCTTCCTAATCTAAATCTCTCCCTTCCAATTCAAAGCCATAAAGATCATCAAGTCCAACCATTGATCCAGCCCTGCTAAGTCCACCACCAGACCGTGTCCCCAAGTATGACATCCATCCATCTTTTAAACACTTCCAGGGCTGGGGACTCAATCACCTCCCCAGGCAGCCTCTGCCAGGGCCTGAGAACCCTTTCCGTAAAGAAATTCTTCCCAATAGCCAACCTAAAACTCCCCATGTGCATCTTGAGGCTGTTTCCCCTTCTCCTGTCACTGGCTACCAGGGAGAAGAGACCAACCCCCACCACGCTACTTGTAGAGAGCGATGAGGTTTTCCCTCAGCCTCCTTTCCTCCAGAGTAAACCAGCCCAGCTCCCTCAGCCGCTCCTCAGAAGGCCTTTGCTCTAAATCCTTCCCTAGCTTTGTTACCCTCCAGCCCCTCGATGTCCTTGCAGGCACCGGGAGAAGGAGGAGGGGAGAGGGGAGCAGGGAGAGCAGAGTGTAGGAGGGATGCGAGGTCACCGGAGCGCAGCGCCTGCTGAGATGGCGCTGGGCTGAAATCGAGAAAGGAAGAACTGCTATCAGAGAGACGAAGGAGCAAATGAATGGCAACCATTTAATGGCCCAGAAAATGACCTTACTGCCACTTCCCCAGGAGATGTTAATATAACCCCAGTGATTCCTGCATTTCCTTTGTAATTTATCGCGCCCGAGTCATTAGGATGTGAGGCTAATCAGCAAATGCATCTCTAATAAAAATGGGATTGCTAAGTCAGCTCAGCAGGGCCTCCACATCTCTCCTCCCTCCCCTCTCCGAGCAGGAGGAGAGCTGAGGTCGGAGCCTGAGCTGGAGGAGAGTTGAGCTTGGATTCAGAGCTGGAGGAGAGCTGAGCTTGGATCCAGAGCTGGAGGACAGCTGAGCTTGGATCCAGAGCTGGAGGACAGCTGAGGTTGGATTCAGAGCTGGAGGAGAGCTGAGCTTGGATCCAGAGCTGGAGGACAGCTGAGGTTGGATCCAGAGCTGGAAGAGAGCTGAGCTTGGATCCAGAGCTGGAGGACAGCTGAGGTTGGATTCAGAGCTGGAAGAGAGCTGAGCTTGGATCCAGAGCTGGAGGACAGCTGAGGTTGGATTCAGAGCTGGAAGAGAGCTGAGCTTGGATCCAGAGCTGGAGGACAGCTGAGGTTGGATCCAGAGCTGGAAAAGAGCTGAGCTTGGATCCAGAGCTGGAGGACAGCTGAGGTTGGATTCAGAGCTGGAAGAGAGCTGAGCTTGGATCCAGAGCTGGAGGACAGCTGAGGTTGGATCCAGAGCTGGAGGACAGCTGAGGTTGGACCTGAGCAGGAGGAGAGCTGAGGTTGGACCTGAGCTGGAGGACAGCTGAGCTTGGATCCAGAGCTGGAGGAGAGCTGAGGATGGATCCAGGGCTTGAGGACAGCTGAGCTTGGATCCAGAGCTCGAGGACAGCTGAGGTTGGACCTGAGCTGGAGGAGAGCTGAGGTTCGACCTGAGCTGGAGGAGAGTTGAGGCTGGACCTAAGCTGGAGGAGAGCTGAGTTTGGACCCAGAGCTGGAGGAGAGCTGAGATTGGAGCCTGAGCTGCTCCTCATGGCACAAGAGGCTCCACGTACGGCAGGGACAATGCAGCCCTGCCAACCCCTCCGTTGCCCTGCCCCGTGCTCACCCTGCACAGCCCATGCATGGCTCCGGTCCTCCTCGATTTAAGAAGATGTCTTAAGCCTCGGTTTGCTGAGAACCGAGCGCTGGGGGGCCCTGGTCTCCAACACCACACACAATTCATAGAGAATCAGCAGGAGTTTGTTATGTTTACAAGCTCCTCGTTACAAGTGCAGCATGGTGGGATTTTTCTTTTAATAAAGACTTTAGAAGGACATTTTTTCTAGCACCATACATTTCAGAAAGGGGATCTTTGTATCTCCTAATAGGAAAGCATTTGAATCATAGAATCATGACATGGTTTGGGTTGGAAGGGACCTCAAAGCCCATCCAGTCTCACCCCTGCCATGAGCAGGGACACCTCCCACTGGATCAGGGGCTCCAAGCCCCATCCAAGCTGGCCTTGAACCCCTCCAGGGATGGGGCAGCCAGGACGTGGACAGGACAGGTACGGTTGGAGCTGATGATCTCAAAGGTCTTTTCGAACCTTATGATTCTATGATTCCCTGGGAATCCTGGGCCAGGGCCTCACCACCCTCATTGTGAATAATTTTTTCCTTATGTTTATTCTAAATCTTCTCTCTTCCAATTTCAAACCATTCCCCCTTGTCCTATCACTGCCCTCCCTGATCCAGAGCCCCTCTCCAGCCTTCCTGGAGACTCTTTTAGTACCAGAAGCTGCTCTAAGGTCTCCCTGGAGCCTTCTCTTCTGCAGGCTGAACAACCCCAACTCTCTCAGCCTGGCCTTGTATAGGAAGTGCTTCGTTCACTGTTCAAGAGCAGCTCCTTCACCCTGGACACCAGCACTCTCGCAGCACAATGGTCGAGCCATGAAAAGTCCACAAAAAGATGGTCCATTGCTTTCCAACCACCCACCCCTGTGGTCTTTCAGTGCATCCCCCTCCCCAGCTCATCCCTTCCCTTCATTTGTGATGTTCTCGGTGCCAACTCCTACGTGTGGGTGGCCACAGGCTCCTCACTGGACGCGAGACCTCTAAGATTTGTGTTTTCATCAGCATGAGCTCCATGCTGCTCTCCAGGAATGGTCCCTATCGTGCTGATTCTCTCCTGGAGTGGAGATACATTCCTGCACAAGACGTCTTTGAAAGAACCACCTTCCCAGCTCTCCCACAGCATCCCTGCTGTTCCTGGCAAGAGTCATTCCACCAGGGACTTGGAGCTGCAAGCCATCACCATTAGCCCATTAAACAAGGTTAATTAATACTATACGACAACGGAGCGCGTATGGGAATGCACACAGGCATTCACGGGCAGGCTTGAATGTATTCATTGAGGGCAGCGCTGCAGGGGCAGTGACAATGTGATTCATAACCCAGCGCCACAGAAAAACAAAGCCCTTCTGGTTTCTGTTATTATGCTAATATGTCAGAGGCTGCCAAGAGAAATTAAATGACTTGATTGGGCCCATAAATTCTACAGGTACCTTCCACGACCCTTGGAGCAAACCCAAGCTTTAAGCAGTTTGTTGCTTTGGAGGATTTAATCATCAGACGCAGGAGGCAGAGTCACAGGTTTCCCACAAGCGTGTGATCTATGGCCTCAAGTTGCACCAGGAGAGGTTTTGATTGGATATTAGGTAAAAATTTCTTCACCAAAAGAGTGGTGAAGCCCTGGCAGAGGCTGCCCAGGGCAGTGGCGGAGTCTCCATCCCCAGAGGGGTTCAAAATGCATGTAGATGTGTCACTTGGGAACATGGTTTAGTAGGCACAGTGGGGTTGGGCTGATGGTTGGACTGGATGAGCTTAGAGGGCTTTTCCAACCCTGATCGTTCCATGATACATGGTGGGAGCAGGAGATGGAGACTCAGGAGGAGCCCTCAGCGAGGGAGGAAGGGATCAGAAGGATCTCAAGCCTCACCTCCTGTGGATGCTGTTAAAATTTCTGCCATGTGCTGGAAGGATCTCCCCTCCATGCAAAAAGATGGAATGTTGGACTTCACACCCCCATGTAGAAACAAAATCTTTGGGCTTGCAGGTGCCAGGAACCCCACTCTGAAGATCAGGTGGTGGATGGAGACCCCACATCCTCCAGTATGGTGGGCCAGCCAGTTTGCACGTGCTGGACTGCAGCAGTCCCACTCGGAGCTAGCACAGGCAGGGGAATTAATGAGTGTGAAATGAAGAAAAATCCCATTTATCGCCCTCTTAAAACCAAGCGAATTTATTCTTTGCAGAAAGCTGGCCTCTTTTTCAATGCTCTTGTTTCAAGGCAGTAAGAAGAGCCCTCTGTCATTCACATTAGCATTAATGGGAGCTAAACATTTAAATCTCTGTCCCCAGAGCACTTAGGAGCGAATCCCTCCCCGCTTTGCGAATCTGTCCCCGCTTTGTGCTCGCTAATAGCTCTGTAACCCCTCTTCCCAGGCACGGCTGACAAAGGGATTTCTGTCACTCTCCGATTCTCCCCTGTCCCAGAGCAGGGGTGAGCTCAGGCAGTGCAGGAGGCTTGTGGCTCAGCAGGGCTGAGCAAGCTCCCAGAAACAGAGAAAAGCACCATTTTAAACTCCGCATTGTCTCCCAGATGGAGCCGGTGTGGTTCTCCTCCTTCCTAACCCAGCTGCCAGGATGGAGCTCCTTCAAGTTTACCTTGAAGCAAGGAAGGAGCCGAGTGTGTTATTTGCTGGGTCCTGCTCGGTATCAGATGCTGGATTTGGGGCGCTGGCTCTGCGTGACAGCTCCATCTGTCATACCAGGAAAGATCTGAAGTTAGCTGGCGTTGGCCACCAGCAAGAGAGAGGAGCAGTTGCTCTCGCTTCCAACCCCAGCTTGCTCACAGGCTCTGACACTAGAGAAAGCAACCGGAGTGCTCAGGAGAGATGTCAGTCTCCTTCTCTGCTCAATGAGGGCTCCTCTGCAAGCCAAAACCCAACTGCAAGCCAAAACCCAGCTACTAGCTCAGGTCTCCTGGCCAGCTGGAAGCCCCTTCCCCAAGCCCTCACCCACGCAGGAGCCATGAAGCTGTCCATTGCCTCTCCCCAGCCCGCAAGAGCTGCAACCACGTGCAGGAAACCAAGCTTGCGCTCGACAGTGAAACGTCACAAATTCAAATGAGATCAGAAAAGGACATTTCTGCTCAAGGTCAGGCCAAACACAGACTGCAGCACAGCACCTTCTGTAAAATGGAGCTCTTCCAGCCTCCAACAGTTCACAGCTCGGGAATCTAAGAGGCTGAGAGAGCTGGGCTTGTACAGCTGGGAGAAGAGAAGGCTCCAGGGAGACCTTGGAGCACCTTCCAGTGCATCTTGGCTTATATCAGAAACGGCGTGACCAGCAGGTCCAGGGAGGTTCTTCTCCCTCTGGACTCGGCACTGGTGAGACCGCTCCTCGAATCCTGTGTTCAGTTCTGGGCCCCTCACCACAAGAAGGATGTTGAGGCTCTGGAGCGAGTCCAGAGAAGAGCAATGAAGCTGGTGAGGGGGCTGGAGAAGAGGAGTGGCTGGGAGACCTGGGGGTGTTTAGCCTGGAGAAGAGGAGGCTGAGGGGAGACCTCATTGCTCTCTACAACTCCCTGAAAGGAGGTTGTGGAGAGGAGGGTGCTGGCCTCTTCTCCCAAGGGACAGGGGACAGGACGAGAGGGAATGGCCTCAAGCTCCACCAGGGGAGGTTCAGGCTGGACATTAGGAAAAACCTTTTCACAGAAAGGGTCATTGGGCAGCGGCAGAGGCTGCCCAGGGAGGGGGTGGAATCCCCATCCCTGGAGGTGTTTAAAAGACAGGTAGACGAGGTGCTCATGGACATGGTTTAGTGATTGATAGGAATGGTTGGACTCGATGATCCTGGGGGTCTTTTCCAACCTGGTGATTCTGTGTTTCTGTGAAAGGGGCTCCAGGAAAGCTTGATTCTCATCTTGGGCAGCATTGAATCAAAAAGTGACGCTCTCGTGTCTGGAGCCGCAAGCCAATTAGCAGCAGTTTAGCTTCATCAACTTCCTGACTGAATGCGAGTTTTAATTATACATCCCATTTTAATTAGTCAGGCATCACATACAGTGAGCTTGCCTCAAGATTCAATTCCAAGTTTGTAGGTCCTATGCTTTAATTAAAAGAAAAAAGCACATGATTTCAACCACAGCATCTGTGACAGCTCCTCATCCTTTCGAGGGTACCAGCAGAACAGCTGGGAACAGCATCTTTTCTCACTATTTTACCTCCGTATGGATGCTCCCGCATAGGAACCATCTGCGAGATGATTTGGTTGGAAGGAGAGAAGAAACAAGAGCTGGTGCAACGCTTGCGATGTTGGAGTGGGTATTGGGCTCTCAGTGTAATGCCGAGAGCTCTTTTGGGGTGAGTTTTCTGTCCCAGGATGACAAGTACCACCTAGATTGTCTATGGCTGGCAAGCAGGCGCAGTTGTCCAAAGTCTCAGGTGCAAATGGCCTCTGGAGCAGGCATGGTCTGCAACTGCCTGAAGCAGGTGGCTTTCACAGGGCATGCGGCTGGAATCACAGAATCATTTAGGTTGGAAAAGACCTTTAATATCATCGAGTCCAACTGTAAGCCTTAAGCTGTGAACTCCTTGCTACAGGACCTTGTGGGTGATAAAAGCTTACGTTGGTCTGCTAGGAGACAGGAGAGTTCTGTGGAAGAGAAATCCAAGGAGGGGTTACACAAGCTATGTGAAAGCCATGCCAGCACCATCAGGTTATTACAGAATCATAGAATGGTTTGGGTTGGAAGGGACCTCAAAGCCCATCCAGTTCCACAACTCTGCCATAGGCAGGGACACCTCCCACTGGATCAGGGGCTCCAAGCCCCATCCAACCTGGCCTTGAACCCCTCCAGGGATGGGGCAGCCACCCCTGCTCTGGGCAAGCTGGGCCAGAGCACGACCCTCACAGGAAAATATTTTTTCCTATGATCTCTTCTCAGCCTCCCCTCTTTCAGCTTAAAAACATTCCCTCCTGTCCTATGCCTGCACTCCCTGATCAAGAGCCTCTCCCCAGCCTTCCTGGAGCCCCTCTCAGCACTGGGAGGGCACGGAGGAGGAAGATGAAATGGTAACTGTTAAGGTTCAGCAGCCCCTGGAAAAGGAGCTCCGTGTGGGGAGCTGCCTCCAGGCTGGGCTCCTCCTGCTGCCTCTGCAGCTGCTTGGAGGGCAGCCGAGGTCTGCAAAGCAGATGATCCTCCCCACACGCAAGGCATTCCAGGTCTCTGGGGCAGGCAAGCATCTGCAGAGCAGATTATCTCTGGGATGGTTTGTATTGACATTGGAGTTAATTCCAGGCTCTGCATCTCTGGAAGAGGCAGAGATGCCACTACAACTGCTACTATTCATCACAGGCACTGGCAGACCCTCCCTGGGGAAGCACGATGCCCTTTGCCATGGCACGACTGGGAAAACATAAGGATCAATGTCCCTCACTACAAGAGAGACACTGAGGTCCTGGAGTGCATCCAGAGAAGGTCAACGGAGCTGGGGAAGGGGCTAGAGAACAAGGGTTAGGAGGAGCAGCTGAGGGACCTGGGGTTGTTTAGCCTGGAGAAGAGGAGGATGAGGGGAGACCTCATCACTGTCTACAAACAACCTGAAAGGAGGTTGTAGAGAGGTGGGTGTTGGTCTCTTTGCCCAAGTGACAGGTGACAGGATGATTGGACATTGGAAGAAGTTTTTCCTCTTCATTGAAAGGGCTCTCAGGCCCTGGCAGAGGCTGCCCAGGGAGGTGTTGAAGTCCCCATCCCTGGACGGGTTTAACAGACGGGGAGATGAAGTGCTTAGAGATCTAGTTTAGTTGTGGCCAGGTACGGTGGGACTTGACGATCTCAAAGGTCTTTTCCAACCTAGGGATTCTATGATTCTATGATCCCCAGCCCTGGATGGAGCACGGCTCAGTTACAGCCTCTCCAGTACAAGGGATGCTCAAGGGTCCGATCCAGCATGGCTCTATCGATCCATGTGGAGCAGCAGAGCACCCAGCCCTCCACCCATCTGCAGAGCTGAGGGCACCCAACGCCCATAGACAGCAGCAAATGCTGAGGGTGCTCAGCATCCCCAGAGACACGGATTATTTTGTGCACAGGGAATTTTCCTCCTGTAAACCCTCTCTATCTCCTCTGCCATTCTCTCTGCCCCTGTGCCACAACACAGCAGACCCACATGTGCCACCCAAAGCCAGCAAGGGAGAAGCCCTGCTCCGGAAAGGACTGGGGACCAGGTCAGGATGGAGGCAGTGGAGAATTCAGCCAGGAAAACAGCCTCATCTCCCCTCTGCGAGGTGGACACCGGGATGTCTGCAGCTCTCCCGCGAGCTGGGGAAGCAACACAGTGGGTTTTCATAGAATCATTAGGTTGGAAAAGACCTGAGAGATCATCACCTCCAACTGTACCTGTTTACTGCCAAATCACGTCCCCCAGCACCTCATCTCCCCTCCTTTTAAAGCCCTCCAGGGATGGGGAATTCAACACCTTCCTGGGCAGCCTCTGCCAGGGCCTGAGAACCCTTTCTGTGAAGAAATTTTTTTCTAATGTCCAATCTAAACTTCCCCTGATGCAGCTTAAGGCCATTCCCTCTTGTCCTGTCACCGATCCCCTGGGAGAAGAGACCAGCACCCACCACTCTGCAACCTCCTTTCAGGCAGTTGTAGAGAGCAATAAGGTCTCCCCTCAGCCTCCTCCTTGCAAGACTCGTTCTCCAGCCCCTTCACCAGCTTCGTCGCTCCTCTCTGGATGCTCTCCAGCCCCTCAATGTCTTTCTTCTAGTGAGGGGCTCAAAACTTGCCCCAAACTGAGCTGCCGCCTGCCAGCTGCTAGGATTTTATGAACACCATTTCTTTTTTTGATAGCGTTGATAGGCGCTGCAGCACAGAGCAGGAACCGCTGCCAGTCCTGGCACTGTCAGAGCTGGAGGCCTTATCAGCTCAGCCCAGGTTGTTTTATTTATTCCAGCTCCCCCTGAGCCATTGCATATCGAGGTGGAATCTTGCACGTGGATGTGCACCTGCCCCGTCCTGTGCTATGGAGCTGCCGTCAGCGTCGGTTGGGTCTGGGGAGGGCAGGGCAAGGCAGGAGCAGCGCTTGGGATGTCCCTGGGAAGCATAAACCCTGACAGCTCAGGTTGGATGCTGCAGACAGCCCAGATGGCACCAGGATGCCTGTTTGCACCACCAATCCCCTTGGGAGGAGACTCGGGCTGTGCCTGTGCCATTTCTGTGCCCAAACCCTGCGTTTGCGGGACAACTCGCTTCTTAGGGTCTGGGAGGGAATGGCCTCAAGCTCCGCCAGGGGAGGTTTAGGCTGGACATTAGGAAAAAATTTTTCACAGAAAGGGTCATTGGTCCCTGGCAGAGGCTGCCCAGGGAGGGGGTTGAGTCACCTTCCCTGGAGGGGTTTAAGGCACGGGTGGACGAGGTGCTGAGGGACATGGGTTAGTGTTTGATAGGAATGGTTGGACTCGATGATCCGGTGGGTCTCTTCCAACCTGGTGATTCTATGATTCTATGATTCCTACCACATCATCACCCTCGAGCTCCCTGTGAGATGAGGACTGCAATAACCCCCCAGGAGCCGAAGCCCCCGGTACTGACGTGCTGTCACTCGAGCACACAGATGGCCCTGGCCGCTGGCTTTGTTCACGCAAACACTAGGGCAGTGTGTTTCCCCAGCAGGCAGAACTGATTCAAAGGCTCCAGCCTGGAAATCAAACAAGGATATATTCTTTTCAAGCGTGACCTCGCTAAAACCCTTTCATTGCCTCCTGTGCGGCTGCAGGATCCCCTGGCTCCGGGCACGCTGCCTCCTCCCAGCCGCTGCGGCAACGCCGAGTTCACGCTGAGTGCGAGGGCCTGCACCTGGTTGGGGCAATTCCAAGCACAGCTACAGGCTGGGTGGAGAATGGATTGAGAGCAGCCCTGAGGAGAAGGGCTTGGGGTGCTGCGGGGTGAGAAGCTCAATGTGAGCTGTCAACGTGTGCTCACAGCCCAGAAACCAACCGTGTCCTGGGCTGCACCCAAAGCAGCGTGGCCAGCAGGGAGGGAGGGGATCCAGCCCCTCTGCTCCGCTCTGTGAGACCTCACCAAGAGCTCTGTTCAGTTGTGGAGTCCCCAGCACAGGAAAGACATTGAGTCGTTGGAGTGAATCCACAGGAGGCCATGGAGATAATCCGAATGCTGGAGCAGCTCTGCTCTGAGGCCAGGCTGGGAGAGTTGGGGTTGTTCAGCCTGGAGAAGAGAAGGCTCTGGGGAGACCTCAGAGCAGCTTCCAGCGCTTAAAGGGGCTCCAGGAAAGCTGGGGAGGGGCTCTTTACAAGGGTCTGGAGTGATAGGACAAGGGGGAATGGCTTTAAATTGGAGAAGATTTAGATTAGACATTAGGAAAAAATTCTTCACGCTGAGGGTGGGGAGGCCCTGGCCCAGGCTGCCCAGAGCAGGGGTGGCTGCCCCATCCCTGGAGGGGTTCAGAATCAGGCTGGATGGGGCTTGGAGCCCCTGATCCAGTGCGAGGTGTCCCTGCCCATGGCAGCGGGTGGAACTGGATAATCTTTAAAGTCCCTTCTAGTCCAAACCATCCCATGATTCTATGATTCATTCTATAAATGCTTTGGGTGGAAAACGCAAGGTGAAGATCCTGGTCCAAGCTAGTCCTCACAGAGCAACAGCAGCACGTCTCTCCCTTTAACGACTGCGTTGAGCTGTGTCTTGAGGACTGCACTTGTAACGAGGGCTGATCACCATCGCTGGCGACCCAGCTGGGAGCACCTGATCTATGGCTGCTGTTGTGTGGCTGGTGGCATTTCCAAACCACCCTGGAAGCACAGGGCTTGTTTGCTGTGTGTCACTGTTATGTTCTGAGAGATGAATGAGGCTGGGAGAGGCAGAGGACAGCTCGCAGCTGAGCGATGACTGCTCCAGGCTCCCTCCCCTGCAAGGCACAGGCCAGCAATAACATGCAGTGTTCGAAGCATGCAGAAACGCTCCTCGCTTCCCTGGACCAGCACGTACAGCCATGTCCCTGAGCAGATGGGCTGGTTCTCTGCTAGAGGTGTGATCTACAGGCAGATTAAGAATCACAGGATCATAGAATCACCAGGTTGGAAAAGACCTCTTGGATCATCGAGTCCAGCCATTCCTATCAAACACTAAACCGTGTCCATGAGCACCTCGTCTACCTGTCTTTTAAACACCTCCAGGGATGGGGATTCCACCCCCTCCCTGGGCAGCCTGTCCCAGAGCCCAATGACCCTTTCAGTGAAAAGGTTTTTCCTAACGTCCAGTCTGAACCTCCCCTGGTGGAGCTTGAGGCCATTCCCTCTCGTCCTGTCCCCTGTCCCTTGGGAGAAGAGGCCAGCTCCCTCCTCTCCACAACCTCCTTTCAGGGAGTTGTAGAGAGCAATGAGGTCTCCCCTCAGCCTCCTCTTCTCCAGGCTAAACAACTACACCTTCAGTCCTCCTACCCAGGCTACAGGAAAGCCATCCCAACTCCAAGAGGTCATCACAGAATCATGGAATGGTTTGGGTTGGAAGGGAACTCAAAGCCCATCCAGTTCCACCCCTGCCCTGGGCAGGGACACCTCCCACTGGATCAGGGGCTCCAAGCCCCATCCAACCTGGCCTTGAACCCCTCCAGGGATGGGGCAGCAACCACTGCTCTGGGCAACCTGGGCCACCCTCGCAGGAAAACATTTTTCCCTAAGATCTCATCTCAATCTCTCCTCTTTCAGATGAAAGCTGTCCCCCCCATCCTCTCCCTGCCCTCCCTGATCCAGAGCCCCTCCCCAGCTTTCCTGGAGCCCCTTTCAGTGCTGGAAGCTGCTCTAGGGTCTCCCCAGAGCCTTCTCTTCTCCAGGCTGAACAATCCCAACTCTCTCAGCCTGGCCCCATACAGGAGGTGCTCCAGCACTGATAAACCCTTAGGCAGGCTCAGGCTCTGATCCCAGGGGCCAAGATCTCCTTCATGCACAGAACAAAGGTCGTTTGGATGCACAAGTGGGCAAACAAAACAAGACCGTCAGCCTGTAGGTGAGGCTGCCAGAGGATGAGCAGACCCTGTTTCTGCAGAACCATTAGCCCATGAAAACACAGATGCCAGGTCACTGCTGTGCGTAAGCACCAAGCATCTTCTCGCATGCAGCCCAACACAGCGGAGCTGGTGCTGCCCCACACCAGGAAGGTGCACAGTGCAGGTCTGATGGTTTCTGCCTTCAAATTATGCTTCGTCTGCCTTCAATCCAATTACTGCCCTCCCACTCTGCCCGCCTCCGTGGCTACTCACACTTTAGCTCTTCCATCCCATTATTGCATTAAGTTTTTAAATCTGATTACTTTGTTCAGAGTTAAATTTAAACCTGATTAACTGCATAAATAATGATTTTTACCAGTCCTGGCCCAAACACAGGAGAAAGCAGGTTGCAAGCCCCATGGGGTAATTCCTCTTTCTGCAGTGAGTGTATTGACCATCCTTTTGTCCTGTCCTACAGCCTTTAATAACCATCTGTGGGCTGTAGTCTGGCAGAAACAGGCTTGTCAGCCAGCCAACATCTTGACTTTGCTTTGACATTTAATTGCCTAGAAATGCTAATTGTATTGCACTTTTCAGTGCTGAAGCACTAAGGTGAAGGAATACACCCCATGGCTGTGATTGGCTGGCATTCAGAGCACTCACTGGGGCTGGTGGAAGAACATCAGCATCTCATCAGCACCGCCACTGATGACTGTGAAGTCCCACCACAGAAAGCAGCTCAATCAAACCACCTTCCTATTGAGTGAGGTCCCGATACGGCATTCGGAAGGTCTGGAGTCCAAGCCCTGCTCTACCAGGGTGATGCTGGGCACTTCTCCCATCTCCTGCCAGCGTAGACCAGAAAGCTCTGAGGCAGTTGTGGGGGTGGGTACTTGGTCTAAAGTGCTTAGAATCCTAGAAACATTAAGGTTGGAAAAGACCTCTATCATCAAGTCCAACCGTCAACACAATACCAACACGCCCACTAAATCACGCCCTTAAGCACCACATCTGCACACTTTTTGAACCCCTCCAGGGATGGAGACTCCACCACTGCCCCGGGCAGCCTCTGCCAGGGCTTCCCCACTCTTTCCCTAAAGAAATTTCTCCCAATGTCCAATCTAAACCTCCCCTGGAGCAACTTGAGGCCATTTCCTCTTGTCCTGTTGCCTGTTACTTGGGAGAAGAGTCCAGCACCCACCTCACCACAATCTCCTTTCCGGGAGCTGCAGAGAGCGATGAGGTATCCCTTCAGCCCCATCTTCTCCAGGCCAAACAGCACCAGGTCCCTCAGCCACCTCTCATAAGACTTGTGCTCCAGAGCCTTCCCCAGCCTCGTTCCCTCCCCTGGACACACAGACAGCAGCTACACCAAACAGGCCCCACATCCTCAGCATCCTCGTGGCTCTGCGTGCTGTGCAGGATCTCACCGGCCATCTGAACCAAGCTAGCAAGGCACAGTGGCCTTTAGAGACCCCAGCTTGGTGCCTTATCAACAGCTCCTCATTTCACAGCCCTTTGCCTCCTTGGCTGCTGACCAAAGCTGGGAATTTATAGAACATCGGCAAGGGCTTGTGGGCTCAGCTGAAGGAAGGTTTTCAAAGGCACAGATGGGAGATTTCATCTCATTCCCCTTGGCTAAAAACACACAGCCCTTCCCTTGCACGGGAGGAAGCGTGTATTGACCCCAGCATCTCCACGCAGCCTCGCAGCCAACCCATCTGCTGGCATTTCCTAACGAATCCTTGACGCCGCAGCCTCTAAGGATGCACCCAAAAAGGTGCACTCTAAGGTGCACCCAAAACCTTGTCTGCCTTTCCCAACTGAATTAGTGTAAGAAAAGGTGTCTCCTCCGTCGTTCAAATCTTACCTTGGGCACATCTGAAGTCCTACACAACTACAAGATGGTTGTTTTGGTGTATGTTCCTTCTGGTTGTTTGCTCTTAACCACCTGCCCCTGTGGAAAGCAGCCTGGCATGTGCTGAAGTGAAACAGCATCAGCGCGGAAGGGGCGGACAAGATGACCTTTAAAGGTCCCTTCCAACCCAAATTGTCCTATGATTCCATGACTACAGCCCACAGTAGCTCTTTCCCATCCTTGTCTCAAAGCTAAATGCCCTCAGCCTTAGGCCACCTTTCCCAATCGGATACTCCCTGATGGGACACTGGTTAATCCCCATTGAAGGAGATGCTATTTGGGGTCATCAGTACATATTCTGGCTGTTGCCCATATGCCAAAACTCTCAATCATAAAGCCTGCGCGGGGAAAGGGCAGAATTTAACCACATTTCCACTGCTACAACTTAAGCACCAAACTTCTTGCTGTATTCATGGAAACAAAAAGTCTGCAATAGCCCACTATAGGTTTGAAGACCATCACTATCCCCTCTCCAACCCCCTATCCTCCTCCTTTTCCTCCCTCTCCCTCTCCCTCTCCCTCTCCCTCTCCCTCTCCCCTCCTGCCTTGTCCCTCTCCCCAGAAGAGGAGGCTGAGGGGAGACTTCATCACTCTCCGCAGCTCCCGGAAAGGAGGTTGTGGTGAGGTGGGTGCTGGGCTCTTCTCCTAAATAACAGGTGATACGATGAGAGGAAATTCTTGTGATTCTGTGTGATTCTGTGTGAAATGGCCTTAAGTTGTGCCAGGGGAGGTTTAGATTGGATATTAGGAAATACTTATTTCCTGAAAGAGTGGTAAAGCCCCAGCAGAGGCTGCCCAGGGCAGTGGCGGAGTCTCCATCCCTGGAGGGGTTCAAAAGCATGTAGATGTGTCACTTGGGGACGTGGTTTAGCAGGCACAGTGGAGTTGGGCTGATGGTTGGACTGGATGAGCTTAGAGGGCTTTTCCAACCTTACCGAGTCTGTGATTCTATATGATCATCTCTTTGGGCAAGCCCACCACTACCCACCTAACCTCGGAGAACATAGCAAACCCTTCTCTCTCTGCTTCTCTGACATATTTTTAAGAGAACGTGGGTTCTTTGTTCCTGTTTCTCCCTAAACGTTGCTCTTGGCTAGTGCTCTAAAGCTCATGTTCAATGGTGCATAAAAGCAAAACACTACATCTCCTGAGATATTCTGCGTAACAAGGATGCCCAGAGCCATCAGCAAAACACACTTCGGGGACCTGAGAATTCCCAGCAGATGTCCTGAGTGAAAGCATCTCTAGGAAACAGCAGCAAGCTCCAGCTCTGCCACAAACCCCCGTGCGATGCTGAACTGCAGACAATCATAGAACAATGGAATGGTTTGAGCTGGAAGGGACCATAAAGCCCATTCAGTTCCACCCCCTGCCATGGGCAGGGACACCTCCCACTGGATCAGGGGCTCCAAGCCCCATCCAACCTGGCCTCGAACCCCTCCAGTGATGGGGCAGCCACCGCTTCCCTGGGCAACCTGGGCCAGTGCCTCCCCACCCTCAGTGTGAAGAACTTCCTCCTTATGTCTAATTTAAATCATTCCCTCTCCAATTTAAAGCCATTGCCCCTCGTCCTATCACTACAGGCCTTTGTAAAAACTCCCTCCCCAGCTTTCTTGTAGCTTATAATCTCTTTTGGAAGCAGGGGAAGAAGGCACAGCACAAGGCAGGAAGGAACGAGCAGCTGGTGGAAGTGGTTTAACAAGAAGTCCTCTGGGAAGGAGCCTACCAAGGCCAGGAAGGTGCCCAGAAGAAAGCAGCAGGGCAGCGCACCAAGGGGTGAATTCAGCAAGCGCAAAGATTTAAAACAGCCAAGAAGTTCAACTTGGCACTAGAAGATGCCATCCACGACGAACTCTTTGGAACCCCCACTCCGTCAAACCTAGTAGACGTGTTTGAAGCAACCTCTTGAGAGCCCACACTAAGATTTGCAAGGAAAACAAACCACGGAGAGAGGCACGAGGTGACAAAAGCACTGGAAGGCAGAGTGGAACTGGAAGGGTGGAGGTGGGAAGGGATGAGAGTCATCATTGAGATGGCTAACCAAATGCACAGCATGGATTACGAGAAGATTGTAGAACCATTAATAAAAAAGGAGGAAGAATAAATCAATAATTCTGGAAGTGCTGAGATAATGAGTGCCTTTAAAGAAATTATTCTTTAATAAGAAAGGATGTATGGCTAATTAGGAAATAATGAAGAACTTGTCAGTGTATCTAGAGAGAGCGAGGAGGTGATGGGGCTCCATACCAAGAGCTGAAGGAAACCCGAACCGCTGGAGCTGAGCAATACATCTTACTGTCACGAGGAAAGCAGTTAATAGACTCCCTGAATCATTCATGATTATTTATGAAGAAGTGAAGAATCCAGGAAGCACCAAGGGAGGGGAGGGAGAATAATTCACATTATTTCAGAAAGAGTGATTTTTTTAGAGGAAAGAAAGAAATCATGAGATGGTTTGGGTTAGAAGGGACCTCAAAGCCCATCCAGTCCCACCCCCTGCCAAGGGCAGGGACACCTCCCACTGGATCAGGGGCTCCAAGACCCATCCAACCTGGCCCTGAACACTTCCAGGGATGGGGCACCCATGACTTTTCTGAGCAGACGAGAGCTGACCTGCATCCCAATGGAAAGCAGCAGAGAAGACACTGGATGCACAGCCACTCCTAGCAAGTAACAACCGTCGTAATAAAAGGAACACATCACCTTGGTCTCTGACTTGCTCCTACAGTAATGAGACAACCCAATGGGAATATGGGATTTTTAACCTGAGAGCTACAGAAACACACAATCATTAAGGTTGGAAAAGCCTTCTAAGCTCATCCAGTCCAACTGCCAGCCCAACCCCACCGTGCCTGCTAAACCATGTCCCTCGGTGCCATGTCTACAAGCTTTTTGAACCCCTCCAGGGACAGAGACTCCACCACTGCCCCGGGCAGCCTCTGCCAGGGCTTCACCACTCTGTCAGTCAAGAAATATTTCCTGATATCCCATCTGAACTTCTCCTGGTGCAACTTGAGGCCATTTCCTACTGTTCCATCACTTGTTACTTGGTTTCTATCAAGGTAAAGAAAAATATCGGAGAATTCTCATTTAAATTCACATGAGCAGGGAAGGGGGGAAATGAGAGACACGTTCAGTCAACAGAAGGCGCATCAAATGGTCGTCTTAAGATGTAAGCAACCCTGCAAGTAGCCGTGTGTGGGATTAGCGGGAGGTACCTCAAATCTCAGACAAGACTGTGCAGGATTTTATCTTTACACACAAAAGCCCTTTTATACCACAGAAGTACAAACGCAGTTGGAAGTGATAAATCTGATCTCTTTTATAGAAAACCTTTTTTCCTTTCTTTAAGGGAAGAGCCTCTGGAGGCTTTATGCAAACTGTATTCCAGAGGCAGTCGGAGACCCCTTTCGTTTTGCAAAGTCAGCAAAAGCTCCACTCTTTCCACTTGGGTGAAGGGTTTGCTTTAAGCCACTTGTTTAACTGAGGGGAAGAAGTCCCTTGCACCACGCCCACGGAGGGTTTGGAACTTTAGGGTTCAATTTGAGATGCTTTAGGAATATTTATAAGCTCAGCTTCACAGCCAGCACTCAGCTGGCCGTCTCGCAGCGCTGGTTTCCACCTTCTGAGGAGCAATGTTATTCCAGTCTCCAGCACTGCCGTGACACCAACCAATGTTAGAATGGGAGAGGATCTTCCAGGTGTGGAAAAGAAACCCACCTCAATGTGCTGGCAGGGGCTGGAAACAACTTAAAATGCTCTCTGTTCTTTGAGCTGCTGGCCTATGTGGATGAGCAGCAGCAGAAGGGGATCTGAGATGAGTTTCACTCCTCCTGCTACTGAATTCTGGTGTGGTGCAGCAAGGACCTTAATGCTAATCAAGGAGGACCTGCTCAGGAGAAGGGGCATCTCAGCAGAGGGGCTTCAGGTGGCCTAACAGTGTTTGAAGGTGTTCTGACAGGCACTGGCTTCACAGAATCATAGAATCATTAAGGTTGGGAAGGACCTCTAAGCTCAACCGTCAGCCCAACACCATCGTGCCTACTAAACCATGTCCTACAGGGCCACGTCTACATGGGTTTTGTACCCCTTCAGGGACGGAGACGCCACCACTGCCCTGGCAGCCTCTGACAGTGGTTCCATCAGGTATGTTAATGTGGTGTGGAAGAGTGCAAAGACTCCCAAAGGTGTCTGAGCTGGGATGTCCACCCTGCACAGTTGGATGAAAACCAGACCTACTCTAGTGGGATTAGCCCAGTGCTCTGCCTGAGCTCATTAGCTTTGACAATTAATTAGCTCCCAGGCAATCAGCTTGAGTGTCCCTATCCTGACCCCTTGGTTTTACAACTCATATGGGCAGGACGAGCCTGGGTTTGTCTGTACCACCCAGCTCTGGCAGAAAGCTCTACGGGGCAGCACACGCTCGTCTTCACCTCCAGCACCACCACCTTCCAAGCGCCAGTACTGTGCAGAGGCTGATGTTGCCTCTTACAGCAGTTTGGAAGGAATGGAAGACAAAGGCTCTGAATACAAACACTGCAGAAGCCCGAGGTTTCTAATATAACTCTAAAATGTGAAGTTTGGGCTTCGTCAGTGGCACGTGGCAAGGCAAAAGTGTAAGTGCCAGGGCCTGTTCCCTCTGGGTTGGAGCTTGAAGATTTTGACTTACTTATAGATTCATAGAATCGTGGGATGGTTTGGGTTGGAAGGGACCTCAAAGCCCATCCAGTCCCACCCCTGCCAGGGGCAGGGACACCTCCCACTGGATCAGGGGCTCCAAGCCCCATCCAACCTGGCCTTGAATCCCTCCAGGGATGGGGCAGCCACCACTGCTCTGGGCAACCTGGGCCAGGGCCTCCCCACCCTCACAGGAAAACATTTCTTCCTAAGATCTAACCTAATCATCTCCACACCCCTTCTGTAGGGCCAGGGCTGTCACCGGTATTTAATTACAGACTGTATTCTGTCACTCTGAACGCACCCATTCAAAACAATCCTCTACGTATCAACCCTAACTCAGAATAAATACGGATGCTTTATTGCAGGGCTGTGCAGTTGTTGAGGCTGCCTGCTTTTAAAATACACTCAGGAACAAAGAAGGTGATTAATGTACTTAGGCACATGCAGAACTGTGATCACACCAAGTCGTTACACAAACTGTTATATAAATTACCAACCAATTGCTGTATAAATTTCCAGTGTCATAGAATCATAGAAGAGTTTGGGCTGGAAGGCATCTTAAAGATCATCCTGTTTCACCCCCTGCCATGGGCAGGGACACCTCCCACTGGATCAGGGGCTCCAAGCCCCATCCAACCTGGCCTTGATGGGGCAGCCACCACTGCTCTGGGCAACCTGTTCCAGGGCATCACCACCCTCATAGTGAAGAAATTCCTCCTTATGCTTAGTCTAAACCTTCCCCTCTCCAGTTTATACCCGTACCCCCTCATCCTGTCACCACAAGCCTTTGTAAAAAGCCCTTCCCCAGCTTTCTTGTAGCCCCTTCAGGTACTGGAAGGTCACTATACGGTCTCCTCGGAGCCTTCTCTTCTCCAGGCTGAACAACCCCAACTCTCTCAACCTGGCCTCGTACGGAAGGTGCTCCAGCCCTTGGATCATCCTTGTAGTCTTCTCTGGACCCGTTCCAAGAGTTCCATCTCCTTCTTACACTGAGGATTCAAATTCCATCAACCTTTTGCTGAAGGAGTAAATCACCCCAAGTTACCATGGTCATTCCCGACCGCAGGGACCACCTGGCACAAATGAAGGAGGCAGAATCTGGTCTTAAATCACACACTTGACACACATTGGTGATATTACTTCTATTCAGAGATCTCTTGGCTCCTTCAAAGTGTAACTGCAAATCAACTCGGACAGACCCCAAACCACGTAAACTGTCTATTGAAACAAAACGACTGCAATATAATAAATATTGATTTTGTAAATACTTTGTCAAGGTTAAAAGCTTTTCGCAGAGATGGTCATTAGGCACATCACTCTGCTCTGGATCCCTGGTAAGCACATTAATAAATGGATCATATATTATAGAGGAGTCTCAGGCAGTCGGAATCACCACAGCTCCCCTGAACTCAACACAGCAGCCCCAGGCTCTCGCCAGGTGATGATCTTGGTTCTTTAAGCTTCATTATATTTAATTTAAATCAAATGTACTTTGGGGCACGTACAGGTAAAGTGGATGTTTTCTTGGTTTCAGGAGCCCTGCTGTGATATAAACTCTTCTGGAATGGCTTAAAATGGAGCACCTCCCATACAAGGACAGGCTGAGAGAGTTGGGGTTGTTCAGCCTGGAGAAGAGAAGGCTCCAGGGAGACCTCAGAGCAGCTTCCAGCACTGAAAGGGGCTCCAGGAAAGCTCAGGGAGGGATTTTTACAAGGGCCTGGAGTGATAGGATGAGGGGGAATGGCTTTAAATTGGAAGGGGGAAGATTTAGATGAGACATAAGGAAGAAATTCTTCACAACGAGGATGGTGAGGCCCTGGACCAGGTTGCCCAGAGCAGTGGTGGCTGCCCCATCCCTGGAGGGGTTCAAGGCCAGGTTGGATGGGGCTTGGAGTCCCTGATCCAGTGGGAGGTGCCCCTGCCCATGGCAGGGGGTGGGAACTGGATGGGCTTAAAGTCCCTTTGAACCCAAACCATTCTATGATTCTATGAGAACTTGGTGGCTGCATAAATACAACCTCTATCTGTGTGTTTTCTTTTTAAATTACACTCACTTGACTGTTTATAGGCTACAAGGTGATGAAAGACACATTCACTAGAAGGGAATTGTTCCATGACCTACCTGAAGACAACTCAGAATAAATCCTATTGCCTGGGACCCTTCAGGCAGCCTTGGTGATCTCTGCTGGAAACCACCAGTCCACACGCTGGGTGAGGAAAAGCTCCAGTATCCCACCCTTCCAGTCCCAGTACCGCGATTAAATACAAGCTGAACTCACTCATTTTGTGGCTAGCACCTTTCCTCTAACTTGACAACAGTATTGATCTTTACTGTAACGGGGAATCACCACCAATTCAGTGATGAAACCCCAGGGAACTCTTGCAGGATTGAGGGATGAAGAAGTCCTCAAATACGTGCTAAGGACACAGAGAGGTCATTGTGTGCAGAGGAGGTTCAGATGCCCAGCTCCAGCTTATGGCAGTCGGCTGGAGCTGGGCATCTGAACCATAAAGCCCTCCACTCTGGCAACACTATGTAGGTCGATCATTTGGTTTCTGTCACCTCTCATCATGTGCAGAGAATGGAGATGGCACAAATCACAGCATTCAACGGCATTTGATGGCACGATCTGCAGAAGGCCTTAGCCATGTGAAGTTCTGCACATGTTGCTGTTGCAGAACCATCTGGCATCAAACTGCTCAATTGTCATAGAATCACAGGACGGTTTGTGTTGGAAAGGATCCTTAAAGCCCATCCAGTCCAACCCCCTGCTATGCAAGGATGTCTTCCCCTGGATCAGGTTCCTCAGAGCCCCATCTAACCTGCCCTTGAATAGTTCCAGGGATGGGGCAGCCACGATTTCTCTGGGCAACCTGGACCTGAGTTTCATCACCCTCAGTGTAAACAATTTCTCCCTTCTATCCAGTTTGAACCTCCACTCTTTCAGTTTAAAAAAATTTCTCCTTGTCCTATCAGAACAGAACCTGATAAAGATCCTGTCCCCCTCTTCTAGATATCTCTGCAGCCACAGGCTGGTTTTGTAAAGCCCAAGGCTCTTGGACCTGACATGACTCACTACAACTGTAACAATTCACACCCTTACTGAAGGCAAATCTGTGGCATATGGTAGGAATGGCTTTTATCATAAAATGATTTGGGTTGGAAGGAGCCTTAAAGATCATCCAGTGCCAACCCCCTGCCATGGGCAGGGACTGCTTGCTGCAGTCATGACATAACTTACTCCTCCAACCTGCCTTCAGATGCATCACAAGACAAACGGAGACGCCAAATGCTGAATGCACATGCTCCTGCAGAAAGAGATCGGTGCTAATTGCTACTAATGACCTTCCGCATTGCCATCTTTCTGACATTGCCTCTGCCGAGTCGCAAATGAGCCCAGGAACTGCAACAGCCCCATAAAAGTGTCCCACCTTTCCCACTTAGCAGAAGAAACATTTTGTAATTGCAGGAGGTACTCAACCCAGGTCACACGCCCATTGGAAGTGTGTGTTCCCCTCTTTTCTAGAGGGGTCACAGGGAAAGGACCACGCTCAAGGAGGAACATATTGGAGTAGATGAATCGATGTTGACTTACTCCAGCTGAGAAACAGGGCAGGAGTCTGGGGTGGAGAGCACCTGCTTAGAAACCTTATCTCACTACTACATCTCCAGTGCCTTCGGAGACCTACAGGATGAGGAGGGGATGGCTTTAAGCTGAAAGAGGGGAGATTGAGATGAGATTTTAGGAAGATATGTTTTGTAGTGAGGGTGGGGAGGCCCTGGGCCAGGTTGCCCAGAGCAGTGGTGGCTGCCCCATCCCTGGAGGGGTTCAAGGCCAGGTTGGATGGGGCTTGGAGCCCCTGATCCAGTGGGAGGTGTGAACTGGATGGGCTTTAAGATCCCTTCTAATCCAAACCATTCCGTGATGCTATGACATCAGGCCAATCAGCCACATCTGGAACATCTGCCAAAGCAAATACCTGGGGCACAGCAACAGCAGCCAGATCCCCACTGCAACAGGCAGATGATCAGCATGCAGCTTGGCATGTCTCCTGCCAGCCAGAATGGGAGGAAGGATCCTTCTCCGAGCTGCCTGCAGCTCCAACAGCCCGGCGCCACGGTAGGAAATCAATAGAGCCTCCCCACTGCCCACGTCCCAGATGGATTGACTGGCCACTCATCTGGTTCCTAACTCCAGAAGCACAGCACGATACGCACAGTCGATACGATCTAATCACCTTCCTGCCCCTTGATCCAAGCTGTCATCAGTCATTAGCAGAGCAGAGGGGAAGGGGCAGCGCTCGGCTCCCCTCATCCTGCTGATAAGCCAGAGGGCAACATTTCAAATGATACAAACCAACAACACTTCTGAGTATTGGATTTATTTTTCTGTAGCCAAACCCGAATTTTAACCACTGTGCTCTGGGGGAGGTGAGAAATAATCTCATCGGTGAGAAACTGTGTCTGCGCTCTGATTCACTAGGCTGTGGGCTGGTGGCAGCACAGACCTAAGGAAACATCCTTTCAAGGTTCTCATTTCCAAGGAATTCAACGTCAAGATGGAAGAAGCGTTACTGCGGGATGGATCCAGGATAAACTCAGCCATGTCTGAGTTGTGGAACTGAGTGGGTTTTGCGCAACAGCGTGACTCCTCCAAGTAACAAGAGAAAGGAAGAGAGGAAAAGGCCTCAAGTTGCACCAGGGGAGGTTTAATTAGGTAAATTTTTTTACTAACAGAGTGGTGAAACCCTGGCAGAGGCTGCCCAGGGCAGTGGTGGAGTCTCCATCCCTGGAAGGGTTCAAAAACCATGTATACATGGCACTTGGGAACATGGTTTAGTGGGCACGGTGGTGCTCGGCTGATGGTTGGAATGGATACGCTTAGAGGCCTTTTCCAACCTTAATTCTACGACTTGAACCACTGGGACTGCTCATCCTAGAGAAGACCCTCACAAAGAGGTGGCTGTGGATTAAAAATGGAATAAGAAAGGCAGTCGGCTGAACTACAAAGAAGCATCAATAAAATACACATCAGGACAATCAGGGAAGGCATTTGGACTGGCTCCTCAGACAGCAAGACTGAGACTTTACTGGCTCTGCCATGAAAGTCAAGGCTCGTTTCACACTTCTATCTTGCACCCAGCCAAAGAAAGAGCACTGTGTTCCCAGGGAACAGTGGTATCTGTCTGTGAGCCAAGGCACGACGCCGGCTCTCACCCAGCACGCAGTTAATCCGACGCTGTTTGCACATCAAGGGCTCTCACCAGTTTTCCATTTCAGCCGTCCCAACTCAAGAAAGCATTGAAGTCACGCCTTTAAATCTCAGTGACTTCAATTTCAAACTGAGCATGTACAGAGTGCTTTCCCAGGGAGGGAAGCTGATGCTCTCATTATGCCCTTGATGGGATTTCACCCAGCCCTGGCAGCGGCGATGCCCTCGGCGTTATTGGAAGTTCTCAGGGCATCTCCACGTGTAGCAGGCGGCGCTTGGTTATGAGCTTGCATTGCAGCGTGACCAGGTTGCTGGGCTGGAGGAAAGGAGCCGTGCCAAGCCTGCATTGCTAAGGAGCAGCTTTGGACAAGCTGGGGCAGTTTGAGGCAGGAGAAAGGAAAGCCGGGGAGGCCGGGCAATTATTTGCTCAGAAGCAAATGCTCATCCAGGAGAGCTGATCTCAGTCACAGCCATGAGTCCATCCCTTCTTTCTTCCAGCATCCTCAGGGAAATGGTGCCACAGCTCCGTTCCTCGCTGCAATATAAACCCTTGCCAGCATCTTCCCACTCCTCCCCTGCTTTGGGATGAATCACCGGGTGCTTTGGGTAACACAGCCCAGCTCTTCCAGGAAGGGGAGCGAGGGAACAGCGGTTCTGACCCCGAAGTTCTACGTTTGTGTCTTGAAATCAATAAACACGCCGCGTAAGAAAGGATCTATTTCAAAGCTTGACACAACCCCCCCTTCTCCCAGCTTTACAGACTCCAATGGAGAGACCGTGGCATAAAATCAGAACAAAAGGGATGCTTTCCTAACACCACTCTGGAGTCAAAAACAGACCTCTGAGTCTGCCCTACAGTTGGAAAGGTCCTTCCCAAGTACAGAGTCCCAAGCCCCAACAGAGACCCCAGCGAGTCCATGCCCCAAGTGCTGGGCCATGAGCAGCACCTCTTGTCATCATCTACAGCTGATGCCTGCAAGGTCAAGAGGTGAAGAGCAGGGAGGAAAGCAGAGAAATTAAAAGCATTAGTGAATTAATGCCTCTTGAGTCAAGGGTCATTGGTTATCAGGGAAGACAGAGGGGTTTTGTCAGAGAAACCCCAAGAGCTGCAGGTGGAAAGCAGCTGCAGCTCCACAGCAAAGGCTTAAACAAGCGATGCTACGGATGTGTTACGCACCCTCGAGCTGAAAGCAAAGCAACAAGCCAGCCTTCATTCATAAACCCAAAACAATCCTGCCGCGGGGCACCGCAACCAGAGAATGGAACCGACGGCACAAATCCAGGAGGGCCAGACAGGGGACAGGAAAACCAGAACTAAATGCAGGAGTTCGACCTCCAAAAAAGGGATCACTGGTTGAAAAATGTGCTACGGTTCCAGCGTTCAGGCAAATAATTTAATGGGTATTTGCCCAGGTGTTTAGGCATTCTGCCTCCTCTCCTAGCTGGAAGCAGCATCCCAGCGTGGGCACCCAGGCTGGGATCTCCGCATGAGGGATTCGAAGAGGCAAACTCGATCTTCCACTCCAATGGGCTCGGTGCTGCAGCATCAATGGAGCTGTGCAGTTCTACACCAGCTAAGGATCCGACTTCGTGCTAGTGGGCAACCACGGCTCCAACCCACAGCACTTCAGACAGCAAACAGAATGGGTTGGGTTGGAAGGGACCTCAAACCCCATCCATCTCCACCCCTGGAGCCTTCTGTTCTCCAGGCTGAACAACCCCAACTCTCTCAGCCTGTCCTCGGAGCAGAGCTGCTCCAGCACTCGTATCATCTCCGTGGCCTCCTCTGGACCTGTTCCAACAGCTCCATCTCCTTCTTATGTTGGGGATTCCAGAGCTGGACACAGGAGTCCAAGTGGGAGCTCAAGAAAGCAGAGTAGAGGGTGAGAGTCCCCTCCCTCAACCTACGTGCCCTAAAACACCCGTGTCCTACCCTTTTCTAAATCCATCAACTAATCTAAGCCTGGTAAAGGGGAGGGGGTAATTAGCACTGATGGGAAATCCCTCAGCTGTTAAGATCCCATCCACTGTGCTTTCTGCGAACTGCGGGACAGAACGGAACGTGCACCTACTAATTCTCTCATATTTCTGTAACGCAGCGAATTCCTCAGCTAATCAAATGCAGAAAACATAACCCCAAACCAGTCCACACTGCACCACCTGTGTTGTAGTTCGGATCCCCCATCAGAGTCAAGGACCTCACCTGTTGCTACAACCAGATGCTGGCTCCAGAAAACAGCAAAATGAACTTGGTTTTATTATTTCTAACTAG
This sequence comes from Phaenicophaeus curvirostris, assembly GCF_032191515.1. Lineage (NCBI taxonomy): Eukaryota > Metazoa > Chordata > Aves > Cuculiformes > Cuculidae > Phaenicophaeus > Phaenicophaeus curvirostris. Next base: position 68,520,355 of record NC_091396.1, on the reverse strand, counting down.
ACATACAGCTTTTATCAGAAAAGCTGAGCCTCCACTGAGCTTTTCCAGCCAGCTCCAGGTCAGGCTGCCCTGAAAAGCTGCATCCAATTCTGAAAGCAAAATGTGAGTTGGTTCTGGCTGTATTTTTCAGACAAAATTTTCCTTTGAATAGGAAAGCTGACCCCTTTCACACGCTGTTCTCGGCTCTAGTCTCTTGCTTTAACAGCTGACAGAACTCCTTTCTGCATCCACCAGCAAGTGCCATGGGCATGGCTGAGAGCTGGGCATGGTTTCTATGTACACGAGCCTCCTTGTTAGAAAGCGTAACAGAATCATAGAATGGTTTGGGTTGGAAAGGACCTCAAAGCCCATCCAGTCCCACCCCCTGCCATGGGCAGGGACACCTCCCACTGGATCAGGGGCTCCAAGCCTCCTTTTCTCCAGGCTAAACAGCCCCAGCTCCCCCAGCTGCTCCTCATAAGACTTGTTCTCCAGAACTCTCCCGGCTTTGTTGCCTTACTGCAACTTCTAATGCCTCCGTGTCTCCTTCCAGGATGCTACCTACGCTGGGGTCATCAGAGATTTATCCCGCAAGCTTTCTTTGGCTTACATCCTTGCTCTAAATAGATATTTATCCAATTCATCCCAGTAGGACAATCTGAACCAACAAGGAATGAGCTGGCTTATTTATAAGCCAATTTAACAGGTAAAACTCACACCACAGTCACGGTGAAAGCTTCATCCTAAAAACAAAAAAGGGAACAAGGCCGTCAACAGAACTGTTTGATGAACTGGAAAGTTGTTGATCCAATTGTCTTGGGAAGAGCACACGGAATTCAAAAGCTTTAATGATTACCTGTGGGAATGATGCCAGTTAATCAAGGGATGCAGAAAATTCCTTCAAACTTCAGGAAAGGGAAGGGAATGAAAATATCTCAGCAGGCGCTGGGTCTCCAGAAAGAACATTGCAAGGCTCCTCAACAGGATTTTGTGGCTATATGTGAACAGGTTATGGTAAGTGACACCAAAAAACACTTTCCCTCTCAAAACTTGACCTTTTGGGTGCTGGTTTATTTAGAAGAGTGGGAATGAACAAGGCGAAGTGGCCCCATAAGCCCCTTGAGAGGGCGTTCCTGACCAAAATCCACTCTGCAGCGCTGTCAGCTCTCTGAGTGCATCCTGCGAAACCTGGTAAATCAACAACAATGCCTTTTTTCTCACTTTCATGTCATTTACTTAACACCAGGCACAGTGTTTGCTCTGCTTGCTAATTCTCCTGGTTTTCCAGGCTAGGGATGTGGTGACAGGAGCATCGCTGGGTGACACATTAATACCTGCTGAAATTCCCATGAAAGAAAGGCAAGGATTAGCCCATGGGTTGATGTTTCACCAGTCTCGGCTGCGGCGCTCCTGATTTGCACCACAAGAAATATTAAAGCCAGTGGGATCCTTCATTCATTAAATGGCCAAGAGAAGAAAAAAATCTGATAGGGAGAACAGAGAAAGTTTGATATTTACAGAGCACAGGAACCTTCTGGATGAGGACAGATCCCACCAGACACCAGCCTGCACGCTGAGAGGCTTTAAAAGCCTTTGGAGAGCTTGAGCACAGATGGTGCAACACAGCATCTCCCTATCAGGTCTGTGTATTTTTGGACTTCCCGCTGGAACTGATGAAGCTGCAGTGATTTACATGCGCTCCAAGACAGCCCTGGGGCCATTCCCATTTGCAAATGTCTAAGAGGACATCTCTTGGCACTGACTGCTGTGCGAGCTCCAAGATTGCCTCGTAGAACTTGCTGTACTCCGTTACCCTTGATTAACATGATATTCAGGGTTGTTTGTTACTGTTAACTGCGGAAAGTGCAGCTCTCTCTCACAGAGAGCAGTTCTGAAAATAAATTAATACAAGTCTTGCATTCAGTGCTGGAGTCCTCAGCACAGGAAGGACACGGAGCTGTTGGAGTGAGTCCAGAGGAGACCATGGAGATGATGTGAGGGCTGGAGCACCTCTGCTCTGAGGACAGAATGAGAGAGTTGGGGTTGTTCAGCCTGGAGAAGAGAAGGCTCCAGGGAGACCTTAGAGCAGCTTCCAGTGCTGAAAGGGGCTCCAGGAAGGCTGGAGAGGGGCTCTGGATCAGGGAGGGCAGGGATAGGATGGGGGGAGAATGGTTTTAAGCTGAAAGAGGAGAGACTGAGATGAGATTTTTGGAAGAAATGTTTTGCTGTGAGGGTGGGGAGGCCCTGGCCCAGGTTGCCCAGAGCAGGGGTGGCTGCCCCATCCCTGGAGGGGTTCAAGGCCAGGCTGGATGGGGCTTGGAGCCCCTGATCCAGTGGGAGGTGTCCCTGCCCACAGCAGGGGTGGGACTGGATGGGCTTTCAGGTTCCTTCTGATGAAAACCATTCCAGGATTCCATGAAGACGTCAGGATCACCTTTGGATCCTGGACAGACACAAGCTGGTGTAAATCCACTGACCTCAGTGACGCCTCTTGGCTTTTTTCTGCCCTCAAAACATCTCAGCCCACTTGCCGCTCTCAGGATTTGGTCACAGGAAAATGGAGCCATCGGGAAGGCTGTTTGGCGTTGCTGGAGAAGGACAGGAGAGACCCTGCTGCCACAGATAGCAGGGAATGGAGCAAGGGCGGTGGGATGTGGGAAGGCCAACAAACCAAGCCCTGGGAAAGTGCCCTGCTTGCTACAGGAAAAGATTAAGGATTCTCACTGCTTCTGTTTTAGCAGCAAATATTTCACTTTGCAAATGCAAACAGATCTTTGTCATACAGCGACTCCTTGGATACCTCCCCAGGCGCTGTGGGCTACAGGAATTCCCACAGACCCAGCAGCAGCACGGTCACGGTGCCTCAAGAAACCAAGTCCCCACAAAAGCTTCTCTGGCAGCAAAGACAGAAGTGAGGTCCTGCCAAGTAAGCTGATGAATAACGCTGTCTGCTGGTCCCCGTTGTGGCTCTGATGCCTGGGCAGAAGCCGGGAGGCACTGGTAGAGTTTTCCACCCATTAAGTTTACTCTAGATGTGGAAACCAATCGGAACAAAGTCATCCACCTCCCATACGAGGACAGGCTGAGAGAGTTGGGCTTGTTCAGCCTGGAGAATAGAAAGGTCCGAGGAGCCTTTATAACCGACCTGAAAGGGTCTACGAGAAAGATGGGGAGGAGCTCTTCATAAAGGCTTGTGGTGATGAGGGACAATGGGTACAAACTGGAAGGGGGCAGATTTAGACTAGACAGAAGGAACAATTTCTTCACCATGACAGTGGTGAGACACTGGCCCAGGTTGCCCAGAGCAGGGGTGGCTGCCCCATCCCTGGAGGGGTTCAAGGCCAGGTTGGATGGGGCTTGGAGCCCCTGATTCAGTGGGAGGTGTCCCTGCCCATGGCAGGGCGGTTGGAACTAGATGACCTTTAAGGTCCCTTCCAACCCAAACCATGCTATGATTCTATGATTCCTAGCGGACATAGGATTTTTGATCCTTAAAAGAAGCACTCTCTCCACACCCCTCACTCAGCCTTTGACAGCCAAGTGAGCTGAGGTCTAGGTAGCACTTCTGCTAATTAACATCTGACTGCTAACAATCATTACAGCTGATCCAAGAGAGTGAATCATACAATGACCTGAGTTGGAAGGGACCCACAAGGATCACTGCGTCCAGCTCCCTTCTTCGCACAGGGCAACCCCAACATTCACACTGCGGGGCCAAGGGCGTTGTCCATAGCGTCTGTTCACAGGGTTGGTCTCCACTGCAATCTGCAGAGGTGCTGCAGGGCTTTGCAGTCCAAGGACAGTTTGTGCCTTCAGCCTAGGCAGTGAAATCCCATGTACCTGTATATCTGAGAGCACTATTTAAAGTCCACTGAAGCCAAGACCTGTTTCTGCTTTGCTGCAAGAGGAACTGGATAGGCTCCCCCATCTCAGTGTCATGGCAAAGCAGCCAGCCAGCCACCCCAGAGCCTTGCTGAAAGGCAAAAGGAACGTGAAAGAGATGCCAGGGGAGAAAAGAGGCAAAGCCCCATGAGCTCCTCTAAAGGAAACTCACAGTCCCAACCCAAAGCTTCCTGCTTGGCTGCCAAAAAAAAAAAAAAAAGAGAGCAGAAAGTTGTATCACTTCAGGAAAAATGTTTTTCTGTGAGGGTGGGGAGGCCCTGGCCCAGGTTGCCCAGAGCAGGGGTGGCTGCCCCATCCCTGGAGGGGTTCAAGGCCAGGCTGGATAGGGCTTGAAGCCCCTGATCCAGTGGGAGGTGTCCCTGCCCATGGCACGGGTGGAACTGGATGGGCTTTGAGGCCCCTTCCAACACAAACCATTCCATGATTCCATCGCTGTTCACCATGGGACCACCGACCACTTCAACTTATATGGTAAATCCAGGTTCGCGTCTGCTACAGTCAGGATATCCATCCCAAAACCAAAAGCAGCCTCCGGAGGCATGACCCACCCCAGGGAAGGTCTCCACCCATGGGATGAGAAGTGCTAGAGACTCTGCGGAGGACACCCAGATCTATCAGCGCTGGCCAACAACCCAACATCTGGTGAGAGATGGGCAGGAATAACTACTCTACATCACGGTCCCCCCACTGCCTGACCCAGAAAGCTTTCAAACCTGCTTATGGACCTCTGGGAGTCTTTTCCAACAGGCATCAGCAAGCATAAATGTTTATAAGACAGAGCTTGATTGATTGATGTGATTTCAGAGCAGCCAGAGATAGGTGAGGACTGGACTGTGTGATCCTGGAGGTCCCTTCCAGTCTGTTTTTTAATGTATATATTCATCCACCTATCCATTTATCTATAAAAAGCCCTTTTAGCTGCTGAACCTGCACTCCCCACACACTTCCCAGCAAAAGCAAGAGGGACTTGAATGCGCAAAGAATGAACGATCCAGCTCCATCTTGTGTCTCTGCTTTTCACATGCCAAGCAGCACTCCAGCTAGTCAGGATCAAATCCAGACAGCTGCAATATAGGCACAAAACTGGGACGATTCAGATTAAAAACCCATTTTCCTCTACATTTCTCTGAATATTTACTCCTCTCCCAACAGCTGTCCTGAAAGGAAGAGAGGAAGAGAGAGGATTTCCCACGATCTGTGTCCAGCTTAGAGATCCAGGCTCCCTGAATTACGTTTGATTGTGCCTCAGCACGGATTATTTTGAAGCCATCATCTGCAAGGACCACACAATCAGCGCTCTGTCAAGGGGAAAACAAAATTGGGGCAGTTCCTGAAGGGGTCCGTAAAAAGCACTTAACAGCGATCGCCCAGAGCCTGGCAAGCACGTACCAATGTGTGAATGCTGCTTGCAAGAACAACAGCTCATCAAGGCACTCTTGGGTCAGCGCAGATTGCGGTGAGAATCACAGTCTCCTCAGGTTACAAAATTAAGAGCACAGATGTGTGCCAAGGAATGCTTTGCTCCGACGCTGTAATCGCAGAAGAGAAGTCAAAAGGTGATGACTTTGCCCTTTCCAAAGAGCTGTGGGTACTTGTTACAACCACTCATTGCAGGCAAAAAGGGGCACCCTTTTGGCAGGTTTGTCTCGCTGCAAAAGGCCTGTCTCCTCGAAAAATGACTCCTAGATACCTTTGCAGGAGGTTCACCAGCTCAAATCTGCAGGTGGTTCCGAATGCCCGCTCCTGGCCAGGATAAAGCTTGGACTGTCACTAAGCTCTCCCCTCGATTCAGTTACACAGAAGCTCAGGGAGTGCTTCTGAAATCACTGCTCCAATTACACCGTGCTGCTACAACGGACTCAACGGGATCTTCGCTCTCCTCAAACAAGCAAACATCAGGAAACAGCAGTCAAACCCTGCACTTTCACACCAAAAAGCCATACTGACCACCTGCAGGAACACGGGCTCACTGAGGCAGGCGTGACTTCACTTCCCGATTTCTCGGAGAGAAATTGCATACAAATCATTTCAAACCATAGAATCATGGAATGGTTTGGGTTGGAAGGGACTTCAAAGCGCATCCAATCCCACCCCTGCCATGGGCAGGGACACCTCCCACTAGATCACGGGCTCCAAGCCCCATCCAACCTGGCCTTGAACCCCTCCAGGGATGGGGCAGCCACCCCTGCTCTGGGAAAGCTGCGCCAGGGTCTCCCCACCCTCATCGTAAAGAATTTCTTCCTAATGTCTAATCTAAATCTCCCCTCTTCCAATTTAAAGCCATTCCCCCTCATCCCATTGCTCCAGGCCCTTGTGAAAAGCCCCTCCCCAGCTTTCCTGGAGCCCCTTTCAGCGCTGGAAGCTGCTCTAAGGTCTCCCTGGAGCCTTCTTCTCCAGGCTGAACAACCCCAACTCTCTCAGCCTGCCCTCACAGCAGAGCTGCTCCAGCCCGCAGATCATCTCCATGACCTCCCCTGGACCCGTTCCAACAGCTCCATCTCCTTCTTATGTTGGGGATTCCAGAACTGTGAGAGTGCTGGAAAGCCTTGGAGGAGGCGTTCCCTCTCCCAGTAAAAGGGTGTCAGGGCAAGCCCTCTCCAGCACCAGCAGGCACTGCTGTACCCTTTCCTCCCACGCTGCACCGGACTGAGGTGACCCTTCTTCTCCCAGCCCTCTCAGGGGGTGACATGACCAGCGATGGCCTGTCCCTGCATGCACCCACTGCCTCAACACAGGGTGCAGAGCTGCAGCCCAGCAGCCTGCATCCTCCACGGGGCCACATACCATCACGCAGCAGGTGAAAGCAAGACAAGAGACCTCCTGAGAAAACAATCTGGCCAAGATCCTTTTGACAGGAGAGGTCAGGACCCTCTCCATCTCACCAACCCCACGTCGCAGGTTCCTCCACCTGCTCCTGCCAGCACTGATTTGTTGGAGCCGGGGGCAATTATTTCAATGTTCATCCGTGGAGTGACGCCCACCCCCTCGCGCCCTGTCTGCCCGCGTCCCAGTCACTTCTGCCCCAGTTCCCTCAGCGAGGAGGTCACTGGTGCGAGGACGGAGGGCGGGAGGGGGCGGTGGGGCGGATGGAGTTGAGCTGATGACAGCCACGTCCCTGCCGCAAGCGCTGGCAACCTCTCCTCTGGCGAGGACGCGTGTGGGAGTGAGAGCGCTGAAGAGGAGCTGATCAGTATTCAGCAAAGGGCTCCGCTACCGCGCTGCTGCCCACTGCCACCCCTCCTCCTCGCCATGACTCGGTGTGCAGGAGGAGACAGCAGCCCTTCCTCAGCAGCACCCCACGGTGCCTTGACACTGTGTCCCGTGTACCCCCTCTCCCAGAGGATTTCACACCTCCCTCCTCACGAAAGCATCGCTGCCCATCACTTTTCCAGCTCTGCAGTGTAGGTGCTCCTGATCCACCCCCAGGCCCAGCTGGCTCCTTCGGCAGAGCCCTGGCTCCTCGGGGCCAGTCATCGTGATTTGGGGACCCACCAGGAGCATCATCTGCCCGATGCCAGCATCCTTGTGCCGAGGGGGAACTCTTCTCTCTAGCAAAGGAGCAAAACAGCATCACCTCCCCATTGCTCCCTCTCAAGCAAGGGAGCAAAACACAGCATCATCTGCCTGCTGCAGATCCCATCCCCATGGTGGAGGAAACTCTCCTCACAAGCAAAGGAGTAAAACACAGCATCATCTCCCCAACGCCAACATCCTTGTGCTGGGGAGCAACTCTCCTCTCAAGCAAGGGAGCAAAATGCATCATCATCTTCTCAATGAGAGCATCCTCAGGCGCGGGGAGCACTCTCCTCTCAAGCAGGGGACCAAACCATAGCAACATCTGCCTGCTGCCAGCATCCCTGTGCCAGGGGGGCAACTCTCCTCTCGAACAAGGGTGCAAAACACAGTATCGTCTCCCCAGTGTGAACATCCCTGTGCTGGAGAACAACTCTCCTCTCAAGCAAGGGAGCAAAACGAAGCATCATCTCCCCAGTGCCGGTATTCCAGCGCTGAGGGGCAGCTTTCCTCTCAAGCAATGGAGCAAAACACAGCATCATCTGCCTGCTGCTGCCATCCCCATGGTGGAAGCACCTCTCCTCTCAAGCAAGGGTGCAAAACACAACATCATCTCCCCAGTGCCAGCACCCCCAAGCTCAGGGACCACTCTCCTCTCAAGCAACGGTGCAAAACACAGCATCATCTCCTCAGTGCCAGCATCCCCAAGCTCAGGGACCACTCTCCTTGCAAGCAGGGGTGCAAAACACAGCATCATCTCCGCAGCAACAGCCTCCCCAAGCGCAGGGACCAATCTCCTCTCAAGCAAGGGATCAAAACACAGCATCATCTCCTCAGTGTCAGCATCCCTAACTCAGGGACCACTGTCCTCTTAAGCAAGGGATCAAAACACAGCATCATCTCCTCAGTGCCAGCATCCCTGAGCTCAGGGACCACTCTCCTCTCAAGTAGGGGTGCAAAACACAGCATCACCTCCACAGTGCCAGCATCCCCAAGCTCAGAGCCCACTCTCCCCTCAAGACGGGTGCAAACCACAGCCTGGATGTGGGAGACGGCGGGTGGCGATGGGGAAGGCGCCCACGCAGGACAAGGTGTGTCGGCCGGGTGGCCCTGGGCCGGGGGCGCAGGCCTCACCTTGTGGAGCTTCCACATGGCGCCCAGCGCCTTGACCTCGTGGCTGGCGTGCTTGCCCTCCTCGAGGCACTGGTAGCAGACGGGGCTCTTGCACTGCACGCAGTACATGCTGTGGTTCTCCAGCTCGTGGTCGGTGCAGGTGGAGATCTTGCGGGGGCTGAGGCGGCGGCCGGCGCGGCCCTGGGCCGGGGGCACCAGGCGGTGCTTGGCCAGCGGGCCCCGCGGCGGGTGGCAGCGCAGGCGGCAGGGCTCGCAGTAGAAGACGTCGCACTGCTCGCACATGACGGCCGCCTCCTTGGGCGCCTTCTCGCAGAGCTGGCAGCGCAGCGCGGCCGCCCGGCCCTGCTGGTAGCGGTCGATGACGCCCTCGAGCAGGCGGTTGCGGGGGAAGCCGCGCAGGCCGCGCTCGTCCAGCACCAGGCTGCGGTGGCACTGCGGGCACGTCAGGCAGGCGTTGCGGGGCGGCGGGGCCAGCGAGGCGGCCGAGGGGGCGGGCGGCGGCGGCGCGGCCGGGGGGAACACCCGCACCCCGTTGGGGGACTTCTGGCACGGCGTGGTGGGCGCGCTGGCGAACCCCCCGTACGAGCCGTAGCCGCTGTCCGCCTCGCTGTACAGGCTCATCTTATCCAGGTCCAGGTAGTCGTAGTCGGAGACGGCGGAGCCCGAGGCGCGGCGGCTCTGCGGGGACTCCGCCTCGGGCGTCTGCACGAGGATGTTGCGGGCGCACGCCTGGCACAGGTTGTGCGAGCAGGGCAGGATGATGGGCTCCCGGTAGAAGGAGCCGCACACGGGGCATTTCAGCTCCTCTTCCATCTCTTCCATGAAGGAGGGAGGCGCGGGGAAAGGGGGGGGGGGGAGAGGGGAGCAGGAGCCCAAAGCACCGCGACCGCCCCGCGCCGCGCCGCCGCGCCGACTGCCGCCAGCCCCGAGCCCCGCGCCGAGGCCCGCGCCGAGCCCCGCCCACCGAGCCTCGCCATTGGTTGAGCTGCACTGAGCTCCGCCCACTGAGCACAGCCATTGGCTGAGCGGCGCTGTGCCCCGCCCACCGAGCCCAGCCATTGGCTGAGCCGCTTCGCGGGGGCGTAACGCGGCGCTCTGATTGGCTGAGACCCCTGCGCGTCCTCCCGCCAGCCCCGCCCCCGAGGCCCCGCCTGGAGTGGCGGGTCCAAGGCTGGAACCCTCGGCTGGAGGGGGGAGATGGAGGTGTTGGGGGGGTCCAGAGGCCCTGGAGGCCGGGACCCGTGCGAGGCCAGGCTGAGAGAGTTGGGGTTGTTCAGCCTGGAGAAGAGAAGGCTCCAGGGAGACCTCAGAGCAGCTTCCAGTGCTGAAAGGGGCTCCAGGAAAGCTGGGGAGGGGCTGCTCACACAGGCCTGGGGTGATGGAGTGAAGGACAGTGGATACAAACCAAAAAAACCAACCCCAGCCTTCTGGCTTTGGCGTTTAGTCAATGGCTACGTGTCTCTCATCAGAAATGTAATTCCCCTAATACAGAATTGTCTACTAGGACATGTAAAATTCACTGTTACTCCTAAAACAAGCTGTGGGAATATCCCAGCCCTTTTAAAATACCACCTATTTCAGTGTCTTAATTTCAAGCATGAGTTTCTAAGGTGTTTCACCTACAAGTTGAGAAATCTCGTTCTGAAGCTTGTTGGACTCCGTGATCCAGTGGGTCTTTTCCAACCTAGTGATTCTGTGATGCTAGACATAAAGAGGAATTTCTTCACGCTGAGGGTGGGGAGGCCCTGGCCCAGGCTGCCCAGAGCAGGGGTGGCTGCCCCATCCCTGGAGGGGTTCAAGGCCAGGTTGGATGGGGCTTGGACCCCCTGATCCAGTGGGAGGTGTCCCTGCCTATGGCAGGGATGGAACTGGATGGGTTTGAGGTCCCTTCCAACCCAAACCATTCCATGATTCAAAGGGGGAGACACCTAGGCGCTGAGATGCGCAAGGAAGGCACCAACATTTGTCAGCCTGATAAGGAGGGGGAAGCAATAACATGAAAAGGACTTTCCGCCTCTGCGGGGATGTGAGCAGGGCTGATTGTACTCTCCTTTCTGCTTCTCCAGGCTCCTGCTCGCTCCATATCGACCACTGGTGTTGTGGCTTCCCCTCAATGGTGCTGAGTGCTCCTCACTCGCTCCCTTTCGCTGTCTGCTCAGAGTTGATATTTTTTTCCCCTCTGCTTTCATTCCTCTCGCTGCCCTTTTGCTGTAGTGAAGCCATCAGTCCTCGTTTGCTCTGCCTCCTGTTCCCCAGGGCCATTTTTCACCCTGGCAGGTCCGTGATGCCGTTTCTGCTGTAGCGACACGCTGGTCGTACCAATAGGCAGAAGGAGGAAAAAGCTCTACAAAGAGGAGAGCAGCCGTCGTGTTTGGAAGCAACCCTTGGTCATAAACATTTACCTCTTTTCTTGGGCCCTCGCTTCCTCGTGAAGTGTAAGGAGGCCAAGTGCGAGGTCCCACACCTGGGTCGGGGCAATCCGCGGTTTCAATCCAGGCTCGGGGATGACGTGATTGAGAGGAGCCCTGAGGAGAAGGACTTGGGGTGCTGGGGGGTGAGGAGCTCCATTTTAACAACTCAATATTTTCTCCTTGTTAATAATACCTTGATGACAAACAGCTTAAACCGCTTGCTTTGGGCAACAGGGTTTTCTTAAACCTCCTCTGCTTTATATTTACACGTATTTATGTACAAACACACGTCCGCTACCAATCTTTCTGCTGAGATCGCCACCAGCGAAAGGATTACAGGACAAAAGGAAGGTGGGACTCAGGATATCAATAAACGTTCACATCATAGACTGTAGTGAGGAGCTGTGGGCCACGACGCTGAAGGCTGTCTGTCACTAATTAATCTATCAGCATCATCCCTGTGATGCTGATCGATCTCCATCCACCAGGGCAGAGAGGGAGCCTACCTGGATCTCCCTGCAGGGGGATTGCTGGCATGGTCTTGGGAAGGTGATAGATCACCTGGCTTCCACCTTCGCTGCTCTGGGCTGCACAGGAACCTTGGGTCCAGGCTAGGAGAGGTGGACTGGGCAGGCGAAGGTGTGCCAGCACGTGTGTGCAGGTAGTGGGTAGCCAGAAGGCGAATTTAGGTTGATTGATGAGACCCTGAGCTGGGCCAGAGCTAATAAATAAAGGAGAGGAATGAGTCAAGACAAAAAGCTCTGCAGTCTCCTTCATTCATTGCATTCCTGCAACACCCTGAAGAGATAGATCAGAGAGCAGACAAGGGCTCGGAGCTCACCTCCTGAGTGGAGGGGGTTGGGATGTGGTTGGGGTGTCCCAGGATCTTCCTAGAGGTGTCCCCATGCTGCTGGAGAGTTCTCAGGTGTCCGATGAAAGCAGATGATCTTCCACTACCATGTGGGAGACCTGTGTTAAGCTTTGGAAATGTGTTCTCCTCTCATGCTTGTTCATCCTCTCATTGCTTCTTGGCCTTTTGGCTAAGATCAAGTGTAGTATCTAGCACGCATGGTACCTTGGCAGCAACATAGAGTGTCTCCAGCCCTTTGTACAGGAACCCTCCTGTCTCCCTGTGTCTACTGGAACCATCTCAGCAGATGCTGCTTAGGATTCAAGTTGCCTTTTTATGACTTTAAGACATTGGCAGCTCGTAATTCATCAACCAATATATCTGACCCTCCTCCTCCGTCATTTTGAATGGATGAGCTCTTGGCTGACAGCAGAAATCCTTGTTTATTAGTCCCTGCATGCACACATGACCTTGACATCCGTATCCCTGCAGTCATTCCACTCCCTGAGGTCATTCACCGTTTCCGACATATCCTGCTTCCTCTCTGTGCTGATGACACCTCCTGGCCTTGAGTCGTTAGCACGTTTGCTGAGTTCACTCTCATCTTTCATGCAAAGATCATCATCAGAAATGCTGGGTGAGAAGTCCAACAGCATCCCAGGGCTTAAACTCCCAGGGCTCCTCCAGTAACTGTCTCCCAGCACTGTTTTCAGACCTTCTCACTAGTTTTCATAGAATCATGGAGTCATTAAGGTTGGAAAAGACCTCTAAGATTAAGTCCAACCATCAGCCCAACACCGTGCCCACTAAACCATGTCCTCAAGTAGCATGTATGCAAGCTTTTTGAAGCCCTCCAGGGATGGAGGCTCCACCACTGCCCTGGGCAGCCTCTGCCAGGGCTTCACCACTCTGTCAGAAAGAAATTTTTCCTGATATTCAATCTAAACCTCTCCTGGTGAAACTTGAGGCCATTTCTTCTCGTCCTGTCACTTGTTATCTGACAGAGGAGACCAACACCCACCTCACTCCTTTCAAGGAGCTGCAGAGAGCAATGAAGCCTCCACTCAGCCCCCTCTTCTCCAGGCTAAAGAGCCCCAGCGCTGGAGTTTGAACAATACACTGAGTAGGTTGTTCATTGTCACTCACTGTCACCACAGAGGGGTTTTCTCTCTGCAATTGTCATGTGCACAAGGTGGGTGTTAAATATTAACTCCTGGTTCATGTCTGCTTAGACCTTTCAGAATCGTTGCATTGGAAGGGACCACAAAGCTCATCCCTGCCCTGGGCAGGGACACCTCCCACTGCATGAAGGGCTCGAAGCCCCCTCCAGGGATGGGGCAGCCACCACGGCTCTGGGCAACCTGGGCCAGGGCCTCCCATCCTCATAGGAAAGCATTTCTTCCTAAGATCTCATCTCAATCTCCCCTCTTGCAGATTAAAACCGTTCTACCTTGTACTCTCCCTGCACACCCTGATCCAGAGCCCCTCTCCAGCTTTCCTGGAGCCTCTTTCAGCACTGCAAGCTGCTCTAAGGTCTCCCCACAGCCTTCTCTTCTCCAGGCTGAATAACCCCAACTTTCTGAGCCTGTCCTCATATGGGAGATGCTCCAGCCCTCGGATCACCTTTGTGGCCTCCTCCAAACCTGCTCCAACAGCTCCATCTCCTTCTTATGTTGGGGACTCCAGAACTGGACACTGCTGGTCCCACTGCTTTCAATGCAGCCCAGGACACGGTTGGTTTCTGGGCTGTGAGCCCACGTTGCTAGCTCATGTCGAGCTTCTCATCCCGCAGCACCCCAAGTCCTTCTCCTTAGAGCTGCTCTCAGTCACATCATCCCCCATCCTGTATTTGCACCGTGAAATAGAAGCAAAATGCTTCAACATTGCCTCAGACAGAGTGAGATGTATTGAAAAACCTGTGAATCTAAATGTGATGATTACTTTCAAAGGTGGCATCATTTATTTTTATATTTTTTTACTCTATCTAGTGGAAAATTCCTGATTTTAATCGAGACAGAGCAGGGACCATTGCTCATACCTGGGAAGAGCGGAGCTGCAAGTATAAATTGTGACGCTCCTTTCACCGTTGCCTTTGTGTGCTGCCCACTTACTCATCTCCCCCGAGATTAATACCGCACTCCTCTGACCTGTGACTCATTTTGGAGAACAGCAATATCAAACTCATCCCACCAGACAAATCTGTCCTTCCTCCCACTGGCTGGGCTTGTCTTCTTCCTCCTTTCCCTGCTGCCCAAAGGCTCAGCTGGGGAACGTTTAGTGGTTCAGATGTGCTGAAGGTGTGATATTCCCTATGTCTTCAGCATTGAAGATACAAAAGTCTCTCCCACTGAAATTTATTGGCTTCCAGCTTTCATCCAAAGCTCCATTAGCCATAAACAGGTCCTGCCGTGGTGAATCTTAACATCTGCAGAGTCGTGGCAGAGAATTCATGCCAACCCACATGTTTTTTGGCCATGCTGAAGCAATCTGTTTGGATTTCTAGCAGCAATTGGAGTGATCAGACTCATAGAATGGTTTGGGTTGGGAGGCACCATGAAGGTCATCCAGTCTAACCCCCCTACGTTGAGCAGAGACACCTCCCACTGGATCAAGTTGCTCAAAGCCCCATCCAGCATCACCTTGAATGCTTCCAGGGACTGGACAACCACCACCTCCTCAGGCAACCTGTGCCAGTGCCTCACCACCCTCAGCGTAAACAATTTCTTCCTGATGTCCAGTCTAAACTTCTGCTCTTTTAGTTTAAAACAATCACCCTTCGTTCTACTGCTGGGATGGGTCCAGAGGAGGCTACAAAGATGATCAGTGGGCTGGGTCACCTCCCGTATGAGGCCAGGGGTTGTTCAGCCTGGAGAAGAGAAGGGTCTGAGGAGACCTAATAGTGACCTTCCAGTACCTGAAGGGGCTACAAGAAAGTAGTAGGGTGTTGGTCTCTTCTCCCAAGTGAGAAGGGATAGGATGAGAGCAAATGGCCTCAAGTTGCTCCAGGGCAGGTTCAGATTGGACATTAGGAAACCTTCCTTCATGGAAAAGGTTCTCAGGCCCTGGCAGAGGCTGCCCAGGGAGGTGGTGGAGTCCCCATCCCTGGAGGGGTTTAAAAGACGGGGAGATGAGGTGCTCAGGGATCTGGTTTAGTAGTGGACAGGTACGGTTGGACTCAATGATCTCAGATGTCTTTTCCAACCAAGTGATTCTATGATTCTATGATATCTAAATAAGTAAAACCCAAGATGCCAATGAGTACCTGCATTTATCCCGGCGTTAGAGAAGGACTTCAGGAACCATTTCCCCATCAAAGAGCAGCATGTGGACTTTTGTGGCTCATGGACAAGGATTTTGGGGAGATAAACTGAAAAGTTTTTGGCTGTATCAAGTGGGAGGCCAAAATCTACTGTAGAACCGAGCCTGTATGGCTTTCTTCTCGCTGCCATGGCAACCAAACTAACTAAAAATAAAAAGTATTCCCATAAATGTCAAAACACACCATGCTTCCATGACGTCTGGAGTGTCTGACCTGGAATCTGCAATCATTATGTAACAATGGTTAATGTTCCAGTAATTACATGAGAAAATTGACTCCAGGTTAGACAACTTCCATAGTTTTAGTAGCCACCCTGCTTCCCCATATTCTTTGCTGTTTATGTTGTTAATTTGATAATTAAATGCTTGGCGCAGCCGTTTAACATCCGCTATGATGTGTTACATGTGAAGGGAGATGTTGGTCTCATGAAATCCTTGCTGTTGTCCATCCTTTCCAAGTAAACTGCTACCTCGAGGCTTGGCAAGACCTGAACTTTGGGAGAACCTCCCCGTGCAGGTGGCAGCACCATGCGGACTCGGACAACCAGCCCCCAAGGGCACGCAAGGTGCATTTTAGCTCCTGGCATCCAGATGTGCAGGTATCTCACCAGCTTGTAACCCACAGGACCCCTGCCTGTTGCCTCCCTCCAAGGTGTCCTCTCTGCCTAAATCAGACATCTGAAATAAGGCAGGGACTTGGAGAGGAAGCCTGGGGAGACTTGCTCAGGTGTAGGTGTCTTCATGGTGGGCATCTAATGTTAGGTGGGATGAGACGGATGAGCATCACGATACCCACATGCTGAGTTTTTCTGTTGCTCCAAGTGGCCTTCGGATGAAGCCCATGACTCTAGGACACTTGCCCTGTTTCAGAGACTTCACAAGAGGCCGGGGTTGTCTTGGCTGAGGTCAGGAGAAGGTGCCACCACATCTCATCATGGGAATTGGCTGATGCTCATGCCACTGTGTGTTTTCCCTTCTGGGACAGCTGACATGGGAGGTGGGTTCTCACCAAAAGGAAGACAAGGGTGAAGAGGCAGGTGCTGGGAGAGACAACGCTCTTCCTGGGGCTGCCCAACCTCAGATCCCAAGTTCTTCAGGCTGGATGCTAAACTCTGGCAGAGAGAAGCTGACCAGATCTGGAGCCACGGTGGTGGCCAGACTGCAGCAGAAGCAATAATGGGATCAACCCCTGCACCTTGCAGTGGTGTGACAGTACCTGCTCTGGCTTTGCTGCTGTCCTGGTGATGTGTCTGACCCTTAGTGCCTCCCAGTCAAGCAGGGCAGGCAGGAGAGCTTGGGAAGACTGGGTGTCTTCAGAGGAGGCTTGGATAGGCTTGGAGACCTACGTTCCTCTCATAGCCATCGCCTTTTCAGCAGCCGTATGGGCTCGGTCACTGAGCACACAGATTCCAAACTGAAGGCTGTGGGAAGACCGGGAGCAAGTAGACCCTTCACTCTTCCCACAGCCACCCCTGTGGACTCGAGTGGTGGCTGTGGCGGTGGCTGAGCTCCAGCTGTGGGTGGGATCGGTGTCATTGGTTCCACACTCACCCTCCAAAGAGGAATCGCTGCTTCCAGCTCCTTGGCAAGTCTCCCTCTCCTCCCACCACGGATAACGCGGCGTAGGTGTTCCCACCAGCCCGCTGCCACACAGTGACACACTGAGATGAACCAAGGAGGTGGTGGAAGCGCTGAGGAGATGTGAGTGGAGCAAGCCAGGCGTGTTCCCAGCCCTGCCCACTCCTCATGAAGACCCTCCTCTGGCTGGCGAAGTCACATTTTTAATCTCAGTAAAAGAGCAACACGGTGGGAGGACACAGAGAGAAACAAGCGCCTACATCCAGGAGGCAGCTGGGCTCGGGAGGATGCTCGGCTGTTGCTCACCTGGGGCAACATCCAGACCACCAGTGTGTGTCCATGGGTGTCCAGACTTGTGATTCTTACCCACCATCACTGCTTCCTGCTGTTCTGCTACCAAGATTAACTTCAGAAAAAGCTGGATGTCTTTCTTTGGGGGTGACAAAGAAGAAGAAATTGTTTAAGCTGAGGGTGGGGAGGCCCTGGCCCAGGTTGCCCGGAGAGGATGCCCCATCCCTGGAGGTTCAAGGCTGGGTTGGATGGGGCTTTAGTGTGTTCGCCTCCATCCAGCGTGTGGGCTGCCCAGGCAGGCGCAGAGACGTGGCAGAGGGGACATATGGAGATGGTGGTCATGGATGTGGTGGGTGAAATCCTGAGGTGGTGTAGATGTGGGGCTCAGGCTTCCTTCACTGTGCTGGACCTGAGAGGCAGCCCTCCAACCTGAACCTCTGAAAGGAGCTTCCTAAAGGGAAAGGCGATGTCTGGACCATAGGAAGAGGAAGAGGTGGACACCAGGGCTTTGGTGCTCCATGTCTGCTCCCCAGTAAGTGACTTTTGGCTTATCAACAGCCAAGAAGATAACGTGTAACCATCCAAGGGTTCCACAGCAGCCAGGTAAGAGTGTCTCCTGGCTGAAAGGAGAGCTCTGACCAGCCACGGCCCCATTGCTGGCACGGCTGAATTGCAAAGGACCAGCACCTGCTGGACGCTCTTCTTACCTCTGAAGGCTCTTGCCTGTCTCTTGTGCTACCTCTACCACCTTTGGCTTTGATTTTTAACAGAGAAACATTGAAGGCTCTTTCCAGGAAAGCAAAAAGGGCATCGTTAGTACGGAAAGTTCGGCCACCCACGTGCTAGAACCACACAATGTGAAAGGGCTGCTAAAATGCCAGGGAAATGAAAGGTTTGTGGATGCGAGTTTGTGCCTTAATCCAGAGCAGTTGGGAGCCGAGGGTGTGGGGAATGGCACTGAAAAAATCAACCAACAAAAGGAAAGGGAAAGAACTAAAATAAATCAGTCTGGTCCTTCTGGAGCTGGGAAAAGCCCAGGCAAGGAATAAATCTGTTGGGCTTTTGTAACCACTGGATGTTCTGGAATCAGTGAAGAAAACCAACCATATCCTGGGCTGCATCCAGACAAGTGAGACCAGCAGGAGAGGGAGGGGATTCTGCCCCTCTGCTCTGCTCTCATGAGACCCCACCTGGAGCCCTGTGTCCAGTTCTGGAGCCCTCGGCACAGGAAGGACATGGAACTGATGGAGCGAGTCCAGAGGAGGCCACAGAGATGACCCAGGGGCTGGAGCAGCTCTGCTCTGAGGGCAGGCTGAGAGAGTTGGGGTTGTTCAGCCTGGAGAACAGAAGGCTGTGGGGAGACCCTAGAGCAGCTTCCAGCACTGAAAGGGGCTCCAGGAAAGCTGGGGAGGGGCTCTGGATCAGGGAGTGCCAGGGTAGGACGAGGGGAAGGGTTTTAATCTGAAAGAGGGGAGATTGAGATGAGATCTTAGGAAGAATGTCTTGCTGCAAGAGTGGGGAGGCACTGGCCCAGGTTGCCCAGAGCAGGGGTGGCTGCCCCATCCCTGGAGGGGTTCAAGACCAGGCTGGATGGGGCTTGGAGCCCCTGATCCAGTGGGAGGTGTCCCTGCCCAGGGTAGGGGTGGGACTGGCTGGGCTTTAAGGTACCTTCCAACCCAAACCATTCCATAATGCTATGTGCAGTGGTGGCAGAATTTGCTTAATGGGCAGGGCAGAGAGTGATGGACCTGGAGGTCTCGATTTCAAACAGAAAGGCCTCAAAAGATCCTAGGATTGTATTTTAGCATCTGACAAGGGAAGATTTTCCAGCTCTGCACCAGAGCCAGGGGACCCTCCCAGCACGGCTGGGAACAGCACAGCCACAGTTTGCCCAAAGCTGAGGAGCTCCCAAACCCAAAAACATTCACAACTCATTGAGTTGCCCAGGGAGGAACAGGCTGCCCAGGGAGGGGATTGAGTCACCTTCTCTGGAGGGGTTTAAGGGATGGGTGGGTGAGTAACATGGTTTAGTGTTTGATGGGAATGGTTGGACTCGGTGATCTGGTGGGTCTCTTCCAACCTGGTGATTCTATGATTCTATGATTCTATGAAGTCATAGCTTAACCCGACTCTATATGCTCGCTCCAGTGAGTCCATGGCAACATCCCAGCAAGAAAAGCTCCCAGCTGGAGGCAGGTAGCACGTAGGGCCCACATCTGTGGTGGGTGATGAGGGCTGTGAGAAATAAACCCACCGGCCGTGGGTGATGTGCGGGTAACAGCCCTGCAGAAGGCTCGTTGGGAGCAGCTAAAAACGGATTTGCGCACTCTGCTATTTTAGCAGTGCTTTAGTCAGAGCCACACATATTCCTTGGATATTTTTATCAGTTGCAGTTTGGGAGCGCATCTTCGGGTATCCGGCTGGCTTACGCAACAGGGTCTGCCCGTATGGACCACAACCAATGGACATGCTGGTGTCCTGGCAGCCCCTCCGTGTCCCCCCGCTAACCCATGTCCTGCGGAACCCACGCCAGGAGAGGGATGTGGGGAGCTGGCCAAGAGTTTGTGGGTCACCCAGGAGCACTACATGCCCCGTCTGCCCTGCGTTAGAGGAAGCCGATGCCTTTCTGGTGCTTGAGACCTTTGGAAGTTGTTTCTCTCTGCAATGGGAATGGCAATGAGCTTGGCAGGAGCCCTCCTTGATATCGATCAGGCTGAGAGAGTTTGGGATGTTCAGCCTGGAGAAGAGAAGGCTCCAGAGAGACCTTAGAGCAGCTTCCAGGACTGAAAGGGGCTCCAGGAAAGCTGAGGAGGGGCTCTTGAGCAGGGAGGGCAGGGACGGGGTGAGGGGGATTGGTTTTCAGCTGCAAGAGGGGAGATTGAGATGAAATCTTAGGAAGAAATGTTTTGCTGTGAGGTTTTTGTTTTGGCCCAGGTTGCCCAGAGCAGTGGTGGCTGCCCCATCCCTGGAGGGGTTCAAGGCCAGCTTGGATGGGGCTTGGAGCCCCTGATCCAGCGGGAGGTGTCCCTGCCCATGGCAGGGGTGGGACTGGATGGGCTTTGAGGTCCCTTCCAACCCAAACCATTCCATGATTCTGTGATGACCTCTTGGAGTTGGGATGGCTTTCCTGTAGCCTGGGTAACTCTCTGCATATTTCTTTGCCTACAGATTAAACCTTCCTGTGGCTGCTGGAATTCTTCCCATGAGATGTAATTTCTCCTATAAATTTAAAGTCAGTGATGCTTAGGAACTGTTGTGTAGAAGCTTTTGTACTTCTAGACTCATTTTCTTTCCAGAAGGCAAATGTCTTATTTATTCCTAACTTGGGTAAAGATTTTTCTTTATCATCTATTATTTGCTGCTTCTGCTCTGTGAGTCAGGGGACCTTGTACAGACACTGTAAGGTTGTGTCGTGCTATAGCTCGTTATTTATGTAGATAATTACAGCCATTAATTGAGAAATAATGAATTGTATGCAGGTCTCAAGCAGCTTCCTCGTGGCACAAAGGCAGAACCACAGCTGCAACGAGTATCAGGAGAGAAGGTCCTCAACCAGGGCTAAAGAACCACTCTAAAAGCTGAATTTTCAGAGCCTATTTTGAAAGCCAGTTAAGGGTGCTCGGAGCTGTTTGATGCAGAGCTTGACTTCCCACAGAGCCTCACTGGACCTTGGAAAACAGCTTCAAAGTACAGACTAAATGAGGGCAACATGAAAAGCTTCCCTAGCCTTTTCCAAACCATAAATCCTCTACACAGAGCACCAGGTAGGGGAGATACAGAGCATCTTGCAGCAAATGGCCCAGCCTGGCTATCTACTACATCACCCACCACCACCTTTGCCCACCAAGGGCTTCCACAGGGGCCTCCGCTGGGCAGCTGGGGTTCAAGGCAAGCTGGACCATGGGATAAGAACGCCTGGGATCAGCCCAAGGCACCAGGATTGTGTTTGCATCGCAGGGATGCACGGTTGACGCTGGTCCAGCCCTCGAGACCACTCTCTGAGGATGCTTTGAGTTTCAAGGCTTTTTAGATGCGTCCGCAGTAGAATCATGGAATGGTTTGGGTTGGAAGGGACCTCAAAGCCCATCCAGTTCCAACCCCTGCCACGGGCAGGGACACCTCCCACTGGATCCAGTTGCTCCAAGCCCCATCCAGCCTGGGGCCTCCTCTCTTTGCTGCCTCAGGATGTAATCAACCTTTTCCAGTTTGGAGCAGCAAGACTCCCTGTACCTTATAGGAATTTTCCCCCAGCCAGGTGGTATTTGCAGTGTGGGGACATCTGCCAAAAATGATTCATTCCTTCCCCTCCTCTCTCCACTGATATTCTCCTCACGGCTGTAATAATACGCATTTTCCCCAATAAATGTTCCTCACGCTTCTGTTTGGGGGTATTTCCCACCCCAGAAGGGGGTTGGTGAGGGTTGAGGTGGGTTTCCCCTTGCAGGAAGGTGAGACCCAGAGCACAGCATGGGGACATCCCTGCCAGCTGCCTCCTCTCCCTAGAGGTGACACAGCCAGCATTTCAAGGATTGCTGTTGGAATGAGTCCAGAGGAGGCCACTGACATGATCCAAGGGCTGGAGCACTTCCCATTCGAGGCCAGGCTGAGAGAGTTGGGGTTGTTCAGCCTGGAGAAGCGAAGGCTGCAGGGAGACCTGAGAGCAGCTTCCAGCACTGAAAGGGGCTCCAGGAAAGCTGGGGAGGGGCTCTGGACCAGGGAGGGCAGGGAGAGGACAAGGGGGAACAGCTTTACGCTGAAAGAGGGGAGACTGAGAGGAGATCTTAGGGAGAAATGTTTTGCTGTGAGGGTGGGGAGGCCCTGGCCCAGGTTGCCTAGAACAGGGGTGGCTGCCCCATCCCTGGAGGGGTTCAAGGCCAGGTTGGATGGGGCTTGGAGCCCCTGATCCAGTGGGAGGTGTCCCTGCCCATGGCAGGCACGGAATTGAGTGGGATTAAGGTGCCTTCCAACCCAAACCATTCTATGATTCCATGATTCTTTGAAGAAGGCAGGATCGTCTCCAGATCCTGGACAGGCACAATGATTCTACGACTGCGCTCCAGAGCTGGATGTTTCCAAGCCAGCCTGGGACCAGTGCTGACCTCTTCCATCAGTACCACTTGGAGATGCTTAAATCCCCTCAGATGAGCTACGGAAACTCGAGCCAAGACTCCCCAGTGTGCCCATCACCCCATGTCGGTGGGAAGGTTCAGCGAAGCAGCTGCTAAACAGCTTTAAATAGGGACCTCGAGGAGCCTGTTTCCAACTGCAAAAGACAGAGCTGCAGGGATGGCTCTGCTCTGCTTGGTTGATGCTAAATTTTCCTGATCTCAATAGCAGAGGAGACAAAGAAGATCTTAGATGCTCAGATCCTATTCTCTGACTGCCTCCACCTTGGTAATTTTGTCTGCCCACCTCCTGCTCCTCCTCCTGCAAACCTCCACCCCCGGGCAGAGATGTAGCTGCAGCATCCCCCAAAGAGGATTAAGCGAGAAAGGAAGCTGGGGAGATGCTTCTCCTGCCTACAACTGTGCATCCCTCCTGGGCTTCATTCTGTAAAGTGGGCTGCCCTGGTGGGGGTGTTTAGCCTGGAGAAGAGGAGGCTGAGGGGAGACCTCATTGCTCTCTACAACTACCTGAAAGGAGGTTGTGGAGAGGAGGGAGCTGGGCTCTTCTCCCAAGGGACAGGGGACAGGACGAGAGGGAATGGCCTCAAGCTCCACCAGGGGAGGTTTAGGCTGGACATTAGGAAAAATTTTTCATGGAAAGGGTCATTGGTCCCTGGCAGAGGCTGCCCAGGGAGGGGGTTGAGTCACCTTCCCTGGAGGGGTTGAAGGGACTGGTGGACGAGGTGCTGAGGGACATGGGTTAGTGTTTGATCGGAATGGTTGGACTCGATGATCCGGTGGGTCTCTTCCAACCTGGTTATTCTATGATTTTATGATTCTATGAAGCCGTTTGCACTGAGTCTCACAGCACAGTGGGATGTCAGACATCCTCCTGCGCTCCCCACGGAGATTTTCTGCTCCATCCCTATCCTTCCATGGCCCTCAGAGCATCCCACCCAAGCCCACATGCTCCATAGAGTCTCCAAGAAAACACCTCAATTCACAGCCAAGTCCCTGAAGCTGGCAGCTTGGAGAAGGGTCACTCTGTGCTCAGCCCTTCACTTTTCCCCCACGCCTTGGCTGCTAACGGCTGCTGCAGAAGCTCCCAGCTCAGGGTCCATCACGTATGGCCAGTCTTATGTTCTTGGACATATGCACCTTCCCTTGAAGAGCATCCTTTCATGGAAGCAGCTCCCTCAGCATGAGCAGGTGTTGCTTGGTTTTGATGTTGTCGGATGGGATCATTTGATCTTCAGATTTCTCAGTGAAGTAAAGCCATAGCCAGCATTTTCCTTTCAGATGTGTTAAGTTCCTGCATAATTTCTAATTCACTCTTCTTTTGTGGGTAATGAATAGGGAAGGGCGTTCTTCATCAAAGATGGTTGATTAAAATGCAAATAAACTTCAGTCTGAAGGTCCATTTGAGCACTGAAAATCATGTACATGAACAGAGGATATTAAATTCTATTTCTAAAATAATTTGGTTTGGAAGAAACATCAAGCCCATCCAGTTCCACTCCCTGGCATGGGCAGGGACACCTCCCACTGGATCAGGGGCTCCAAGCCCCATCCAACCTGGCCTTGAACCCCTCCAGGGATGGAGCAGCCATGACTTCTCTAGCCAACCTGGGCCAGGGCCTCCCCACCTTCAGAGGAAAACATTTCTTCCTAAGATCTCATCTCAACCTCCCCTCTAAGTGATTTCAAGAAGAATTGAGGAGCAGAATCTTTTTTCTGGGGGAGCCAACATCATCCCCCAGCACAGATGCTACCCACCTCCTCCCACTGAGAGACCTTTATTGGTGGCTTCTGGCATTGCTCCAATCTCTGGGCAGCCGGCGGTGACATTTCCCGCGTTAGGTCTCTTTGGAAAAGTTGAGCCAGACCAGGCCAGTAACTTTTGAGGAAGAACTGAAAGCAAAGAGGTGAAGTAAAATAGCAGGTTAATGAGAATTCAGCAGAAAAAAACCCACTAGTGGAAGCAAAATGTTGCAAAAATGAGATTTTCTTGAACGTGCAAGGAGATTTGGGAGCCCCCAGCCCTGTGGGCTCTGGGCTGAGGTGAACTCAAGTCTGAGGTGGGCTTCTCAACACGCCTGACCACTTCTGAAACACCACTGGCCTGATGGGCTGAGCGGGGACCTCTCAAGCCAGCAAGGGGACTCCAAAATACCCCAGACTTCACCCAGTGTTTGGCTACAAGGGTTGCAGGGGAGGGCAGACAAGTCCATGGAAGAGGACTCTCCAGAGACTTGTGAAATTCTGAGCGATGGCACCTGCTTGTGCTGAGCAGGGATGGAGTCTGGAGAGGTCTCCTGGAAGCAGTGGTCACACCTTGGGGAGGGACAACGTGTGGGCAGGATCAGCTCCTATAAACCAGCTCTAGTTTTAAATCCCACCTAGGGGGCTGTAAAGTGGAATCATCGCAAACAGCCCAGCTCCTGCCACTCCTCCAGGCACCATCAAGGCAGGAATCAGAGCAGAGGGGACACCCCGGGTGGCTGCTACCCAAAATAGCTCCCTCGAAACCTTCCAGCACCCGGTCTTGGAAGAGATGGAGGCAGAGAGAGGAAGGATGACATCCCGGGTGGGCGAGCTCTGCTCTTTGCAGGGAATCCAGCGAGGTCCTGGTCCCCAGGGAGATGTGTCACTTGGTGATTGATGTTGCTGGTGGCCATCTGCAGCCAGGGAGGCCAAAGCCGTGACCAGAATCCATCCAGGTTGCCATGGCAGCAGGAGCAAAAAAATCTAAAGAAAAGGAGAAAAAAGAAAGCAAGTAATCAGTATGGGAGAAGGGATCTGCAAAACCAGAAAAAGCCAACAGCATCTCAGTGCCAACACAGACCTGGTGGGAGATCCCAGGTGCCACAGGTAACACTGGGTCACCCCAAAACCCCATCGAGTTCCACCCCTGCCATGGGCAGGGACACCTCCCACTGGATCAGGGGCTCCAAGCCCCATCCAACCTGGCCTTGAACCCCTCCAGGGATGGGGCAGCCACAACTTCTCTAGCCAACCTGGGCCAGGGCCTCCCCACCTTCAGAGGAAAACATTTCTTCCTAAGATCTCATCTCAATCTCCCTTCTTTCAGCTGAAAACATTTCATCCTTGTCCTATCCCTGCCCTCCCTGATCAAGAGCCCCTCCCCAGTTTTCCTATGGGTCTGTTTGGAAAGTCTCAAGAGATCTTCACTGCAAGAAACCATCTTGACTCCCCAACTTTTGGCTTTCCTACAGGACTTCAGCAAGCATTGCATAGAATCACAGAATGGTTTGGGTTGGAAGGGACCTCAAACCCATCCAGTTCCACCCCCCTCCCATGGGCAGGGACACCTCCCACTGGATCAGGGTCCTCAAGGCCCCATCCAACCTGGCCTTGAACCCCTCCAGGGATGGGGCAGCCACCACTGCTCTGGGCTGCCCTTGGCAGGGGTGGAACTGCATGGGCTTGAAGATCCCTTCCAACCCGAACCACCCTGTGGTTCTGTGACGCAGTTTCCAGTCGAGCCTCTGCTCCAGCAGCGCTGCTAAGTCAGCCCTGTTTCACTTGACCAGCTGGAAGGGTTTTGGTCACAGCCAACCCGAGACGTCCCCCCAGAATTGCAGCTGTATTTTTCTTTCCACTTGAGCTTTTGGGTTTGTTCTGTGAGTTTTTTATAGCGTGACATTTTCCTGTGTGACTAAAGAACCTTAAAAACAAAAGGGGGAGGAGATGGCACAGGCAGAGATGCGCTGTTGTTGGAACCATGATGACGAAGCCCTGCTTGAGCCTCAGCTTGAATTGTGGGTGTTCTCAGAGACACCTGAAATTGCCTTCAGCTCTTTTCCCTTCATAGCACCAGATCAGCCCATGTCTCCAAAGCCAGTAAGCCCTGCGGAGACCTCTGAGAGGAGCTTGGGTCTGATCCTACCTCTGCTGCTGACACACATCTTTGGTTCAGACCCTTCCTGAGCTTCTCCTCTCCTATTTCATCCCTGGAGACCTCTGTGTTCCTGATGCTGGATGTGACCTGTCCTTCACGGAGCAGCTCACCAGCCACAGACTGGGACGTGCTTGTGGCTCAGCCTGGACAGGGGTGGCATCCCATGCCCTGGAATGCCACAACAGCTGAGACATTGCTCCTGGGAAGTCCTCTGGCCACTGCACAAACCATTTTACAGCCTCCACACACACCAGCCCATGCTTTCCTGCCCAGGGAAGCGCCCCTGCTTTCCTGCCCAGGGAAGCGCCCCTGCTCGGCTCTTTGTGGCAGAGTTGTGCAAATGGATCCATCGGCCAGAGCTGCCGCTTACTGGCATGGTCTCATCTTCAGAAGCACAAGGACAATCAGCGTAATGACTTCATTTACAGTGGAAATCCAATTAGTGCAAGGAAGCATTTCATTAGGGTGGATTTTCCCTGTGGCTGCTACGTGTGAGGAGCTGATCAACGGGCTCCCTGATGCTGGTGCCAGCACAGTGACCTGTGATGGGGACGTGTGGTGGTGATCAGGTGTGCAAGGCAGGGCAACACACCTGAGCCACAGCCCCAACCTGGCCTCGAACCCCTCCAGGGATGGAACAGCCACCCCTGCTCTGGGCAACCTGGGCCAGGGCCTCCCCACCCTCACAGCAAAATATTTCTTCCCAAGATCTCATCTCAATCTCCTCTTTTGCAGCTTAAAACTGTTCCCCCTCATCCTATCCCTGCCCTCCCTGATCCAGAGCCCCTCACCAGCTTCCCTGGAGCCCCCTTCAGTGCTGGAAGCTGCTCTAAGGTCTCCCTGGAGCCTTCTCTTCTCCAGGCTGAACAACCCCAACTCTCTCAGCCTGGCCTCATAGCAGAGGTGCTCCAGCCCTCGGATCATCTCCATGGCCTCCTCTGGACTCGCTCCAACAACTCCACGTTCTTCTTATGCCGAGGGCTCCACAAGTGGACACAGGGCTCCAGACGAGGTCTCAAATCATGCACATCATCTGCTGAGAGTTTGCTGCCAGCTCAGTCTTGGTTTGAATCTGGTGAAATTGGCCCTTTTCAAGAGTTCGGTGTGTACGTGGCTGATCCGCATCGCATTTCTGCTGGAAGAAGACAACAAATGTTGTATGAATAAGACTTGGAAATGATCAAGCAGACAAGTGGGGTGAGTAGGAGCTGCTGCTGCGGTGGAGAGCGGCACAAGGGAAGGGAAGGGAAGGGAAGGGAAGGGAAGGGAAGGGAAGGGAAGGGAAGGGAAGGGAAGGGAAGGGAAGGGAAGGGAAGGGAAGGGAAGGGAAGGGAAGGGAAGGGAAGGGAAGGGAAGGGAAGGGAAGGGAAGGGAAGGGAAGGGAAGGGAAGGGAAGGGAAGGGAAGGGAAGGGAAGGGAAGGGAAGGGAAGGGAAGGGAAGGGAAGGGAAGGGAAGGGAAGGGAAGGGAAGGGAAGGGAAGGGAAGGGAAGGGAAGGGAAGGGAAGGGAAGGGAAGGGAAGGGAAGGGAGTTGTAACAGTTTTTGCTCAAGAATGGGGCTCGTCTTCATGGTGATGACAGATCGGCTCCCTGCAATCGTTACATCACATTATGTTACCAAGACAATTAAAGAGTTTCTGTTGGGGAGTATTTTACTGCATGTTTGTTTGCTCATTTGAAGGTTCAGTTTGGATTCTAACAGCGTGCAGCAGACTCAGCCGTTGTCAACATGGGAGAAAAGCATAAATGCATGAAATGAGAGGCAGGACTGCTCCTTTATGGATCCATTTATCAAAATCCCTCTTGTCTCTGGCCTCTGATTTAGATGCTTTGATAGAAACCCATTTTCCCATGTTTGATGGTTGCTCTTCAGACTCTCCTCTGCTTGTCTTGTGTTTCTTTGTGTCTCTCCTCCACTTGCATCTTCTGGTCTTGCAGGGCGAGGGTCCTACACTCAGGAGCAGAAGCACAGTGATTTATTGCATTTAACGAGATGCCTCCGTGCTTTTACTTCGAATAGGAAACAAGCACGCCTGCACTCTTCAAACTAATCCTGCAGCAGGGATGAGGTGGTGCAGGAGCCTTTGTGGCTCCTCTCAACTCCTCTGGCTGCACCCCACTGTGTTGGGGCTGCACAAGAAACATCTGTGGGTGCCAGAGACCCACGTGCTGCTTCCGAGCCGATAGGATAACCAAAAAAATCACTCTCGTAGTCCTCTCCTGTCACGGTTTAGCTCTGGCTGGGCTAATTTTGGTCACTAAAACCATGCTCCTAAATCCCTTCCTACCATGCTCCCAGGGAAAGGGAAATGTGAGGAAAAGACTTGAGGGTTGGAAACTCAAACTACAGCTTTAATGGAATGATAATAATGATGATGATGAAAATAATTAGAAAGTAATAAAATCTATACAAATATATGAGATTGTGCCCCCACACCACTTTCAGGAGGAACACTGTCCCAAAAACACGCAGTCAGCTTTCAAAGAATGAAGTTACTCAGAGCAACTGAGTTACAGTCACAAAACTGACTCCAATTTAGCTCAAACCACATCTCCAGAAGTCCTCAAGAGAATGCTTAAACGTGATAATCACCACCTCCCTGCAGGGGCTCTGATTCAGCCTGTGACATTTAGTTTTATCCAGCACATAGGGGCCTCCCAGCACTGAAAGGGGCTCCAGGAAAGCTGGGGAGGGGATTTTTACAAGGGCCTGGAGTGACAGGATGAGGGAGAATCGCTTTAAATTGGAGGGGGGGGGAGATTCAGATGAGACATTATGAAGAAATTCTTAAAGATGACGGTGGGGAGGCCCTGGCCCAGGTTGCCCAGAGCAGGAGTGGCTGCCCCATCCCTGGAGGGGTTCAGCGCCAGGTTGGATGGGGCTTGGAGCAACCTGATCCAGCGGGAGGTGTCCAGTTGGAACTGGATGGGCTTCAAGGTCCCTTTCAACTGAAACCATTCTATGATTCTCTGTTGTGGCTGAAGAAAGCATTTCTGATGATTGCAGTGAACACTCTGTGTGCGCACTTCAATACCTTCCCTGATTTAGCAGACTGCGCTCTAGCAGAGGAACCTGCTTTGCTCTAGGATGCTGTTTTCCAGCGTTACCTTTGCTCCCTGCAGGTGAGTTGGGTATGGGCTGGAGCAGACTCTGAGGAGAGAAGCTTCTGTAACAAGCACGGTTTCTTGGTTGGTTTCTCAATGACATTTTAAGGGAGAAGCAGGCAGGGATCTGTGGGTGAAGGAACATTTTGCATCAGCCTACACAGCAGTTACAGCACCCTCGGTAAGCAGCGTGTGGGCACATCGTACAGAGCTCTTCACAGCAGAAATGCAGTTATATGTGCCAGAGAGAACACCCTCTGAGGAACGGAGGGCAGAACTCTTATTACAGAATCATTGACCCAGTTATTCCCTGGAAACATATGAAAATGACTCTGTTTTTATTGCAAAAGGGGGATGAATAAATCCATATGAGAAAGCCTGGGGAGGGGCTCTTTACAAGGGCCTGGAGTGACAGGACGAGGGGGAATGGCTTTAAATTGGAAGGGGGAAGATTTAGATTAGACATTCGGAAGAAATTCCTCATGCTGAGGGTGGGGAGGCCCTGGCCCAGGTTGCCCAGAGCAGGGGTGGCTGCCCCATCCCTGGAGGGGTTCAAGGCCAGGCTGGATGGGGCTTGAAGCCCCTGATCCAGTGGGAGGTGTCCCTGCCCATGGCAGGGGTGGGACTGGGTGGGCTTTGAGGTCCCATCCAACCCAAACCATTGCAGGATTCCCTGATTTTGGGCCTGATTCAGAGCTCACCAGTGTCGATAAGAATGTATTTGACTAGATAAGTATGGTGCTTCTGGAAGAACAGTTTCTGTTCTGTTGCCACCCTATCACTGTGCTTCTCCTCTAGTTGGAAAACAGAAAAGTCGTAGGGAGAAATGTTCCTGTGTGCTCAAAGAAGGTGACTTTGGAAGTGCTCTCTCCCTTACTAGACTCACCGGGGTCAGGAGCTTGTTCTCTGCCTCATTAGATGCTCTTGATGCTATTTCTGTGCTGCTCTGCTTGAGTCTTTGATTCCATTTGAGATGTCTTGTTCAAAGAAAAAACAACAATTTGATTTAAAACTCTTTTTCCAATTAACTCGCAGTGGGCTTTCTGCCAACCACCAGCCAGCCTGTCTCCTGAATGCGGGAATCCATCCCGCTTTCAAGGTGCTACAACGCTGTTGGTGACACTGCCCGGCACAGTCTGGTTTGATGTCAACAGCAAGGACACGACTAGAAAGAGGTTGGTATCAATATCCTCGCAGGGCAGGCTGAAGGAAATGTAAAAGGGATGGAAATAGAAGGAGGAATGGTGTGAACCATCATAAAGAATGCCTGGATGCATGGGGGTATGCAGGAAATCTCCCTTCTCCCCTTCTGACCTCAATAGCCAGGGAGATAATCCAGATCTAATCATCTTCTAAGGTGTCATGAACTGCATCTCACCAGCATTATCGGAGAGCAGTGAAGTGCTGGGCCTGTTCCAGATTACGTTGTCTATCTGAACGAATGATTTTTGGCTTCAAAGGCACCATTACTTCCTCACCAGCCACACAGGGGAACTCTTTCAGCCCCAGAGACCACAGAAAATGCTGGATCTTTAGAGCCTGCTCAAGGCTGGAGTGGGTCTGCTCTGCTCTGCAGGCTGGTGAATGGGAATAGGTCCTCACACAGCACTGGACACATTAAACACTTTCTGGTTCTTGTTGCCTGCTTCCAGTTTCTCGTTTTACTTAGACTTCATTTTCCACGGTGAAGCCTCAAGGGAGCAGAATCTCTTTCGCACAGCATTGGATACCAAAAAAAGAGATAAAAACTATTCCAGAATAGAGCACAAATGGATTAAAGCAAATGAATAAACATGTGAGACAATATTAATTGTCTGAACCACAATCTGTTTGACTTTTGGTTTATAAGGATCTCTCCACTGTAGTTCCCATGGAAACTATTGCGCAAAACCACACTTTTCCCAATCATCTCCACGGAGTTTCAAGCAATTCTGTAATCCAATCAAATGTAAAGAAGGGAATTTGGGTTTGCATTGAGAAAACTGCTACCTAAGGAGCAAACAGTGACTGAGAGAGGCCAGATTTACAATTATGACCCTAGAGAGACATTTAATTAGTGAATAATTAGCATTTACTGGAGTTGCTTCCTGCTGAGAGGAAAGGCTGATATATAGTGGTTGTGAGGAGGGTTGTTGCAATTCTGAGGTCTTCCAAGCACTTTTCCAAAGGAAGAAGCAGCGAACCTTGCTGCGCAGAGCATTTTCACCAGCTGATGCAAACTGCAGGCAGGCACGGACTGCGTAACGGCAGGAGCTGAGACTGTGAAGCTCTTTGCTTCCACAGAAGTTGAAGCTTTTAAGAGCCTGAACCCCTAACAAATGGTCTTCTGGACACTGTGAGCCTGAGCTGAGGCTGTTCAGGTGCTGGAGAGCAGAAGGACTCAGCTGTTGGATGCCAACGTGCTTTCCAGCAGGGTTTCCCCGAGCAGCCCCTGTGGAGAAACCATGTCTCCTAATGCCCCCCGTGCTGGGTGCAGAGTGAAAGTCCAATCTGGTTTCCAGGGACTCAGAAGCACCCTCTGAGGGTTTCAGTTTGGGCAGGTAGGGTTGAATTATTCCTCCTGATCCGGAGGATTTTTTTCTGTAGGAGGAAGCATTGATTGTCTTCCTGGAATGAAATCCAGAACTACAGCAAGGTCATTAGCTCTATGACTTTAATTCCTCTAACCCTGAAGAAAACTGTTTTGAGGGACACGCCAACTTTCCCAGAAGGCCAAAGCCAGAAAACAGCCAAATGGATGATGCAGGATGAGATTTTCTTCCTACAGCAGCACAAAATGAGACTTTCAGGGTCAGCCTGCTTTCACCTTGGGCTTTAGGACGATGACTTAATGTCTCCTGCCTCATGTGATTACGTGCAGGAAAGCTCTCTGCATAATCTCTTGGCATTTCATAAACGCAGGCGCTGTAAATGAGGTCAGGGCGCTGGTGCTGCACCTCATCCAGGGACTGCAGAGCTTGGCCTGTGTTTTGGAATCATCACCTGGCCAACGTCCTGCTCTCAAGTGATCCTCCAGCAGGTCGGCCCCGGGCGGGCAGCCGCTGTGCTCCTACGGCTCAACCACCTGGTTTAGGGCTCAGCTCATTGTCAAGACACAAGAAGGTACTTTAAAAAAAAAACAAACCAAGAAGAAAAAGAGAAAATATGGGAAAATAGAGCTGGTTCAGTTTGTTTGCGCAGCAGATATAGATGAATTGGCATCCTGCAAAAGAAGGAAAAGAGAGGGTGAATTTGTGCGGGTTTCTGTAATGTTTCTGTCCACTTACAGAACTGTCTGAATTTGGAAAATTCATCTCCATGCTTTGAAAATGTTGAGATGTTCAAGCATCTTGTTCTTTTATTTTTTTCATTATCAGCTCAAAAGCAAACCCAAAGGAAGCAGAGCCTTTCTACTCCCACTCCTACCTGTGGTATCTGTTTTCTGAGGCACAGAAGCCTCAGAAAGGATTACACAGGCGTTTATTGCTTTCATCCCATATCAAAAACAAACAGCTCTGTGGGCAGGAGAATGTATCAGCTTTGTTAGCTGGGCTCAGTGCCTCACAGTTGAATATCCCCTTGTCTGACAAGTGTTCTTGTCGACTGAAGCTTTCCCTGTGCTTAAGATACTCATAATTCCTTTCCCCTCTATCAGAGAATGATCTGGACTTGGGCTTCAGGCTCTTTTACTCTCTTTAACTGGACAAGTCTGTTCATGAAGCTTATGGAGAGTCGGTATGTTTGCAACCCCAAGCTCAGCCAAAACGATGAGCAGTATCGTGGTTGTGTGAAGGACTATAGACTGACCACAAAATCCCCTTTACCCCAGCTCCTTGGAAAAACAACCTGAAAACATGAGTAAGAGTAAGGAAAATGCCCTCCCATCAACACCTTGAAGGCTGGCCAGGTGTCTGGCAGAAGAGTTAGGTAATATCTAACCTAAGAGCATTTTCTTCTGAACCTTCAGTCTCTTCCCCACTTAGAAGTAGCTTCAATTCCGCCGCTGTGTGGCAGCTCTGGAAAAGAACATGAAAAAAAAAAAGATCACTAATCAGCAAGAAAAATCTCTCCCCAGTGTAGAGCTCACACCCCTGGGCGAGAAAGCCCCTGCTCTGCTCTGTGGTGTCGATTTTACAGACAGGAACGTGCACCTGCTGACCCCCAACTCCAGAACCTGATAGGGAAGGGTTTTAAACTGGAAGGGGGAAAATTTAGATTAGATACTAGGAAGATGTTCTTCACGATGAGGGTGGGGAGGCCCTGGCCCAGGTTGCCCAGAGCAGGGGTGGCTGCCCCATCCCTGGAGGGGTTCAAGGCCAGGTTGGATGGGGCTTGGAGCCCCTGATCCAGTGGGAGGTGTCCCTGCCCAGGGCAGGGGTGGGACTGGATGGGCTTTAAGGTCCCTTTCAACCCAAACCATTCCATGATTCTAATTTTGTCCCAGCAGAGGAGCTGGTGTTTCCAGAACCTCTTGGGGCTTTCTTGGAGGACATGGACAGCTGTTGGGGTTTGCCAACAGGAAGGTGGTGGGCAGTCTCACAGCACAACTCAGGGCTCAGAGGAGTTTCCGCCAGTGAATCAACTTTCCCCTTTGACCAACGGTGGTTGTAAAGGTAACTATTCTCAGCACAGGTCTCAGCAGACAAATCTCTTCCTTCCCGCAAACACAATTTTAACACTAGCACAGCACCTCTGGCAGGCAGGACCATGCATTTTCCTCACTTCCGTGCGGAGGTGTAGACAAACTCTGCAATAAGAAAAGTTTAAGGACCTATGGTAGAACTTGCTTAACGTGTGTTGGCCCAATGCTCAACTCCTACCTCCTGCACAGGGAAAAAACCCTAGAAGCCCAAGGATATCTCTTTAGATGCAGTGCCAGCCAGGATGGTCTTGGAGGTAGCTCAGGTTGGTCAAAGTCAGAGTCACGGGGCTCTGCAGCATTGTGACCGTAAAAGTATAGAATTAAAGAATCACTGAGGTTGGAAAAAACCTTTAAGATCATCCAATTCAACCGTTAGCCCAACCCCACCGTGCCTACTAAACTATGTCCTGATGTGCCAAGGCTACATGCTTTTTGAACCCCTCCAGGGATGGAGACTCCATCACTGCCCTGGGCAGCCTCTGCCAGGGCTTCACCATTCTATCAGTAAAGAAATATTTCTTAATATCCAATCTAAACCTCCCCTGGTGCAACTTGAGGCCATTTCCTCTCATCTCATCACTTGGTACTTGGGGGAAGAGACCAGCACCCACCTCACCACAAATCTCCTTTCAGGGAGCCTCAGAGAGTGATGAGGTCTCCCCTCAGCCTCCTCTTCTCCAGACTACGCAGCCCGAGGTCCCACAGTGACCTCCAGAACCCCTGGGCTCCAACCATTCCCCAGCTCCATGGGCTCCCCCCGTACAAGCCCTTGGGGTATGCCATGCTGCAGTTGATGCTCAGCAGCCCCGTCTCTCTCCTTGGAGACCTTATTGCTCTCTACAACTATCTAAAAGGAGGTTGTAGAGAGGAGGGTGCCGGCCTCTTCTCCCAAGTGACAGGGGACAAGACGAGAGGGAATGGCCTCAAGCTCCACCAGGGGAGGGTCAGGCTGAACATTAGGAAAAACATTTTTCACAGAACGGGTCATTGGGCAGCGGCAGAGGCTGCCCAGGGAGGGGGTTGAGTCACCTTCCCTGGAGGGGTTTAAGGGTCAGGTGGACGAGGCACTGAGGGACATGGGTTAGGGATTAATAGGAATGGTTGGACTCAATAATCCAGTGGGTCTTTTCCAACCTAGTGATTCTATGATTCTATGATTAAAAATGGATTGAACCAGTGCTATCTCTTCACCCTCTGCACATTTCTGGAAGTGAGACCTAAAGCAATGTATTTCTGCAAACCTTATGTCACAATAGCAGAGCAGCCAGAGAGGAAGGGAAAACAGCATTAACAGCATCTGATACTTGTTTGGTTATTAAATCCCTTTATTCTCCTGTGAACCTTGAAAGACAAGGCAGATGTGTCTCCATTCAGCTTGGGAGGGCTGAGGTGTATACGCTGGAGGAAGAATGCATAAAAGATATGGTCAAGGCTTTCTTGTTCTCAAATGCCTCAAAACTTTACAGAGAAAGAAGACAATGCCAATGCAATAATAATGGAGTTAAAAAAGTAATTCACAACAGTCATTATCCTTTGGAACCAACTGAAGGAGAAGTGAAGTCATACTTTTCAGAGTCTTTCAAGCTGTTTCCACAGGGAGCTTGGTGTGACTTTGAAGCTACTCTTTATTTACAGGGAGTGCCAGCCAGCTCCTTTCTCCTTGAGCATGGGGGCATTAATGGTAACACCTTTTTTCCTGTCTCACAGTTCTACATGCTCCCTGCCAGGTGGGACTTGGTCCCAGCAGACCTCTCCCATAGTGTCATCTAAAGGTGGTGTTGCAATTGCTTCTGTTGTTGCCTGTACACTGTCACGTTTTTTCTCTTTTGTTAATGTGCACATAGATTAAATCAAATTCATCCTCCATGCAGTCATCGGTTTGGATGCACCAAAGAAGGGAACATTTAATTATCCTCTTAATCAGCATGAATAAAAAGTGGAATGCTTCTAGTCACTTTCCCCAGGATGTAGATCAAAGCCACGTGGCTCGGTAGCCACCCAACCTCCACTCCACATAGTAACGCAACACATTGGTTTAGGCACTGACTCTCCAACGCATCTTAAATTATTGGGATGTGTGTTTCTACCCTGAAGAACCGCAGATCTTTGCATCTTATCTCATTACTGAGGCAGAGCAGAAGTATTCTTGGATTATCCTTCCAGTACCTGAAGGGGCTACAAGAAAGCTTGGGAGGGACTGTTTACAGAGGCTTGTAGTGACAGGATGAGGGGCAATGGGTATTAGGAAAAAATTCTTCACAGAAAGGGACATTGGGCACTGGCAGAGGCTGCCCAGGGAGGGGGTTGAGTCCCCTTCCCTGGAGGGGTTTAAGGGATGGGTGGACGAGGTGCTGAGGGACATGGGTTAGTGATTGATGGGAATGGTTGGACTCGATGATCCTGGGGGTCTCTTCCAACCTGGTTATTCTATGATTCTATGAACCGGAGAGGGGCAGATTTATACCAGATATAAGGAGGAAATTCTTCACAATGAGTGGGGAGGCCCTGTGCCAGGCTGCCCAGAGCAGGGGTGGCTGCCCCATCCCTGGAGGGGTTCAAGGCCAGGTTGGATGGGGCTTGGAGCCCCTGATCCAGTGGGAGGTGTCCCTGCCCAGGGCAGGGGTGGGACTGGATGGGCTTTGAGGTCCCTTCCACCGCAAACCATTCCATGATTCTATGATTCTGGCTGACAAAAGCATTTGCCATGCTTGCAGGGAAAGCCTCTGCGTGTTGCCTTCGAGGCGCTGTGTGGTTCGGGGGGGGGAGCTCCGCCGCTCTGCTCTGAGAGGCTCCCCCCCCCCAAACCCCTCAGAACTCGGGGAGGGGGCGGGCAGCGCTCCTGAGCCGAGAGCCGCGATGTGCGCATGCGCGGGGACCACGTGACCCAGGCTGGATGCGGCGCGAGGCGCGCATGCGCAGAGGCGGCCCGGGCCGCGCGGGCAGGGCCGGGCCCCCGGGGAAGAGGCGCGATCGCGCATGCGCAAAGGCTGCGCGCGCTTCTAGCCCTTAGCCCCGCCCCTTCCGGTCCCCGCCCCGCGCGCTGGGGCGGACAAGATGGCGGCCCCCCGGTGGCTGTGGGCGCTGCTGCTGTGGGCGTCGCTGTCGGTGGCGGCTGCTGTGGGCAAGCAGAGCCCCGTGAAGGCGCTGTCGGACGAGATGTGGCGGGAGCTGCTGCAGGGAGAGTGGATGGTGGAGTTGTGAGTGCGGAGGGGCCGCACGGGGTGGGGAGCGCGGGGCGGGGAGGGCGCCCCTCGGGCCCCGGCGCCGGCTGGGTTTGTGCCGCCACTGGTAACGGGGATGCCGGGAAGTAAACTCTGATACGCGTTTGGGAGTTTGAGAAGGAAGCATCCTTTATTCCCGCGTGGGCAACGTGAGGGAGCGTTCTCGTAGCTGTATAGAGTGAGTTGGGTTGGAAGGGACCTCACAGCCCATCCAGTCCCACTCCTGCCATGGGCAGGGACACCTCCCACTGGATCAGGGGCTCCAAGCCCCATCCAACCTGGCCTTGAACCCCTCGAGGGATGGGGCAGCCACCCCTGCTCTGGGCAACCTGGGCCAGGGCCTCCCCACCCTCACAGCAAAACATTTTTTCTTAAGATCTCCTCTCAATCTCCCCTCTTTCAGTTTAAAACCATTCCCCCTCATCCCATCCCTGCTCTCCCTGATCCAGAGCCCATGTACAGCTTTCCTGGAGCCCCTTTTTAGTTCTGGAAGGCAGCAGCGAGCCATGAGCTGGTCACAGAGGATATTTCTTATATGCATGTGTACACATTTTCCCAGAAATCTTATGCATATTTTCCTGCTTCCCAAGGACTAATTGTAATGTTATTAAGAACTTCAGGCAGTCAAATCTCTTGCTACTTGGAATTGGCTGTAGATCTGTGTCTGACCTGCAGCTGAAGTCACTTGGTCTCTTCAGCCTGGAGGAGACTTGAGGGGTGACCTTATGGCAGTTTACAGCTTCCTCAGAAGGGGAGAAGGAGCAGGCCCTGAGCTCTTCTCTCTAGTGACCAGTGACAGGACCCAAGGGAATGGCAGGAAGATGTGCCAGGGGAGGGTTGGGTTAGACATTAGGTAAAGGCTCTTCACCCAGAGGGTGGCATGTCACTGGAACGGCTCCCTGGGGAAGCAGCCACAGCCTGAAAATATTCCAGAAGCGTTTGGCCAGTGCCCTCAGCCACACAGTGTGGATGTTGGTGTGTCCTGTGCAGGGACAGGAGTTGGAGTCGATGAGCCTTCTGGTTCCTTTCCAACTTAGGTCTTTCTGTGTGATTTGAGGTGTGGAAAGATTGCACACAGAGGTCATTACAGAAGAAGACACCTCTGTTATCATTTCCAAAGAAAGAACAATGTCTGGAAAAACACTATTTGAAAAAAACATGCTGTAAGAGAGACATTCTGTCTAACTTTCAAAAAATACAATTACTTACATGAAGCAGTATACCAAATATACCTTTACTTATCTGAAATATTCTGTCTAGCTTTAAAAAATACAGCTGCTTAGATGAAACTTAACTCTGCTTTAGCTTAAATCAAGGTATTCTACCGTTTGTAGTGGTAACTACTTGTTGTATCACCCCCAGCTATGCCCCGTGGTGCCCAGCCTGCCAGAGCCTGCAGCCCGAGTGGGAGAAGTTCGCAGAGTGGGGCGAGGACCTGGAGGTGAACGTGGCCAAAGTGGACGTCACGAAGCAGCCAGGTGAAGGCCTGAGGGCTGCTCCCACCACCGGGGGGGGTGATTGGGGTGGGCTGGGGACTGCAGCGAACGCACAACATCAGTAGGTGATCTTCTATTAGAAGGCAGATTGCTATACGTAGCCTGAACACTTAATCTTTCTTAAGACATAAAGGGAATAAGAGGAGTGGCTGAGGGACCTGGGGCTGCTTAGCCTGGAGAAGGGGAAACTGAGGGGAGACCTCATCGCTTTCTGCAGCTCCTGAAAGGAGGTTGTGGTGAGGTGGCTGTTGGTCTCTTCTCCCAAGAAACAAGGGACAGGATGAGAGGAAGTGGCCTCAAGTTGTGTCACGGGAGGTTGAGGTTGGATAGTAGGAGAGCAGGTCCACACAGAGATGGTCCGAGGGCTGGAGCACCTCCCATATGAGGACAGGTTGAGAGAGTTGGGGTTGTTCAGCCTGGAGAAGAGAAGGCTCTGGGGAGACCTTATTGCGGCCTTGTAGTACTGAAAGGGGCTCCAGGGGCACCTCTGAAGGGCTACAGCCAAAACAGTCCAGTAGAACGGTTATTGTCCCACATCTCTTTTTCCCCATGGAGAAATTGTCTCACTCTTTATCCAAGACCTCCTCTTCTAGTCTGTGTACAGCACTTCGGTACACACAAGTCTATGTTTAATCACAATTAAAGATTGAGATCTGGGAGCAGATTTTTATTTCAGTGCGTAACATTTCTTGTCTTTTCTTACCTAACAGTGCTCTGCTGTTCTGAATATAACTGTTTTCTTACAGGATTAAGTGGACGATTTGTCATAACAGCTCTTCCTACCATCTATCAGTAAGTATGCAACACAGTGAGGATAGAGGGTTGTTTTTTTCCTTTATTTCTGGGCAAATGAAGAAAGTTCTTCGTGCTTTTTAAGACTGTGAGTTTATTCACACGGCAACAGCCACTGTCTTACCTGCTGTGACCTTGCAGGGCTGCCAGCTCTTGCTTTTTGTTTCTCTTCAGGCCTTACTTATTTTGCCTTTTCATGGGTGTTTCTGTTTTGCAATCTTTTCTCTGTTGGCTGATCTTAATGCAGTTGTGTGGCAACTTTATAAGGCATCACAGCGTAAAGCAAGCCAGGATACAGCTGGAGTGAAATCTAGAAATACTTACAGTGAGGATTTCTTGAAAACATTTTAGAACCAATATCACCTAAGGGAAAGAAAAACTTAAAAAAAAATATAGGCAAGGTTGTGGGAGGGAAGTTGCTGAGCTGAAGGAAATGCTGTGCTGTGTGAAATAGAGCACTTTTTGGTTCATTTTACAGCTGTAAAGATGGAGAGTTCAGGAGATACCAAGGTGGAAGGACTAAAACTGATTTCATCAATTTCATCAGTGACCAGGAATGGAAATCTATTGAGCCGGTGTCGTCATGGTTTGGGCCTTCCTCTTTCCTGTAAGTTTTGGTGCAATTTTTATAATGATTTATTGTCAAAGCTGCAGGCGTTAGGGATGAGATGTGCTGGCTCAGCTCCTGCTGCTGCAGAACTGCCCCTCCACCAAACCCGGCACCACAGACAAGCTGGCACCACCAAAGAAAGAAGACATTCCTCCCGTGACCCAAGCTTGTATCAGAAACGGTGTGACCAGCAGGTCCAGGGAGGTTAATCTCCCTCTGGACTCGGCACTGGTGAGACCGCTCCTCGAATCCTGTGTTCAGTTGTGGGCCCCTCACCACAAGAAGGATGTTGAGGCTCT
This sequence comes from Phaenicophaeus curvirostris, assembly GCF_032191515.1. Lineage (NCBI taxonomy): Eukaryota > Metazoa > Chordata > Aves > Cuculiformes > Cuculidae > Phaenicophaeus > Phaenicophaeus curvirostris. Next base: position 68,480,208 of record NC_091396.1, on the reverse strand, counting down.
GGAGCGAATCCAGAGAAGAGCAACGAAGCTGGTGAAGGGGCTGGAGAACAGGCCTTATGAGGAACGGCTGAGAGAGCTGGGGTTGTTTATCCTGGAGAAGAGGAGGCTGAGGGGAGACCTCATTGCTCTCCACAGCTACCTGAAAGGAGGTTGTAGAAAGGAGGATGCTGGCCTCTTCTCCCAAGGGACAGGGGACAGGATGAGAGAGAATGGCCTCAAGCTCCACCAGAGGAGGTTTAGGCTGGACATTAGGAAAAATTTTTCACAGAAAGGGTCATTGGTCCCTGGCAGAGGCTGCCCAGGGAGGGGGTTGAGTCCCCTTCCCTGGAGGGGTTTAAGGCACAGGTGGACGAGGTGCTGAGGGACATGGGTTAGTGATTGATGGGAATGGTTGGACTCGATGATCCCGTGGGTCTTTTCCAACCTGGTGATTCTATGATTCTATGATTCTAAACTCAGGTACAGTGATCAGGACCAATACAATTGGATTTCCACCTCCCTTGACCTTTCCCCACGTTCCTTTATTCAAGTCAAAACACTGAATAGCGTGTTTATTACACAAAAGAGCCTTTATTGGAGTAAAAGACCAAACAGAAGATTAAAAACTGCTGAAGTAGTTAGGAGGGAAACCAGACGCTAGCAGAAAGTTCAGCATGGGACTGAGTGGTGGCCAGTGAGACGCATCAGAAGATGCGGGTATGTGACCGCCTTAAAGATGTTTCCAGTTCCTTCTTTCTGCTTTGTTCCAGGATGAGCAGCATGTCGGCCTTGTTTCAGCTGTCAATGTGGATCAGGGTATGTGCCCAGACCTCTATTGTATCGTAACAGACACGATTTTCAGCTATTCTTGAAATGATTCTTTCGTCTTTTCTTCCAGCACTGCCACAATTACTTAACAGAAAATGTTGGAATGCCGATCTGGGGCTCGTATGCTGTTTTTGCCTTGGTGACTCTGTTTCTGGGAGTCATCCTGGTTCTTGTAAGTGAAGCACTTGAAACGGATTTTGGCTTGTGACTGTGTGTTACACTAATGCTTTCTCTGCCTCAGGCTTCTGTAGTCAGACCAGTTTTCCTGGGGTATCCAGCCCCCTGAGCTGGAAGACAGGGATGGGGAGCTGAATGGGTTGAGCTTTGGGCCCCTCACTACAAGAAAGATATTGAGGGGCTGGAAAGCATCCGGAGAAGGGTCTGGAGCCCAGTATATCTGGAAACAGCTGAGGGACCTGGTGCTGTTTAGCCTGGAGAATAAGTTGCTGAGGGAAGACCTCATGGCTCTCTGCAGCTTCTGGAAAGGAGGTTGTGGTGAGGGGCTGGTCTCTTCTCCCAAGTAACAGGCAATAGGATGAGAGGAAATGGCCTCAAGTTGCATCAGGGGAGGCTTAGATTGGATGTTAGGAAAAATTTATTCGTGGAAAGGGTTGACCAGCGCTGGCAGAGGCTGCCCAGGGCAACGGTGGAGTCTCCATCCTTGGAGGGCTTCAGAAAGCCTGGATGTGGCACTTAGAGACACAGTTTAGTGGTGGGCTTGGCAGTGTTAGGTTTGAATTGGATTTTACGGGTTCTTTCTAACCTAAACGATTCTGTGATTCTAATGAGCAGGATGTTTGGGTGTATAAACGTGTCTGTCTTTGGTTGCAGATAATGGTGTTCTTAGCAGACTATGTTTTTCCATCCAAAAGGACCAGACCACCGGAATACAGTCACACAAGTAAGCCCGCTGTGTGCTTCTCATTTGGTGAAGCTGTTTGGTAATCTTATTTCATAAACATTGCTTTGTAACTTGTGTCTGTGGGACATGAGAGTGTAGAAGTTCCTACCTGTGACTGGTGCTGTGCTTTGATATTATCTTGTTTGGGTGGTCTGTAATGTGTTAGTTCTTGACCTTTGAGTAGTTTCTCGTGCTTGCTAGCTTGTTGAAACCTTGGAATCTTTACCAAGACCCGTGAGTTAATAAGAAAAGAATGTATTAGGTGGAAAACATGAAGATAAGGGGCACATCGGTGGTAAATAGTCAGTTGCACTCTATCCTTTAGCTGTGGGATTCTTAGAAGTGGAAATTCACTGGGGTAGCTGCTGACTAGGTAGAGAAACACTATGTAAAGCTTTGCATCCGCTCAATGAAGTGATCTTGTCTGTCACCTCAGAATGGGGTCTGTGCCTCAGTCGCTACAATCTGTGATCTTAAAGAAAGTGAATTTGACATCGAGATGGTATTTATTTGTATATACATGCTTTCTGTTCTCCTCAGGCCCGGAGATAGATCAGCGGCTGAAAAAGCTTGATGAAGAGCAAGAAGCAGATGAGGAGGATGTCTCTGATGATGAAACAGAGAGTAAAGACGTGTCTGGTGGTAACTCATCACCAAATGCTGTAAGGCAGCGCACAGTGAATCCTGCTGCCACAGAGGATACATCTTAGCTTTATTCACGTGCAGGATTAGTGTTTGAGTCACCGCTGAAAAGGAGCTCTATGTCAAATGCTTCAGCTTGAAGAGAAGAGTGACTCCTGACAGGGTAGTACTGAAGCATTTCACGAAGTCAGAAATTGATTAAAATCTGAGCGTTCCTGTCATTTTTCAATTATCAGACTTTTCCAGGTGTTTGGATGAAGACTGCTGCGTGCCATAAGCACCCTTAGGGTGTGGGTCTTGTGGGGTTGCCTTAAACTCTCTTAAAACTTTAGATCTTAGCCTGCATCACTAGGAGGATAAAGCAATAAATCCCTGATGTACTGAGGCGAACTAGTGGCACCTTTTGATCAAAGCTGAATTCCATGAACTTGGAGAGGGACCAGGGCCATAGGAATACTGGGTGCTGAGCTGGTTTAAAAGCTGAGCTGTGTGGGCTAACTCCGCTTGGAAAATATTTAAGTGTAGCTATTATAAAATTAGAGTTTTCTATAATAGTTTTTCAGTTCTTTCAAGACTATTTGTGCAATATAGGAAGTAAATACTGAGAGCTTTTGGCTTTTAAGAGAACAACCAACTTTTTTTTTTTTTTGTTTTTTGTTTTGCTGTACTTTTAGGCTCCTGGTTCCTTCTAGCCCTAATGTACACTTGCCTTCTGCACTCCTACCTTTTCTTACTGCCTCCCTGCCTTAGACAAGGAACCAAATCCCAGAACTGCCTCCTAGGTATTTCGAGTTGCTGGAATCCAGCCTCTGCTTGTGATTAGCGTAACTACTCTAAGGTCTGTTTTGAGTATCCATAGGCAGCTTGTGTTTGCTGATCACTGTAGGTCTTACTGTTCATATTTTTGAGGATATTATGGTTTTGTCCTGTGAATATTTAAGTTTCCTGATGTTTTTGAAGAGCCTGTATTCCAAAGATGTTCACTGAGGCTGAGCAGTGGCTGCGACGTAACAGATGTGTGTGAGAGCCCGTCCTTTGTGTGTGTCGATGATGCTTGAATAGCAGTTCTGCACAAGCCAGACCGCCCGTTCCGTATCGTCGCCTTGACTGAACCTGTCCAGTTTAATCCCAGGAGGAATGACTTGTCTGTAAGAATACTTCTTTTTTAACATTTCGGAGAGTCTTTGAGTAAAAAATAACCTGCAGCTTTGGATTCCTGTGTTCGTGTCTCTTTAAGACAGTGTCCTGCTCTGCCTGGCAGAGAAGGACCTGGGGGTGCTGGTCACCAGCGGCTGAACATGAGCCAGCAGTGGCCCAGGTGGCCAAGAAGGCCAATAGCATCCTGGCTTGGATCAGCCATGGGGTGGCCAGCTGGAGCAGGGAAGGGATCGTATGCCTGGATTCGGCAGTGGCGAGGCCGCACCTTGAATCCTCGATTCGGTTTTGGTCCCCTCCCTCCAAGAAGGACATTGAGGGGCTGGAGCGTGTCCGGAGAAGGGAACGGAGCTGGGCAAGGGTCTGGAGAACAAGGGTTATGAGGAGCGATTGAGGGACCTGGGATTGTTCAGTGTGGAGAAGAGGAGGCTGAGGGGAGACTTCATTGCTCTCTGCAGCTCCTGAAAGGGGGTTGTGGTGAGGTGGGTGCTGATCTCCTCCCAAGTAACAAGTAATGGGATGAGAGACAATGGCCTCAAGTTGCACCAGGGCAGGTTCAAATTGGATATCATGAAAAATGTCTTCACAGAAAGGGTTCTCAGGCCCTGGTAGAGGCTGCCCTGGTGGGTGGTGGAGCCCCCATCCCTGCGGGGGGACTCCTGCTTAGTGCCCATGCTGTGAGCATTGCTGTAAATGCACTTCAGCTGGGCTGGTGAACCCTCAGCCCTCGTAAAGGGAATAGAGTTTATTCCCAATTGATGGGTCCTTGGAATATCTAACCCCTCAGTGCCAGTCTCCTCCTTGCTGTCACCAGATGGACTCACCCCACTTGCTCTGTGGTGACATGTTAGTGGTCCTTGCCAGCGCACCATCTCTCAGGCACTGGAGTTCCACTTCCAGGCTCACTCCTGACTAGCCTGGTCTCGTCCCCCTCCCCCTTCACATCTAATTTAAAGCTCTATTTATGAGCCTTGCTAGATTTTTCGTGAGGATTGGGAGACAAGTGTGCCCCGTTCCTAGTAAGGAAGCCTGGAGGTGCGTGGGCCGTCCATGATCAAAAACCCCAGAGTTTTGCTCCTGATGCCAGGGTTGGAGCCAGGTCTTAACTAATTCTTCATCCCTTAGTGTTAGAATGGAGCTAAACACTGCTTGTGCCCCAGAGCCCTGAAGTCCCTCTTACTTGCCCTCAGCTTCCTGCCCTGTGTGTCATCACTGCTGATTTGGAACACTAGCAGAGGGTAATAATCTGTGGCTTTCACCTGGGAAGGAAGTTTTCTAGCAATGTCTTTCACTGATGCCCCGGGCAGGCAGCAGACCTCCCTGTGGGGTGGGTCCGGTCTGCAGATGGGTCCCTCTTTTCCCTTCAGAAGGGAATCCCCCAAGACAATCACTCACCTCTTCTTTTTCTCAGAGGACGTTCTGATGTTGTTTGAGGATGGTGCAGCCTAGGGGATGCTTCTAGGCTGTGGGAGCCATCCTCTTCATCTGTGGGGATGGATTCCACTCACAGCTCTTCGTATTTATTCTGCAAAGGAACCTGGGGGTTTGTTGTCTGAAGGGGGACAACAGGCTTTCTGTGCCGGGCAGGCACTTGCTGCCATTCCCCATCTTTTTTTTCCCCTCAAGCCTCCCACCTGGGTTTTCCTGGGTGTCCCTGGCCTTTCCCTGGCTCTGGGACCGCCCCCCCGCTGCCACAAATCGTCACCCCGCTGCAGAACTCACCATCCTGCCACTGGATGTTGCTGAGAAAGCCATTTAGGATGGAGTTTTCCAACCTGGTGATTCTGTGAGTTGAGAAATTTAAAGTTCTCTTCTTGGTAGCTGACCTGTTGGCAGAGAAGCTCCTGATTATGTGGCTCCAGCTCCTGATAAGGAGCAAAATTTGCTGCCTGCAGCAACTCGAGCTGGTCGAGAATGGCCTTGGGTTTGGGAGGAATGAAGTTATTGAAGCTCACAGTGAGGGAGGCATCTTCCTTCGTCCCTGAGCCCCCAAAGCTTCTCGAAGCTCATTATAATAAAGAGTGGGGAAAGGTTCTGAATATGTATAAGTGGTTTTTGAATTACCGTGAATGTGTAACGTTTTGCTGTATGAAGTCAGGACGAGTCGCCACGAGGAGTGTGCATGTTTTTGGTGGAAAGATCCCCCGTGCCCCCTCAGCACTGAGTAAGAACAGACCTACTTTAGAGCTTTTTGGAGCTGTGGAGTCATCCCACAAGTCGCTCCTAAGAGCAGAGGCAGGGAAGAGCGAGGGAACAGACGAGACACGCTCTCCGGCAAACACTTTGCTCCAGGCCGGCTGTTGCTCACAAGTGCTCTGAGCACACTCAGTCCAGGTGGGTTTCCTCCTCGAGCAGCCTCCTTCATTTCAGAGCTCCCCCCGTTCTGAATGAGGATGGTCACAAAATCACAGATTTCTAAAGGAACTGTCTGGTTTGATGCAGCAGTTGTTGGATGATCCGTCTCTTTCCAGATCCAGCCATCAGCACAGCGGGAAGCGATCGCTGAAGCCGGCCAGGCTCCCCCAGGTGGGATCTAAATTTTTCTTGGAGGTTTCTGTGTGGCTTTTTAAGTGTGAGATGCAGCAAGAACAAACCCTGCTAGGAGCTGCCGGCCTCCAGGGGAAGAGTTGTTTGTCTTGATGCTCTGCTGAAGCTCTGTGGTGATGACTAAAAAGGAAACCACCATAGGGTGGTGTAGCGAGACCTCGCTGGGCTCAATAAAAAGGTCTTTGTTGTTATTATTTTTGCAAGATGTGCTGACTGGAGTCCCTCAGATTGTCCTGATGTCCTGTGGTCACTTATGAAAACACCTTGTTTTGTCTTAGGATCATGGAATGGTTTGGATTGGAAGGGATCGTGAAGCCCATCCAGTCCAACCCCACCATAGCGAGCAGGGACATCTTCGAGTCAATCAGGTTGCTCAGAGCCCCATCCAACCTGACCTCGAACGTTCACAGGGATGGGGCATCTACCACCTCTCTGGGCAACCTCCGCCAGTGTTCTTCTCTGTGCCCAGAACATGAAGGACCCAGCTGTAGGAATTCCAGCTTCTGCTGAGGCTGGGGCAGGATCAGGAAGCTTGAGGGACGTGCAGGTGGTGTTCCCCTGCCTCGGGAGGAGCTCAAGGGTGTTGCTCCTTGCTTTTGTCTTTGATAACTGGGAAACTTGGTAGTGCTGGTGACTGAGGAGTTCAATATGAGCTGGCAATGTGTACTTGCAGCCCAGAAACCAACCACGTCCTGGGCTGCATCTAAAGCAGTGGGACCAGCAGGTGAGGGAGGGGATCCTGCCCCTCTGCTCTGCTCTGATGAGATCTCACCTGGAGCCCTGTGTCCAGCTCTGGAATCCTCAGCACAGGAAGGACATGGATCTGTTGGAGCAGGTCCAGAGGAGGCCATGGAGATGATCCAAGGGCTGGAGCACCTCCTGTACAAGGACAGGCTGAGAGAGTTGGCTGTGGGGAGACCTCAGAGCAGCTTCCAGCACTGGAAGGGGCTCCAGGAAAGCTGGGAAGGCAGGCATAGGATGAGGGGGAATGGTTTTCAGCTAAAAGAGATTGAGAAATGTTTTGCTGTGAGGGTGGGGAGGCCCTGGTCCAGGTTGCCCAGAGCAGGGGTGGCTGCCCCATCCCTGGAGGGGTTCAAGGCCAGGCTGGATGGGGCTTGTAGCCCCTGATCCAGTAGGGGGTGTCCCTGCCTATGGCAGGGGTGGGACTGGATGGGCTTTGAGGTCCCTTCCAACCTGAATCATTCTATGACTCTATAATGTGGTAGTTGACCAAGAGGTAATACTTGCCACGCTGCTGTAAGAACCTCAAAGGCTCCAAAGTGAGGGTCTGCTCCATTGTGGGTATGTATGAGGAAATTTTTATGCTTTTAAATGTTGTTTTAAAGTATTTTCGGGCTCATCTCCTAAAGGGCTGCTCTAACTTTACTCTCGAGTCGTGGAAGAAGTTGTGTGGCCAGAAGGAGTGGAGGTGAAGGAGCCAGCTGACCACATGGTGGCCACATGGAGGTGCTACAGCAGGATTTCTTGGACCTGGAGGAAATGTGGCTTCTACAGAAGGACCTGAAGTTATTTCATAGCTTGAAAGAGCCTGGTAAGGCATGAAGTGTAAATCTTTGTGGCCTAGAGGAGGCAGTAGGTATGGGAACATGTGTCCCTGTGAGTGAGCTCTGTCACCTTCTGCTGGGGATGCCTGTAGTGTCGCTACATGGCATGGACCACATGGAGAAAGCAGGACATGGATCAGTGAGAACTTTCGGAATGAAGGGACAGTAGGAAATTATATCCCCCCATCTCTGCAGGCAGAGATTTGAGTTGTGGCCTCACCAATGCTGAGTCCAGGCAGATAACCCTTCCCTGCTCCTGCTGGCCACCCCACGGCTGATCCAAGCCAGGATGCTGTTGGCCTCCTTGGCCACCTGGGTCCCTGCTGGCTCATGTTCAGCCACTATCGACCAACACCCCCAGGTCCTTCTCCTCCAGGCAGCTTTCCAGCCGCTCTCCCCCGTGCCTGGAGCTGCACGGGGCTGTTGTGACCCAAGTGCAGGACCCTGGCACTTAGCCTTGTTGAATCTCACCCTGTTGGCTGATGCCCATCGATGCAGCTTCTGCAGATCCTCCTGACCCTCAAGCAGATCGACACTTCCACCCAGCTTAGTGTCATCCATGAATACATCATTAATCATCGAGCCTGCAGCTCTGCTCCAGCACAGGTATTTAACCACCTTAAATTCTCTCCTGTTCAAGCTTGGCTCCTCTGTATGTGTTCCTCTACGGCTGCCAGGCTGCACGGGGCTCGAGGGGGGAAGAACGGCTCTGGAAAGGGCAGGTGGTGAGCAGAACCGTGATCCTGCCCCAGGGCTCTTGCCTGAGCTGCAGCTGCAGCTTTCTGGATTTTCTGCCCCATGAAAGAGGATAAAAATCAGTTTTGTCTTTAGGGCAGCAAATGTCAAGGTTTGTTCTTCTCTGCTTGCTGCGATGCCGGGAGCCAAAGCAGCTCTGGGGCTGCACCTGGTGTGCGTAGCCCAGTGGGATCCCTGCTGGAGCTGCTGGTGAGACAGGCTTCTCCTCTCAGAGGTCCTGGGGGAGCACATCAACCTGGTCATGCCTGGTGCCAAAGGACAGGTACGACCTGTGGGGCTGCACACCTCGTAAGTGTCATCCCCGCTGCTGAAGACACTGCAGAGAATGCAGGCGAAGTTTAAAGTGCTGAATAAATTGAACACAGGAGCAATCAGGATGAAATTCTTCACAGAAAGAGTTCTCAGGCCCTGTCAGAGGCTGCCCAGGGAGGTGGTGGAGTCCCTATCCCTGGAGGGGTTTAAGTGATTCAGGATATGATTTAGTAGTGGACAGGAGCAGTTGGACTTCATCTCAAAGGTCTTTTCCAGACAAATGCTTCTCTGATTCTCTGAATACAGCAGCTTCCAGCACTGAAAGAGGCTCCAGGAAAGCTGGGGAGGGGCTCTAGATCAGGGAGTGCAGGGATAGGATGAGAGGGGGATGGTTTTCAGCTGAAAGAGGGGAGATTGAAATGAGAATTTAGGAAGAAATGTTCTCCTGTGAGGGTGGGGAGGCCCTGGCCCAGGTTGCCCAGAGCAGGGGTGGCTGCCCCATCCCTGGAGGGGTTCAAGGCCAGGCTGGATGGGGCTTGGAGCCCCTGATCCAGTGGGAGAGAGATCCAGATAGGCAAAGATGAAAATAAACCTCATTTTTATGGCTGAAGAACCTCAAATCCCTCTCTATGGACTGGCTGATCAAGAGGGGCAGCAGGATTTAGGGCCACACATCCATGATCTGCCAGGACATCTCGAGGTTGAATGGCTTTGAGCAGCCTGATCCAGTGGGATCCCTGCTCATGGAATGGGGTTGGAACTGGATGGGCTTTGAGGTCCCTTCCAACCCAAACTCTTCTGTGATTCTGTGATACAGGAAAATCCTGCCCCTGAAGAACATGGGACATAAGCTGGCTACTTAAATCCCTTATTTCCAGGCTTTGAGGTCAGATGTGCTCCATGTATTTTACTTGGATTGAATACATTGATAATCTATTTGTTTCAATAACTGTGGGCAGGTAGAACATTACAAAATTCCAGTTCATCACCTTTTCCCACGAGGAACGCGAAGACATTTCCTAGGAGACTATTCTCAAGCCCCGTGGGCTGTGGGAGGAGCAGGGTGGCTCCGGCATGGAATTGTCTCCAGATCCTGCTTTAGCCAGGAGCAATAACTGCAGCAAAGGCACAGATGCAGAATCCCAGTTTGGAGATTTCCCTGTTCTGGTGTCATTAACCCTCCCCTGGCCTCTGCTCCGGGTTATTTTCCCAGCTGCACTGATTAGTCATTCCCTTGTCCTCGTCTTTGCTTCGCTGTCTCTCCTCAATCCCTTCAATCCCGACATGCATTTCCATTAATCGAGCCCTTCCCCTCTCTGTTTATCCTGGCTGGATTTGCCAAAGTGCTTTATTTACAAATATCTCCAGAATCGGCCTCTTTTGGTTAAAAAGCGAGTGTTGGGTGAGGGAAAACTGATTTTTGACAAACTCAGCATGAGAATGAGAACAGACGGGGACTTTGATGACTTGCTTATTGCTAAATGTTGTCCTCCTGTGAATCAGCTCAGTTTTACCTTAGCATAAGCAGGAGAAAGGATTTAATTTCTCTAAACATGTCTCCTTGATGATCTACTTCTCTGGCTTTGACATTTATGTTGCTGCTTATCAGCAAAGCAGCTGAATTCCTTCCTTGGACTGTGATTTCAAATAGGTTCCTGGCACTGTGCTCTCCCTGGTATGGGAACTGTGCAAAGGAGAGGCGGTTGCTGTTTTTAAATGGTATCAATTCAGGTTTTTATATGGTTTTAAGTTGATTTCCTGGCATGATTTAAAAAAATATATCATTTTTGAAAGGTTCAAGAGGAGACACCAGCTCATCCTGTAGATGCTTTAAGTTCTTGTGCCCATCTGGATGTGTCTCCCGTGCTCTGATGCCTCTGCCATGGTGAGTTGCAGTCCAGGGGGTCCTGGAGGAGGGTGGGAGGGAGGCACCCTTAATGCTTTTGGGCTTGGGCACCAAGCCTGTGGTGTCCCTCTGGCACCCACTGCATCCTGCATCCCAGTTCCCAAGACTGGTTGGGCTGATAGACATCCTGGTAGGTGTTGTCCCACCTGAGCCAAGAGCTATCACTCTCTGTTGCCTCTTCCAGGTGATCTGGGCTTCTGGGGTGGAGCTCTTGTGTTACAGGTTATGAACAGCAGTCGGGCTCTTATATTTGTGCTGTGGTTTGTCTTCAACCTGAGTGATTTACAGCCTGGCTGGGCAGGATCCATAAAGCTCCCTGCCTCCCTGCCCTGCCCTCATTGTGAAGAATTACTTCCTAATGTCTGGTCTATAAGCCTTGGGTTTTATTTTTTTCCCCTCTTCTCTGTTCCTCGGAAGCTGCACAGCTCTGATTCATCATGTTGGTCACGCTGTCTCTAGCGTTGTCCGTTAGACTGAAACTACTGTCATCTTCTGCAGTGGATTAGGTACTGCAGCATCTCCTTCTCTCTCAGCCTCTCTTACCGTGCCCAAGTTGCTGGATAAATGGAGACTGAAGCGAAGGTGCTGTTGCCAGCTGGCTGGTGGCACTTTAATTTCCCGGGCTGTAGGCTGTGGTGAGCATGGAAAACACACTGGGGATGCGAAGAGCCAGCGAAGCGCTGGGGGGGAGCAGAAACTTTCCCCACCTGGCTCTCACCACAGACTGAAGTAAGCCCTTTCCATCTTGTAGAATCATGGAATTGTGGGTGATGAGCGATGTCCCTCAGGGGTCTGTTCTGGGACTAGTGTTGTTCAATATCTTCATCAAAGACATAGATGATGGGATCGAGTGCATCCTCAGCAGGTTTGTGGATGACACCAAGCTGAGTGGGGAAGTTGACACCCCCAAGGGATGAGGTGCAGCCCAGAGGGACCTGGACAAGGTGGAGAAGTGGGCTTGTGAAAACCTCATGAGCTTCAACAAGGCAAAGTGCAAGGTCCTGCACCTGAACCAGGGCAACCCTCAGTACTGATACAGGCTGGGGAATAAAGATTGAGAGCAGCCCTGAAGAGAAGGACCTGGGGATGCTGCGAAATGAGAAGCTCAACATGAGCTAGCAGTGTGCGCTTGCAGCCCAGAAAACCAACCGTATCCTGGGCTGCATCCAGAGCAGTGGGACCAGCAGGGAGGGAGGGGATTCTGCTCCTCCGCTCTGCTCTGGTGAGACCCCACCTGGAGCCCTGTGTCCAGCTCTGGAATCCTCAACATAGGAAGGACGTGGACCTGTTGGAGCAAGTCCAGAGGAGGTCACTAAAATGATCAACGGCCTGGAAATCCTTCCCTATGAAGAAAGGCTGAGAGAGTTGGGGTTGTTCAGCCTCGTGAAGAGAAGGCTCTGAGGAGACCTTATCACAGCCTTTGAATACTCAAAGGGGGCTGATAAGAAAGATGAGAAGAAACTTTTTAGCAGGGCATGTAGCAATAGGAGAAGGGGTGATGGTTTTAAACTAAAAGAGGAGAGATTTAGAGTGGTCATTAGGGAAAGATGTTTTGTTGTTAGGGTGGGGAGGCCCTGGCTCAGGTTACCCAGGTAAGTTGTGGCTGCCCCATCCCTGGAGGGGTTCAAGGCCAGGTTGGATGGGGCTTGGAGCCCCTGATCCAGTGGGAGGTGTCCCTGCCCATGGCAGGGGGTTGGATGGGTTTCATGGTCCCTTCCAACGCAAACCATTCTGTGACTCTATGATTCATTTAGGTTTGAAAAGACCTATAAAATCATCAAGTTCAGCTGTAAGATCATCTCCCATCCTGTCTTCCCATGGCAACCTCATGGTGGGGCTGGTGAGGATTCAATGCCTTATTCCTGGCTGGTGAGTGGGCAAAGATCTCCTCTGTGCTTTGCTCTTCTGCTCCCTAGGCTGATGCAAAGGGATTGTTTAGCCTGGAGAAGAGGAGGCTCAGGGGGAGACCTCATTGCTCTCTACAACTCCCTGAGAGGAGGTTGTGGAGAGGAGGGAGCTGGGCTCTTCTCCCAAGGGACAGGGGACAGGACGAGAGGGAATGGCCTCAAGCTCCACCAGGGGAGGGTCAGGCTGGACGTTAGGAAAAAATTTTTCACAGAAAGGGTCATTGGGCACTGGCAGAGGCTGCCCAGGGAGGGGGTTGATTCCCCTTCCCTGGAGGGGTTTAAGGGACGGGTGGATGAGGTGCTGAGGCACATGGGTTAGTGATTGATGGGAATGGTTGGACTCGATGATCTGGTGGGTCTCTTCCAACCGGGTTATTCTATCATTCTATGAAAGACAGTGTTGTCCCTGTAGAGCCCGTTTACCCAAACCTGCACCTTCTTCCATGGCAGAGCCGGCAGCGTCTGGCGCGGCAGCGGCTCCGGACACCCAGAGCTCTGAGGGTTGCTCCGTATCAGGGTCTATAGCCTGGTGTCTGCTCTCTTCCCAGGAGAAGGCAGCTCTTTGTGCTCTTAAGCACTGAGTTTTGGTGGCTCCAGAAAACTGCTGAGCAGGAAGCTGTGTTTTGGAGGCTGAGGTGGTCATGGCTCCACCAGCAGCAAATCCCTGCTGGAGCTCAGCCTCCTGTGACCCCGGGCTTCCCGAGCTGAAGAGGGAGGGAGCAGGGGCTGCGAATCCCATGGCTCTGAAGAATCGCTCAGTGTTAGATGAGACCTTCTTAATTGGATTTCTTTTCCATTTAATTTCACCCAGCTGGAAGGAATAGGAAGGGGTGCAGGCATGGACTAATAATCTTGGTGCCCGTGGCGGCACGCGTGCTTGCGCAGGTCCCAGCTTTGCGAGGATGGGTTATCTTCAGTCCTGGGGGCATGGAGGCTCCACTTGCTGTTGCCTAAGAGGCCCCATGGGGCTCTGGCCTCTGTTGTTCTCCTCCAAAGGAAAAACACCCAGCTCTAGAGGTCTGATGTCTGTAACAGTGCTTGTCTCTGATGATGACCATGCTGTCCCCAGGGCTGATCTTGACATCTGGCTGCCTCACCACTAAGTGATCTTCCCAGGCTGTCGCTGCTGCAGCAGATGGGTTACCGACTGCTCTCAGAGATGCTCGGGGTGAGATAAGTAAGCCTGGAGGCTTGGAAAGCCAGCCTTTTGTTTCTGGTGTTTTCAGCTTTACCCAGGTGTGCTGCTGGCTCTGGCCACACAAGGGAGGATTCTCCACAACAGGTCTTCTCCAAACTGTCGTACTTTCATGGTTTTGCCCTGGCCCAGCCAATATGATTAGGAATGGTTGGACTCGATGATGCAGTGGGTCCTTTCCAACCTAGCGATTCTATGATGAAAATAATAATAACGAATCTACACAAATATATGAAATCATACCCCCACCCCTCAATGTCCGTATGTCACCACAGGCGCTGCAGAGCAGACACGAGGGGAAGGGTCCGAGGCTGGGAGGGAGCTGGGCTCAGGAACTGGTTTCAGGAACACATGGATCCACATCAGAGGCAAACAGACAGATGAGGTCCTGGCTGGACATCAGCTGCCGAAGAAGAGAATGAGACTCTTTTTGGTCTCTCAAGTTTATCCTGAGTGTGACATCTATGGGATGGAATCCTCTGTTGGTCAGTTTGGGGTCACCTCTCCTGTCCTCCTCTCCCTGCAGGTGTGACCTTTTCCTCCCCCTTCACTTACGACTCCACCAGCTCCAGGATGGCCTCGGTTTCCGTAGGAGGAAGTGTAAGCATTGGCTTCACTGCATCCCAGTGACCTGTGAGTTCTTGAGACAAAAACATGCAATTAATGCTCAGAAAATGAACTTACTCAGACGAGACTGAGCTGAAGTCAGAAAACTGATTCTGCTTTAGCTCAAACCACAACACATAGTCCTATCACTTGCCCTCAAGAAGGCTTCTCTAGACTACCACAGTCCTATTTTGCCATCTGCCTTGCTCAAACCATAGAATCATAGAATCCCTAGGTTGGAAAAGACCTTTGAGATCATCAAGTGCAACCATGCCTGTCCACTGCTAAATCATACCCCTAAGAACTTCATCTACCTGTCTTTTAAACCCTTTCAGGGATGGAGATTCCACCACCTCCTTGGGCAGCCTCTGCCAGTGCTTGAAAACCCTTTTGGTGAAGAATTTTTTTCCTGATGTCCAATCTGAACCTGCCCTGGTGCGGCTTGAGGCCGTAATAAGCCATTCTGGAGAGCATCCAGCTCTGCGCTGGAGGGATGCTTCCCAGGCTGCCTTGGAGGGTTTGGTGAAGCAGTGTTGAAACATGCGAGTGCATAGAGAAATGGGAAGGCTGTGCCAATAAATCCATGGGAGACAGAGCCACCTGGCTGGGTCGAGGAGCACTCGACTGTGGTTTGCTTCGGTTCCCTGGCAGGGTGTTTCAAAGAAAAGGCAGCCCTTGAGATTAAAGGTTTAGTCTCTGACTGCACAGATGTCTCAGACATCCGAGATGGTTCATCCAAGCTGTGGTTGTGGGGCTGCCTGGTGACAACTGGGGAGGGGTAGATCATCTTCCATCTCACACCCGGTGCCTAATTTAGTCACAAAGGACACTTGTGCCTTTTCAGAGCCGTAAATCACACTAATGGTGAGGTTTTAATCGGAGATGGCAGGCTCGTGTGCTGAGATCGCATCAAGTACTCCGGCAGTCATCTCTTTGGTGGGAAACGAGGCATTTGTGCCTTTGTTTCGTGTGTGCGCAGGATAAATGAGTCAAATGGGCTCTTGCTATGAAATTATGTGGTTTTAATCCAGAGCTTTCTGCATCACAGTTGTTATTCTGCATGAGATAAATGGGAACATCAACAAGCTCGTACTTCTAACGGGGGAGTGAACGAGCCTCGATCAAGCCTCGATCAAGCCTTCAACGTGCGATCTGTATTCACAACAGCTTGTCTCTTCTCCTTGGGTTTTATGTCTGCTTTCTGTTTGAATCATTTAATTGTATTGGATTTTCTGGAAGGAGAGAGAGTCCCTTTATAAGAACTCTTCCTATAAGATTGAAATATGGAGTTTAATTATCTCCCCTTGGTTTATTTATTTAAATTCCAACGGCTTCCAGTCCTTAGCAGGTGCTGCCGCAAAGCCTCGCCGGGATGCTAAAATGAGAAGCTTCCAGGGGACATGACTCATTTGCAGTGTGAGTTACTCGTTCTGCTTCACTGAGAGCATAAGCAATATCAGAGGAGATGTGATTACTCACGGCTCCTCTTTCAACTTAGAAACTACGCAGGCGGCACAGGCGCGATCCGGAGTGTGGCTGCGTGGTGAATTATTGATAAGGGAATAATAGAAACTGGAGATAATCTCTCTTGCGGAGTATGGGGAGTAAATCTTCTCTGCTGTATGGGGAGTAAATCTCCTGGTTAGAAGAGCTTTTCCAAACCAGGGGAGTGGTGGCAGCAGGAGGTTTTTCTTGAAGGAAGAGGTCTTGGGAACTCCATGCAAAATTGCAGGGAGGGATTTGGCTGTGACGGAGACTGTTTTACTCACAGACTTCACTGTTCATTTGGGACTATCAGTATATTTGGCCAAGAGCTGTAGGTCCTCCAGGAGAAAGAGGGCATTTAAGCTTTGGGGAAAAGAAAAAAAAAAGGCATCGCTCTACCCCTCAGGGCAGGCAGAGAGGAGTGGGCACCCAGATTAGAAATGGATAAAGTGTGGTTCCCTGGACTCATCTTGTCCGAGTTAGTGGATCATAGAATCATGGAATGGTTTGGGTTGGAAGGGACCTCAAAGCCCATCCAGTCCCAGCCCTGCCATGGGCAGGGACACCTCCCACGGGATCAGGGGCTCCAAGCCCCATCCAACCTGGCCTTGAACCCCTCCAGGGATGGGGCAGCCACCCCTGCTCTGGGCAACCTGGGCCAGGGCCTCCCCACTGCCACAGCAAAACATTTCTTCCTAAGATCTCACCTCAATCTCTCCTCTTTCAGCTGAAAACCATTCTCCCTTGTCCTATCCCTGCCCTCCCTGATCCAGAGCCCCTCCCCAGCTTTCCTGGAGCCCCTTTCAGTGCTGGAAGCTGCTCTAAGGTCTCCCTAGAGCCTTCTCTTTTCCAGGCTGAACAACCCCAACTCTTTCAGCCTGTCCTCAGCAGAGCTGCTCTAGCCTTCAGATCATCTCCGTGGCCTCTTCTGGACTTGCTCTTGTTCAGTTCCATCTCCTTCTTATGTTGAGGATTCCAGAACTGGACACAGGACTCCAAGTGGGGTCTCAGCACAGCAGAGGGGCAGGATCCCCTCCCTCCCTGCTGGCCACGCTGCTTTGGATGCAGCCCAGGACACGGTTGGTTTCTGGGCTGCGAGCGCACACTGCCGGGTCATGTCGAGCTTGTCATTCCCCAGCACCCCAAGCCCTTTTCTGCAGGCTGCTCTCGATCGTTTTATTCCCCAGCCTGTATCGATACTGTGGGCTGCAAGGTCTCACCATGCTCCGTAAAGGATGAGAGAAAAGCCTCTGGGCTCCGGGGCTGGAGCTACCGTGTTTCAGAGATGCCGTGGGCTGGTGTGGGGCTCATGGATTCTGGAAACATACGGGTAGGGCAAGGATGGTGAAAGGGCCATCTGTCCAAAACATGCGATTTGCACCAACCTGATGGTGTTTGGAGATCCAGCCTGGCTTTTCTGGTTAGCCAGCTGGTATTCACAGGCAGGGTTTGCACCAGAAGAGAGGGAGGGAGGGACATTTTTCTTAATCCCTAACCCCAGGATTGTGTTCTTCATGTTTGATATTGGAAAAGAAAGTGCTGGGCTGTGATGTGGGGAGGGTGCATTTATTTCCCTGTCTCCACGCAGACATCTGGCTCTCCTGCTGGCAGACCACAGCCCGCCTGCTGGGTTTGCTCTGACCTCTGAAGGCAGCTGAGACCCACCTGGACTTCTCAGCATCCCCATCATTTCCTAAGCTGGAGGACAGCGAGGGTCTTGTTGGCTTTGCTGGTGCCTCCAGCCCAGCTGCTCTGCCGAGGTGAGCTGGTGCCTGGGGAAACTGGGCAACGAGGTGACTGTCTCAACTTGAGGAAGGGAAGAGGTGTCTGCTGCCACTGTAGGACCAAGGGGAATGGTTTTAAACTGAAATACAAGAGATTCAGGCTACATATAAAGAGAAATTGTTTACCCTGAGGGTGGGGAGGCCCTGGCCCAGGTTTCCCGGAGAGGTGGTGGCTGCCCCATCCCTGGAAACATTCAAAGCCAGGTTGGATGGGGCTCTGAGCAATCTGGCTGAGTTGAAGGTGCCCCAGCTCTCTGCAAAGATTGGACTGGATGGGCATTAAGGATCCCTTCCAACCCAAACTAGCTGGGGGTGTTTAGCCTGGAGAAGAGGAGGCTGAGGGGAGACCTCATTGCTCTCTCCAACTCCCTGAAAGGAGGTTGTGGAGAGGAGGGAGCTGGGCTCTTCTCCCAAGGGACAGGGGACAGGATGAGAGGGAATGGCCTCAAGCTCCACCAGGGGAGGTTTAGGCTGAACATCAGGAAAAAATTCTTCACAGAAAGGGTCATTGGGCACTGGAACAGGCTGCCCAGGGAGGGGGTTGAGTCCCCTTCCCTGGAGGGGTTTAAGGCACGGGTGGACGAGGTGCTGAGGGACATGGGTTAGTGTTTGATAGGAATGGTTGGACTCGATGATCTGGTGGGTCTCTTCCAACTTGGTTATTCTATGATTCTATGAAACTACCCCACAGTTCCATGAAAATGAAGTGGCATGCCTGAGTTTTTGCAGGGTGCCTGTGACAGAGCTGGAAGGGGACTGTGCATCTAATAGGCTTCATGCTGGGAGTCGTAACACTTCTGCAAGCAGTGTTTCTGCTCGGATGTGCTTCCACGGTAATCAAACAGCCCGTGCTCTCCTCTGCCAGGTGAGCCTTTGCTCTCTGTGTCAGTGCCTGGGCCACTGGGGGCCAGGCTGATTGCTTGCTACCTCTTGCCATTTTGCTCCACAGCTGGAAAGCTGCCCCCGACTGAAACTGCTGAAGTGGTTTGGGTTTCTTGTTTTCAACCTTAGGCACCCTGCTCCCACGTGGGAGGCTGTTGCTGCTTCTGAGCTGCTGTCAATGCTGTCTCTGCAGGAGCGGAGGGATCGCTGGAGCCCCACCGTGCCCCTGCAGCAACCCCGAAGGGGGTCAGGCACTGAGGGGGTCAGCTGAGTGGGTATCGATGTGCCTCAGAATGCTTCTAATACGTGTAGACTGAGTATTCGACCCTAAATATTAGAGTTCCTAGAGCAGCTTCCAGTACTGAAAGGGGCTCCAGGAAAGCTGGGGAGGGGCTCTGGATCAGGGAGGGCAGGGATAGGATGAGGGGGAACGGTTTTAAGCTGCAAGAGGGGAGATTGAGATGAGATCTTAGGAAGAAATGTGTTGTTCTGAGGGTGGCCCTGGCCCTGATTGCCCAGAGCAGGGGTGGCTGCCCCATCCCTGGAGGGGTTCAAGGCCAGGCTGGATGGGGCTTGGAGCCCCTGATCCAGTGGGAGGTGTCCCTGCCCAGGGCAAGGGTGGAACTGGAGGGGCTTTGAGGTCCCTTCCAACCCAAACCATCCAATAATTCTATAATTCTATTTAACCGAGCTGTAGAAGGCCAAGTTTACAAGCTCAGTTGTGGACACAGGTGAGGAATTTGGGCTCTGCAGGGAACAAATGAGTTTGCCTCCAGTATCCCTGCTGCAGACCCCAAGGGGTGAGAGAACCCTTCCTGGCTCTGCTGCCAACCCCATGTTTTCTCAAGTCGTCGCCTGGGTTCTGTCTGGGGCATCGTCGGCCGCGGTGCGTGGCTGGAAGGGGCACTGGGGAAGGTTCCCAGTCACAGGAGTAGTAATTTTGGGAGTTGTGGCTTGGCTGCCGTGCTGTGGAGAGCCACGTCTGGACCGTGTTTCTGGGAATCCATCGAGCTGAGCTCTGCTCTCGCTCAATTACAGTGGGGCACTTGTCAGCAATTTCTTGGTTTTATTTCCTGTGACTTTCCAAGCTGAGTTGTTGCTTTTTAAAACAAATACAAGCAGGGATGGGAAAAACCCAGCATAAACTCCAAAGTGCATGACATGGTTCTGAAATGCACCAGGAACACCAGCACAGGAAGGCGATGGAGCTGTTGGAGTAGGTCCAGAGGAGGCCACAGAGATGATCCGGGGGCTGGAGCAGCTCCCTTACGACGCCAGGCTGAGAGAGTTGGGGTTGTTCAGCCTGGAGAAGAGAAGGCACTGAGGAGACCTTAGAGCAGCTTCCAGCACTGAAAGGGGCTCTGGGAAAGCTGGGGAGGGGCTCTTGAGCAGGGAGGGCAGGGAGAGGATGACGGGGAATGGCTTTAAGCTGCAAGAGGGGAGATTGAGATGAGATCTTAGGAAGCAATGTTTTTACTGTGAGGGTGGCTGATTTCAGCTGGAAGGGATCCACGATGATCATCTGGTCCAACTGCCTGACCACTTCAGGGCTGACCAGAAGTTAAAGTAAGTTATTAAGACCATTATCCAAAGAGCTCTTAAATACCGACAGGCTTGGGGCATCAATCACCTCTCCAGGGAGCCTGTTCTCCCTACACACACTACAGGAAAAACGTAGTTATTCCTGCCTAGAAGAAAATCCATTCCTAGAATGACAGAATCCTGGAATGGTTTGAGTTGGAAGGGAAAATTAAAACCCATCCAGTTCCACCTCTGCCCTGGGCAGGGACACCTCCCACTGGATCAGGGGCTCCAAGCCCCATCCAACCTGGCCTTGAACCCCTCCAGGGATGGGGCAGCCACCCCTGCTCTGGGCAACCTGGGCCAGGGCCTCCTCACCCTCACAGGAGAACATTTCTTCCTAAGATCTCATCTCAATCTCCCCTCTTGCAGCTTAAAACTGTTCCCCCTCGTCCTATCCCTGCCCTCCCTGATCCAGAGCCCCTCCCCAGCTTTCCTGGAGCCCCTTTCAGTGCTGGATTACAGTACTTAAATAACTACATTAGTTATTAACACCATCAATGCTGACACATTTAAAACAAACAACTGCTGAGTGGCTTATTGTTTTATTTATGGAACCAAAGTGATCACACTGGGAGATTTCCTTGTTTTGGAAAGAGACTGTAGAACCCGCTGAGCTCGTCATCCTCTGTCTCTCATCTTGCAAGGCTTCATTTCACCATGTCCCTCGAAAAGAGCCCTTTTCGTAGCATGTAGCATTAACAAACCCCACAAATGTCTCAAATGATCGTCGGTGTTGGACCTCAGTTCCCCCCGAACTCGACACCTGTGGATGCTCTCGATTGGAATGAAGGTTCCACAGTCATTCCACCTGGCTTTTGCTGGCACGTGATCTTTGTGCGTGGGCATTGGATCAAACCCCATTTATCAAGGCAAGATCACGATTGCTTGGCTCCAATAGAGAGAAAATCCCTCCTGGCCTGAAAACCTCGGCAGCAGGTTGGCTGAGCGGGCAGCCGGGCAGCTTCCAGTCCTCCTCCTCTGGCGAGGTTTGGTGTTGAGGCCGTCAGTTCTTGGCAACGCCAGCCAAAACCTCAATAGGTCCTGATTTCTAGAGCTTTTTCTAAGCATTTGGCTTGAATGCATTGGAGCGAGTCCAGAGAAGGGCAATGAATATGGTGAAGGGGCTGGAGAACAAGGGTTCTGAGGAGCGGCTGAGAGAGCTGGGGTTGTTTAGCCTGGAGAAGAGGAGGCTGAGGGGAGACCTCATCACTGTCTACAACTGCCTGAAAGGAGGTTGTAGAAAGGTGAGTATTGGTCTCTTCTCCCAAGGAACAAATGATAGGATGAGAGGAAATGGCCTCAAGTTGCACCAGGGGAGATTTAGATTGGATATCAAGAAAAATTGCTTTACTGAGAGAATGGTGAAGCCCTGGCAGATGCTGCCCAGGGCAGTGGTGGAGTCTCCATCTCTGAGGGGGCTCAAAAAGCACGTAGATGTGATACTTCAGGACATGGTTTAGCAGGCGCAGTGGGGTTGGTTTGGTGGTTGGACTGGATGAACTTAGAGGGCTTTTCCATCCCTAATGATTCCAGGATTCTATGATGTTTTTCTTTGCCTGCCTAACAAAACTCCCCATCCAAACCCCTCATGGATTCTTGTATTTGGAGCCTCCTTTGTTGTCTCTTTTTTTCTGTTTGTGGTTTCTGCACAAGACCAGCTTTTCTCTGCTCTTATGGTGTCAGGGAGCATATGGTGTGGCAACCACTGCTTTTATTTGGATGAAAACCTGCCTCAGATCTCTCATGCTGGGTCTGTTGGTCCTTTACCTCCCACTTGAGGCTGTCAGTACCTCTAATCCTCTTCTCACCTCATTAGAGCTCAGCCTTTGTACTTTATCTCCCAAGTTAATTCGTCCTTTGTCTTCTGCTCACTCAATGGTTTTCTTCAAGCACCTGACAGGAATCCTTTCCCATCTAGCTACTGGAGACCTTCATCAGTAAACCCCCAAAAGTGCTGTCAGATAGAGCTTCTGGACCGTTGTTTTATCGGACAGCTTTGACTTGCAAGTGCTGCTGTCTGCAACCATGCACCCAAATGCTTCAGCATCCCTTGGGATTGCTCAGTGGAGCTTGGTTCCAGAGAAGGTACCTCACCCTGTGCCCTAAGGGTGTTTTTATTCTTGGGGCTGACTGGCTGCACCTCAAGTTTTGCCCTCTCCCATTTGCTGGTCTGAGATGTCTCATTCAGTCTCGGGGCTGCTCTGAATTGCAAATCCTGCTCCCAGTTCCTGATCCTGACTCGGGTGTTAGTGTATGATTCATGGCCCTGGGGATGGGATGGGTTCAAATATGGCCCAGGAGTGGAGTCAGGGCATGGGGAGAGGAGAGTGGTGAACGTGTCTGGAATCATGGAACGGTTTGGGTTGGAGGGAACTTAAATCCCATCCTGTTCCAACCCTCCTGCCTTGGGCAGGGACACGTCCCGCTGGATCAGGGGCTCCAAGCCCCATCCAACCTGGCCATGAACCCCTCCAGGGATGGGGCAGCCACCCCTGCTCTGGGCAACCTGGGCCAGGGTCTCCCCACCTGCATCGTGAAGAATTTCTTCCTAATGTCACATCTAAATCTTCACCCTTCCAATTTAAAGCCATTCCCCCTCGTCCCATCACTCCAGGCCCTTATAAAAAGCCCCTCCCCAGCTTTCCTGGAGCCCCTTTCAGCACTGGAAGCTGCTCTAAGGTCTCCCCGAAGCCTTCTCTTCTCCAGGCTGAACGACCCCAACTCTCTCAGCCTGTCCTCAGAGCAGAGCTGCTCCAGCCTTCAGGTCATCTCTGTGGCCTCCTCTGGACCTGTTCTAGCAGTTCCATGGAAATGTGAGACCGTGTTTTTACCTGATAGACCATGCCCATGATTTGAAGTATGAATGAAATATCACATCGGGTCTCTCTCTAAAGCTGGATGTGATTAAGACAGCATTTTCCTTAAAAACACAGCGCCGAACAAGGTTCTCCAAGACAGGAGAAACTGCCTCGTGCGGCAGCGTTCATCTACTGCATCCAGGCCAGCCACTGCCGGCCCCTCACCCACAAGTTTGGCATTATTGGGCTTTTTGGGTGGTTTTTAAAGTCTGAGGATAATGAGCTGGAAGAAACTGCTACCAGCCATAGGAAATGATGGATAAATGGGGAGGAAGAGGAGGAGGAGCCACCCTTCCCACGCAGCCTGCGACACAGTGCCTCTCTATTCCCAGTTTGAGAGGGACGTGCACCATGCGTGGGGGATGCTCTCCAGCTTGCTGGCCGGCTGGCCGCTGGCCATCATGTGAGCACAGTTCAGGGTCACCTCCAGGACAGGGGAGGTGTGGGAGACCCTATAAATTTTCTTCCTCTGCAGGCAGTGTCACCTTGGGGCTGGCGGGCAGCAGCAACTGGAAAGCTGGGCTGTAAATCACTGCTGCATGGTGTTTTCAGGCTGCCTCTCCTGCTTTGGGTCCATCAGCGGTGAATCAAAGTGGCTCCAGATGACACTGCTCTGGTTGCTCACCATGTGCTTTTCCAGGATTTGCAAGCGCAGGGATCAGAGGTTGAGTAGAGCTGAATGGAGACCCAGCGCTGTGCGAACCGGGGAGGCTGCAGCTCTGGGAGGAGCTGGGGGGCTCCTGGGCTGGGGCACACACATGCTGTGCCCCAAGTTAGAGCTGCAGGTGCCTCAGCACGGGGACCAGAGAAAAGTTTGGGTCAGGAGGGGCCTTAAATTCCACCACCGCCCTTCCACTAGACCAGGCGCAGCTTTGCCTGCAGAGGAACCAAGAGAGGTGAGACACTGGCCCTGGTCACCCAGAGCAGGGGTGGCTGCCCCATCCCTGGAGGGGTTCAAGGCCAGGTTGGATGGGGCTTGGAGCCCCTGATCCAGTGGGAGGTGTCCCTGCCCACGGCAGGGTTGGAACTAGATGGGCTTTAAGTTCCTTCTGATCGAAACTGTTCCATGATTCAATGGTTCATGCCCTTTTAGAAAAGAAATTGAATGGGTATTTATCTGCAGTATCAAAAGCCACCCTTGTTTCTTGTTTGTGGCTGTTTGTAATGCCCTAAGAGAACAAGCCAAGGCTCCGGGTCTTGGAGAGGCAGAGCCAGATGGCTGCAAACCCCAATCCCTCTTCCACGAGTGGTGCCCACGGGAAGAACTGGGGGGTGGCTCAACTCCTTTGCTATTGCCTCTCAACCTTGGAGGAATTGGCCCTGGAACAGGGGTGGGTGCAGAGGAGCGATGTGTGAGAGCACAAATCACCACAAAAGGGAAGAAGCAACCTGATGGTGGGAGTGATGGAGATTTGGTAATGGAAACCTCTTTCTGTGAGCAGGAGAAAGACCTCCACGGTGTGAATGGTTGCATGGAGAGACCTAGGAAGCCAGGGCTCACCAGGAACTCCCACAGAGCAGCAGGAGCCCTTCAGTGGGGCAAAACCATCGTTGTGCAGGTAGGTTTTCTGGGAGACCATCCGCCCTTTGGTGGAGCAAGAAACACATCAGCTTCCAGCCAGGTGAAGGACCTCTGGCTCATCCTCAGATGGTTAGGAAGCTCTCGCAGCCCGGCATGGAGCTGTGTCTGTGCGTGGTGGCACTGGGGTGCTGCGAGCCCTCGCTAAAGTCATTAATAAAATGCACAAATGCATTGAGATCAGTCCCCGCGCCAGCTTGGCTTATCAATACTTCAGGGCTTCCTCCTCTCCAGCCTCTTTGAAGGGATTGTTTTAATATGCACATCGCTTCTCAGGCGTGTGTAATGAGGAGCAGGGAGGGACCCTGCATGCTGCTTCTCTGCAAATAATGCGGCTGCAGCCGTGCTTCCTCCTCGTGGGGCTGGCAGAAGATTTCTCTGTTCCTTCCTGGCTCCTGGACACCCGTGGTGCATCCTGACCTCACGCTGTGTCTGCTGCTGTGACCAGAGCAAAGCTGGGTGCTGAGAAGTCTGTCTGTAGCTGGGCTCTCAGATCTAACATGTTTGGTGGGACCCTCTCGAAAAGGATGCTTTTGAGGTCAGCCCTCCTGCTGGGCTTATTCATAGAATCACAGAATCATTTAGGTTGGAAAAGGCCTTTAAGATCATCAAGTCCAACCATAAACCTCACACTGCCAGGTCCACCACTAAACCACTTCCCTACGTGTCCTTGAAATACTTCCAGGGATGGTGACTCCACCACCTCCCTGGGCCCTGCCAGGGCCTGAGAACCCTTATCGTGAAGGCGTTTTTCCTAATATGCAATTTAAACCTCCTTTGGTGCAACTTGAGGCCATTTCCTCTCATCCTGTCCCTTGTTACCTGGGAGAAGAGACCAGCACCCACCTCACCACCACCTACTTTCTAAGAGCTGCAGAGTGATAAGATTTCACCTCAGACTCCTTTTTTTCCAGGCTAAGCAGCCCCAGGTCCCTCAGCTGCTCCCAGAACCCCTGTTCTCC
Source organism: Phaenicophaeus curvirostris (assembly GCF_032191515.1). Taxonomy (NCBI): domain Eukaryota; kingdom Metazoa; phylum Chordata; class Aves; order Cuculiformes; family Cuculidae; genus Phaenicophaeus; species Phaenicophaeus curvirostris. The sequence goes on along the minus strand of NC_091396.1, from coordinate 68,454,835 downwards.
AGCCCCTTCCCCAGCTCCCTTCCTTTCTCCGGACATGCTCCAGCCCCTCAATGTCCTTCTTGGAGTGAGGGGCCCAAAACTGACCCCAGGATTCCAGGTGCAGCCTCACCAGCACTGAGTCCAGGGGGATGATCCCTTCCCTGCTCCTGCTGGCCACCCCATGGCTGATCCAAGCCAAGATGCTGTTGACCTTCTTGGCCACCTGGGCCACTGCTGGCTTGTATTCAGCCTTTATTGACCAATACCCCCAGGTCCTTCTCTGCCAGGCAGCTTTCCAGCCACTCCTCTCCAAGCCTGGAGCTGCATGGGGTTCTTGTGTCCCAAGTGCAAGACTGGGCACTTGGTCTTGTTGAACCCCATTCCGTTGGCCTTGGCCACCAATCCAGCCTGTCCAGGTCCCTCTGTAGAGCCTGTCTTCCCTCAAGCAGATATTCAAGCATGGACCGGGGGTTCTTGTGGCCCATGGAGGAGATGTCCTCCATAGAGGAGACCGTGGCGTGGATCTACAGACGTGTGCAAGCTCTCTCCGGCGCTGGCTCTGGGGTGGAGCAGCTGGCAGGGACGTGCAAGGGCAGGCAGAGCCGGCTGAGCTGCTTCCCACGCCTGCACGCAGAGACACCCTCCGTGGCAGCCGTGGGCTGGAGGCAGCAGCGAGGGGCCACAGGGATTTCTCCGCAGCTTCTTCCTCTGTGTTCACCCTGCGCTGGTGGGAGCAGGGTGCAGCGTCTGGGCTCTGGCTCCTGAACCCTCTTGGTTGGAGTTTAAATGGGCACCAGCAGGATGCCCTGGGGGGGGGTGCCATGCCTCGTTTGCACAGTGAACCCCCACCCCACCCACATCTTGGTGGTCTCCTGGAGCCCAGACATGCTGCCTGTCCAGAAAAAGCCCTCCTGCCCCACCACGATACCCCTGGGCTTCAGCGCTGGGGGCTGCTGGGAACATTTCCCTCCTTGTGGGTGTGGGTTTTGCAGGGGGTTGGGCAGGGGGCTCACAGTCATCATCCCCCCCCCAATTGGCAGAGGATACTGCGGCTTGGTGGGTGTTTGCAGCTCCCTTCCACCTCTTCTACCACCACCTTCCGTTCCCCTCTCCCTCTGTCCTCCTTCCTCCTTGCTCTCCTGCCCAAATTAAGGAGAAAAGGGCATCCTGGTCCCCTGCTACCCACCCTCCCAAAGCCCTGGAGTCACCAATCCTTCTCCCTCTGTGCAGCACCTGGCGCATGGTCCCTGCTCCAAAAGAGGCGAGAGGGTCCTGGGGCAATGGGTGGTGGCACTGCCACATCAGATGACATCTGATAGTTTTGGCCCCCCCTGTAAGAAGGACATTGAGGTCCTGGAGTGTGTCTAGAAAAAAGCATTGAAGCTGGTGAATGGGCTGGAGAACAAGTGTTATGAGGAGTGGCTGAGGGGAGACCTCATTGCTCTCTACAACTGCCTGAAAGGAGGTTGTGGAGAGGTGAGTGTTGGTCTCTTCTCCCAAGTGACAGGGGACAGGGCGAGATGAAATGGCCTTAAGCTGCACCAGGGCAGTTTCAGAGTGGACATCAGGATTCTCAGACACTGGCAGAGGCTGCCCAGGGAGGTGGTGGAGTCCCCATCCCTGGAGGGGTTTAAAAGCCAGGTAGATGATGTGCTCAGGGATCTGATTTAGCAGTGGACAGGTATGGTTGGAGTTGATGACCTCAAAGGTCTTCTCCAACCTGATGATGCTATGATTCTGTGACCTGTCAGGAGGCTGCTGGAGACACTGTAGCTCTTGGGGCTGATCCAGAGACGATGACATGGTGCGCCCTGCTCTGGCTCTGCTCGCCTTCGGGCCCTGATGTGGAGCTGCAGGGCAGGTTGCTGATGTCAGAGGATCATGGCTAGTGTGGTTTCCCCCACCACCCCGGCCTCTCTTCCTCCATGCAAACAAAATTATCTCGTTTTCTTCCAGAAGACAGGAAAAAAGGCAATGCAAACACCTCGGCCTTTGTTCAGGGAGACAACGACCGCAGCCCACTCAGATGGAATTTATTTTGTGCTCGGTAATTCAATCCAGTTGGGCTCAGGATGTGGCCAGGAAAGCTGAGCCAAAAAATGCAAGTTTAAAGTAACTAAATTTTATGCTGTGTACACAGTTGAGTTTGGGGTTGGCTGAGACGAGCAGTTTCCATGGTTTTTGCAATTCCTGTTGTAGCAACGAGCTCCTTATGCAGTGGAAGGGCAGGGGGCACGTGGTCACCTGGAGAGCCATGGCTGGAGAGGGACACGAGGAGAGCTGGAGCAGCCTGACGAGGGGACAGGGCTCGGTGCAAGGTGATTAATTCTGGCTCGGCTGCGTGGCCCTCGCTGGGGACAGCATGGGTGAGTCCATCCCCATGGTCTATCCTGGGAAGGGTTGGATGGTCTCAAAAAATTATTGGATCATTAAGGTTGGAAGGGAACTCTAAGATCATCCAGTCCAACTGTCAGCCTGACACCACTGTGTCCACTAAATCATGTCCTGAAGTGCCAGGTCTACACAGTTTTTGAATCCCTCCAGGGATGGAGACTCCACCACTGCCCTGGGCAGCCTCTGCCAGTGCCTCACCGCTCTTTCTGTAAGAAATATTTCCTAACATCCAATCTAAACCTCCCCTGGCACAACTCGAGGCCATTTCCTCTCATCCTGTCACCTGTGACGTGGGAGAAGAGGCCAACACCCACCTCACCACAACCTGCATTCTACGATTCCTTGCCTTCCCCATTCTGTGCCACCTTGCCCTGCCTGTCCTTGAACTTCTTTTCCCAGTATAACCCCACGTTCAGAGTCCCATCTGCTCCTACCCTGCTCCATGTCCATCCTGATGCCTGGCACTTGCTGATGGGGTAGGTCCTCTAGGAAACATGAGAAGACCTGCACCATGTGTCGCAAGTGCCTAGCATCATTTTGGAGGCTACAGCTGGCCACGTGCTATGAAATGATATTAGGATGCTGGCGTGTTGTTTCAGCATCTGATGAAACCTATCCTGCCTCATCCTCTCCCCGCTTTTCCATCTTGGAGGGCTGCCCCTCATTACTGGTTTGATGAGCCCCTTTGCTTCTCCTCTACCACTGCTGGTCCTCACACCTCAATCTCAAGAGCCTTTTGCAACCCTTTTTCTGTCCTCAGGTTGGAGGTGGAGGGGATTGTGCCCTGAGACTCATCTATGTGTTTGACCCTACGTCCTCCCCCATCACTTCCAGCAGTGATTTGAGATGAACATCTTCTTCAGAGATGCCTGGATGTCCTGGTATTGCAGAGGTCGGTGCATGCCTGTAAGACCTACATCCATCCAACATCACCTTGAGGGTGTTTGTGTCTTACCAGTGAGGTGCTCGACATCATGGAGGTGACACATGAGGTGTGTGGAGACCTGCTCGAGACGACCACCACCATGTCCAGGACAGCAACTCCATGCACGTGTGTCTATGCAGGACCATCCACCCGAGGAGGGCTCATAGACCCATAGAGCTGCTAAATAACTGATTTCCATGGGCTGGCCCATAAGCCATTAACACATTAATTAAAAGAGGAAAAAGGAGTTGGTCCCATTAAGCTCACCATCTGTTTTAATTATCCACAAAAGCTCGCAGAAAGCTTCGTATGCACTCTAATTGCATAATTAAAATGAACTGTTGGGAGGTAGATGGCACAGAGATGACTGTGGAGAGAAAAACAGTCCTTGCTCCTACTCTGCTGTTGCTCAGGAGCATCGTGATTAAGAGGGAGCAGCCAAGCCACTCCTCTTTGGGTAGAGCTTAGCATCACACCGCTCTGGTTGACTTCTGATGGCCTTCTCAGGCCGTTCATGTAGTCTCCAGCCTGAGCAGAAGCAACAGCATCATTAAAGCCCGCTTTGCTAATAGCTGGGATGAAAGCCCCATGCTCTGGTCCCAGATGGGCGATTGTTTCTACGGGTTGAGAGCAAACTATGCAAATTGTGAGTTTCTGGCCCAAGTCACCCTCTGGATGCACCTCACTCTGTTGCAGACACAACCCACTGCGTTGCAGCTCCTCTTCTGCCTCGCGCCCGAGGGTGAGGGGAGCCCAGCAGAGCCAAGGGAGTTTGTTTGGCAGCACCCAAAGCCCTGTCACCAGTTAATTCCAAGGGAAACATCCAAAGCCAACTGTGTCCTGGGCTGTATCCAAAGCAGAGGAACCAGCAAGGAGGGTGGGGATTCTGCTCCTCTGCTCCACTCTCGTGACACCCCACATGGAGTCCTGTGTTCAGTTCTGGAGTCCTCAGCACAGGAAGGACATGGGGCTGTTGAAGCAGGTCCAGAGGAGGCCACGGAGATGATCCAAGTGCTGGAGCACCTCCCATGCGAGGACAGGCTGAGAGAGTTGGGGTTGTTCAGCCTGGAAAAGGCTTCAGGGAGACCTTAGAGCAGCTTCCAGCACTGAAAGGGGCTCCAGGAAAGCTGGGGAGGGGCTCTGGATCAGTGGGTGCAGGGCGAGGATGAGGGGAACGGTTTTAAGCTGAAAGAGGAGGAGGTTGATGATTGATTGATTGATGGCTGGAGGTGTTCAAGGCCAGGTTGGATGGGGCTTGGAGCCCCTGATCCAGTGGGAGGTGTCCCTGCCCAGGGCAGGGGTGGGACTGGATGGGCTTTGAGGTCCCTTCCAACCTAAACCATTCCATGATTCTATGGTTCTGTGATGAAAGCCCAGCTAGTTGCTCTTGGGTGTGGTGCAGGCTGACTTGTTCCCATGGCAGAGGTTTTAAAATCAAAATATTAGTCTTAAAAAGCAAAGAAATTAAGTGCAACAAACTTCCTTTGAAGAGCAGTAGGAATTCTTCATGTTTTCTGGGTTTGGTTGTTTTTTTTCTTGTTTGTGGGCCCTTTGTCATGCCTGTGGTGTTGAACTGATACTCGCATGTCTTCTTTTACCTCACTTTTCCCAAATCACTGCTCTGTCACATTCTCTGCAACCCTAAATCCTGGATTGCCACTAAACTTCTGATCTGCCCTGAAAAAAAAAAACCAAACAGTAATTCACTGCAAGTCCTGAAAACAGGAAAAAGTTGTTCTTGCTCAAAGCCCTCCCAGGGTTGGTCTCCAACGAAGAGGTCCAAAAAACGAGCCTTCATGGACAAAATATGACACTTGCAAACTGCCCACACTGAATCAGGCTCCTCATGAGTTCATCATGGGGAGGTTTAGGCTGGACATCAGGAAAAAATTCTTCACAGAAAGGGTCATTGGGCACTGGCAGAGGCTGCCCAGGGAGGGGGTTGAGTCACCTTCCCTGGAGGGGTTTAAGGGACGGGTGGACGAGGTGCTGAGGGACATGGGTTAGTGATTGATGGGAATGGTTGGACTCGATGATCCGATGGGTCTTTTCCAACCTGGTTATTCTATGATTCTATGATGAGCAGCGCACTGGAATGTAATGAGAGAAGAGCCAGCCAGACCCTCCCAACCTTTTAAATATCAGCTCTGAAACACACGAATTGCTTGGAAGGGTCCTCTGGAGCCAAGGTAAACTTTGGGGAATTGGGGTTATCTGCCAGCACTATTTCAGAGCAGTGAGGTCCTGGTAGTGGCTTCCTGCACTGACTCTTCCTTGGCACGGCTGTGAGGGATGATTTCTGCCACATCCCATCTCCCATGGGCTGCTGTTGGTTTATAAAGTCATTTTCCTGGCAGAAAACAGTGGTTTCATGAAGATGGAGGTGTTTTGCAGGAACACATAGAATCGCAGCATCATTTGGGTGGAAAAGACCTTTGAGATCATCAAATCGTCCATGGGCACATTTTGGCTTTTCCCTTAGAGCCAAACTCTCCATGACAAGACAAGTTCTCTTTTTTAATCAGAGCTGGAATAAAAGGTCCAGATCCTTCCCAGTGTCCAGCTTGATCTTTGGGAATTTATTTGCTGGGAAATATCTAACTGTTTTGGAAACACATTTGCAAATGTGGAGCACAATCCTGGCAGCACCTCCAAACTCCCTGCAGCAGAGCATCCAAGGGATGGAGAAAAACCCTCCACATGCAGTGGTGCATCCATGCAATTGGTGCCGAATTAAATGTACTCCTACTAGAGGCCATCCCAAGCAAACCTTCCCTTGCAAGTGATGGTTTTTGCTGCAGCTTGTCTTCTCCTGGAGTTTTCTTCCAGACAAAAAACTGGTGCTGGTTTCTCAGCTCTGCAAATCATAGAACTGTTAAGGTTGGAAAAGGCCTCTGAGCTCATCCAGTCCAACCATCAACCCAACACCACCGTGCCTACTAAAACGTGGCCCCATGTGCCATATCTACTCACTTTTTGAAACCCTCCAGGGATGGAGACTCCACCACTGCCCTGGGCAGCCTCTGCCAGGACTTCACCACTTTTTCCATGAAGACATTTTTCCTAATATCCAATCTAAACCTGCCCTGATGCGACTTGAGGCCGTTTCCTCTCATCCTGTCACTTGTTACTTGGAAGAAGACACCAACCCCCACCTCACCAAAACCTCCTTTCCAGGAGCTGCAGAGAGCGATGAAGTCTCCCCTCAGCCTCTTCTTCTTCAGGCTCAGCAATCCCAGTTCCCTCAGTTGCTCCTCGTAAGACCTGCGCTCCAGATCCAAATAACCCTGTGGAAGCGCTTGGTTGTTTAGGATCCTCAGTGTGGATTTCAGTGGGGCAGGTGTCCGAAGGACCTGGGTGGATATAGGTGACTGAAGTGCTTATTTGACGACCCAGCTGGGATTTACACAAGCACGCGATGGAGCTGGTGCTTTGAGAGCCAACCCCAAAGCTGCTGCCTGCAGACACCCATTTCTGGTCTTGCTTTTCCAGGCTGGGATGGGAGTCTGGGGTTTAGTGCCTGGAGTCAGAAATGAAGTCCAAGCAGGTGCCATTACCAACCAGCTCCATCCTGGCTGTGCTTCCTGAGCAAGAGCCTCCCTAATGCCCCCGCTGAGGGACACCCAGGAGAACCAAAGACGGAAGCTTGTATCCGGAATCACACCTAAGAGAGCGTTTCCGCACTCCCCAAACCACGGGGCCGTGCAGCTGGTTACCGTGGGATGCTGCGGCCACCGAGAGAACAGCCGGGCTCAGAAAGTACCTGGATGCTCTGCTTGTACGTACCCTTCACCCAGACCCCAGCCCTGCGAGGCTCTGATGTCTTGGGGCAGCACAGGAGGATGCAGAGGCTTCACGTTTTCCCTCTTGCATCATCTGAAGTCCAACTACCTCTCGGCATTTTAAGGTAAGGAGGCTCTAAAAAGGGACCTGAACAGGCTGGAACCATGGGCTGAAACCAGTGGGATGAGGTTCAACAAGGCTAAGTTGAGGGGGTAGAGGGTTCAAACCTTCAGCATTCTCAAAAAATCAGATTTTTGAGGGCTTTTTCTTTCGATATTTTAAACAAAAGCGCTGAAGAATGCCTTGTCTGGACCCACCCAGCTCTGCTCGTGGGACCAGTGCTGAGTTTATGATTCTGGCGTCAGGCTTGCTGTCCCTTTTGTGCAGCAATTTTCCTTCCCACTGAGGTCAGCAGCTGAACAGAAAGCGCTGGTTGTTTGGAAGCAGAAAGCTTCCTGTAGAAAAAACATCCAAATGAAATGTTTCGACATTGAGAAACCGTCCCACTCACTCTGGTCCCACTTGGCTCTCCTTTGGCTGAGCCAGCTCTGCTGCATCCCAGCCCCTTCCCATGGCAAATCTGAAGCTCGTACCTGGACTATTTACGTGGACTGTCCCACAGGCTGAGGGGGAATGGCTTGAAATTGGAGAGGGAAGGATTTAGACGAGACATAAAGAGGAAATTCTTCACGTGTCCCTGCCCACAGCAGGGGGATAGAACTGGATGGGCTTTAAGGTCCCTTCTGGCCCAAACCATCCTATGACGTGCTTCCCACCATGGAGATACTGTGTGTTTGGTCATGGATCAGCTTGCTGGGAAGCCCAGCGGTGTTTTCTGTGCAACTAAAAGCAATACCTTGATTTTCCTTCCCAGGTTTCTGCCCTGCAGCTGTGCCCATAGTGTGGGCTCCTCATGGGAGACTCCCTGAGTTGCGTTTGCAGGTCACTGCCCAGTCTGGTGCAATCCTCCTGAACTGGTCTTGCTCCTTTCTCTGCTGGGACAGTCCCAGTTGACTGCAGGATTTCTCCTGGTGGAGCTGGGCATAGAGGTTGCATTTCCATTAAAGACCTCTCAGTTTCCTTCTCTCCAAGCGCAGGTGAGCCATGGGTAGGAGAAACCTCCAATCCATTGCCCTGCAGAAACCGACCCCTCGTCCTCTCTTGGCAGTGGCAGCACCTGCAGCAGTGAGCACACCAGCATCTCTGAGGCCAGCAGAGACCCACCACCAGCTAGAGGAGAGCCTGCAATGTGAAAACTGGAGGCTGTTCCTCCACCTCCTGCAATGTCCCCATCAACCCAAGGCTACTGGTGCTATCCCAGGTGATATGAGCAGTTACCCCTGGCAGCACCAGGGCTCTCAGACTTGGAAGCAGCTCTGGAGCAGTAGAGAAAAACACAGCGTTAGTGGCGCTTTCCATGGAAATGGCAGCTTCAGTCCCAAAGAGCAGCTCCAGCCTTCAGCATGGCCCTGCCCAGATGTGTTTCCCAGACCGCGTGCTACTTGGCATTTTGTACTCATCTCTGGTTTGTTTTTCTTTTTCACTGCTGCCTTTATGGCCTTTGAGATCGGGTCCAACTGTACCTGTCCACTACAAAACCAGATCCCTGAGCGCCTCCGTGCCACGTACCTTTGCTCCATCACAAGCAGAAGTCGTCCTGTTGAGATCAGGGGTGAGCAGGGGTGCTGCTCTGGTGCTCCAGAGTGTCTGCTGACCTCCTGGGAATATGCAAACTGGAGACTTTGCCCTTCCCAAAGTCCTCCCTCTCCATCCCACGGCACGTGCCACTTCTCATAGCAGATGCCACGTAGTACGTCTCTCTTCCGAAACAGCTGCCAAGATCTCACAGGGAAACCTTGATACCAGATAGGAAAATTTAGGGAAAAACTACCTTGGAATGATCTCTTTGACTGCATTTCCATCATCCTCCCTCACCAGCTGCAACGCAAAGGAGGGGAGATGTAATAAACCATTTAAAAAGTCATATTTCAAGTTAACTAACATTTTCTGACACTCTGGAACAGCCTGTGCTGGGCTGAGCTGGAGTCTTGGAAGAAAAGTGAAGGGTTGTTCTTGCTTGGTCTGAACCGGTTTGTTGAGTCATCCTCTTCGTTAATACCTGGCACTGGCACAGCACGTGGTCCGGCTGGCGGGGGAAAAACTCACTCAGGGAAAATTCAAGGCATTCTTGCTCCTCTGAATGGGGGAGCAGACAAAGCCTTCTCGTTTCGCAGGCAGGGGAAAAGAGCGAGGAAGAGGCAGGTGAGGAAGGGGTGAGCGATGGTGGGATGGCCGGGAGAAGAGGTGGATTTGGGATGCCTGCTCAGGGCGTGCTGCTCGCTCAGCCCCAGCCAGCTGGGGTGCATTTTTGCGATGCTTGAGCCGTGTCAGGAAGAGGCAATCCCCGTGCTGGAGGGGTGAGCGCCTTGTTGGGCCAAGAGGAGACAGAACACGGGGCTTGGTGGGATGGAAAGAGCAGGGTTTTGGGAAGGGACATTGGAGAAAACCTGGTTGGTGGTGCAGCAAGCAGGGAGAAGCTGGGATGAGAAGAACGTGCCCAAGGCATCAGAGATGGGCAGGGAGCCCTTTCTAGCTGCTCCCAGCTGCCCCAAGAAAAGGTGGTTGGAGAGGAGCAGGTTGTGAAGGACCCATACCCGCCGTCGTGCAGCACAGCCATGCAGATCCAGCTCTGGCACCAAAAGAGGTCTCAGCAGGTCAGAGCTGTGATGAAACACGCGGCGTGGCATCAGGCAGGCCAGCCTCCTCCTCCTCACCTCCTCTCCTGTCATCAGAGGGTGGCAGGCAGGTAAACACCTCCTGCTCTGCTGGCTGACTCCTAGGGCTCCATTAGGAAGGCAAAACTGGTTCAATTAGAGATGCCTTCAAGGTGGCCGTCAAGCCAGATGCTGGTGGATCCCCAGGGAAGATTTATTAGCTTGCATTACAGAGCATCACAAGCAACTATTAGCCAAATGTGATCTAATAAGCAAATAAATAATGTGCAAATCAACTGCGGCGCTGACAAGTTCCTGCATTTACCCACTGCCCTGGAGCTGCTCAGGGCACTGAGGTTGGGTAATTTCTCTTGCCTCAAATTCAAACCAGTGTTGCTATATGAGGAGTAAATCTGCAAAAGCTGTGGGAGGAAGGGGAACAGCTCTGTGAGCAGAGCGTCACGCCAGAGGTTCTCCTGGTCAGCCCGCGCTGCTGCCCCTCGGCCCCTCGTCCCCCTGGATAGATGCTGATGATGATCTCTTGTCCTCTGCTCCAGCTTTTCCCCTTCAGAATGACTGTAGCCCATGGGATGAACACAGCAAACCATGGGTGAACTTCAGAGAGGCGGGGACTGCATAAATTAGCCCTTAAAAATCCCTGTACCTTATGCTATCTTTACATCTATATTGTCTCTCTCATCTCGATGTCGCTGACTACCTGAGTCTACGACTCAACGACTTCTAAACCAGGTTGGAGACAGAGTGAATCGCAGAAGTCATTTTGCATTGGCTTGCTCCTTGCATATTACTCACCTTAAATCCTTAATCATCTTTAAGCAAGGTTTCCACATTTAAAAGGGCTGATCTTCTTTTCTTATCCCAGTTTGCTTCCCAGGTAACCCTTCCCCAGGTGCCTCTGTTGTGAAATGAGGCTGTTGTGTTCACAACAGTCTTTGGATTTAACAACTGGGAGGAAAAAGAAACTACAAAGTGAAAACTGTTCACGTGGAAAATGGAAAGTCATTTCCAAGGCAATTCAGAACAGTGTGGTGGGAAGAGAAGCAGCACAGGAAGGACAGCGATCTCTTGGAGTGAGTCCAGAGGAGGCCACAGAGATGATCCGAGGACTGGAGAACCTCTGCTATGAGGCCAGGCTGAGAGAGTTGGGGTTGTTCAGCCTAGAAAAGAGAAAGCTCCAGGGAGACCTTAGAGCAGCTTCCAGTGCTGAAAGAGAAAGAGGAGCCAACCATTGCTCCTACCTATCAGCATCAGGAGGGCAAGGTGTAACGTTGCCTTAACAAAAGAAGGGAGATGCTCCTCAACTCACCATTAAAACCTAAGCTCTATAGAATATCAATAAAAACCACATAAAAGGATTAAAAATGGACAAGGAAGTGGTTGTCCACCAAAACGCCTCCATGAAGCGGCCTCTCACCATGCCAGGCACTGAGCCAGCTCACCCAAACCAGCAGGAGGATTATTGAGTAGGAGCTTAAAAATAATACAAATATAAAGAAAACAATGGATTGAAGGGGGGAGTTCTCATCCATCCAGATTCCACACCATACAGTGACTGGCTGAGCCTTAAATGAATCATAGAATCATAGAATCACTAGGTTGGAAGAGACCCACCGGATCATAGAGTCCAACCATTCCTATCAAACACTAACCCATGTCCCTCAGCACCTCATCCACCCGTGCCTTAAACCCCTCCAGGGAAGGTGACTCAACCCCCTCCCTGGGCAGCCTCTGCCAGTGCCCAATGACCCTTTCTGTGAAGAATTTTTTCCTAATGTCCAGCCTAAACCTCCCCTGGTGGAGCTTGAGGCCATTCCCTCTCGTCCTGTCCCTTGGGAGAAGGACTGAAATGTCCAGCATCGCCCTATGGCAGCCCCAAAAAGACAAACCCAGTGGTCTCAGAGCATCTTCCCAGCACTCCTGCCCCAGTCATAACAACCTCTCTGTCAAGACGTTGCCAGTTCCAAAATGCAGGGTTGGCTGCTCAGGCTGTAATTAATCTGTAATTAATCTCCCTGTTATTGACTGGCCGTCCCCAAGACGGCACGCCAAGATGCAGCGGGGAGATGTTTCTGCAGAGCAATCAAAGCCATCCTGCTGTCCCTGTGCAGACCTGAGGGCTCCATGGTCATCTTAGAAACACAGAAAGAATCACAGAATGGTTTGGGTTATAAGGGATCATAAAGCCCATCCAGTCCCACCCCTGACATGGGGACACCTCCCACTGGATCAGGGGCTCCAAGCCCCATCCAACCTTTTTGCGCAGCTAAAGGTGAGTTGCCACTGCACTTTACAGCGAGGAGTGACACAGAGCTGGTTCCTCTGGTTAATTAAATGGCTGCTTCCCTAGGCTTTCTCTGAAGTCAAAATTGCAGCTTGGTGCCTTGCAAGGCTCAGGTACCTCCAGCGCGAGTGGCTGACGGGCTGTGGTTGCGTCTGCCAGGATTGCCCTAGTTTCAGCCCTTCCCAGTGTCCCTGGCTGCCCATGCTGCCCCTTGGCTTTTGGGGCAATTTGTCCTCAAAACAGGGATAAGGAGCTTCTGATGCATCCGCATCCCCATCCTCACCCAGACTCCTTTCCATGTGGGCAAGGGAGCCAAGAAGCTGGTGGCGGAGTGTGACCTGTTTGCATAGGAGGCTTTGGCTCTCTGGTTTTTAGACCGGGGTCAGCACGAAGCAGGTGTGAATTCTGCGAGTCGTGGCACAGGAACCCCTGCTGCCGCCACGAAAACCTGTGAAGGTAGCAGAGGACACCACTCCACTGGTGAGACCACTCCTCGAATCCTGTGTTCAGTTCTGGGCCCCTCACCAGAAGAAGGATGTTGAGGCTCTGGAGCGAGTCCAGAGAAGAGCAACGAAGCTGGTGAGGGGGCTGGAGAACAGGCCTTATGAGGAACAGCTGAGAGAGCTGGGGGTGTTTAGCCTGGAGAAGAGGAGGCTGAGGGGTGACCTCATTGCTCTCTACAACTACCTGAAAGGAGGTTGTGGAGAGGAGGGAGCTGGGCTCTTCTCCCAAGGGACAGGGGACAGGACGAGAGGGAATGGCCTCAAGCTCCACCAGGGGAGGTTCAGGCTGGACATTAGGAAAAATTTTTTCACAGAAAGGGTCATTGGTCCCTGGCAGAGGCTGCCCAGGGAGGGGGTTGAGTCCCCTTCCCTGGAGGGGTTTAAGGCACAGGTGGACAAGGTGCTGAGGGACATGGGTTAGTGTTTGATAGGAATGGTTGGACTCGATGATCCGGTGGGTCTTTTCCAACCTAGTGATTCTATGATTCTATGATTCTAAGTGGTGGAGCCATGGAAGGAGATGAGCCAGTGCTGGGAGAAACTCTCTCCCTCTTGCCCCTGGGTGGCTTAATTATAACCTCACTTTAGTAGCTCTGGGGCCCTTTGATGTGGGGAGTGCCCCAGACCTCACGCAGGGATCTCGGAGAGGAGATGGCTCCACGTCAGCCAGCCGTCTAGACTCCTTGCGCGGAGAGGGACCGGCTGGGAGGGTGTGATTCAGCCCCGCTCACAGCTGCTGGCTGCATCCCACCCAAGGTGACTCTTCATAAATTAAGTGGCGATGGAATTGCAGCCCTGAACGGAAGCCACGGGGCTGCGGGACAAACCTGTCTGTGTCCCGAGCTGCTCCACGCAGGCAGGGCTGGTGGGTTGCTCTGCATCCCATGGCTGCTCCTGCTCCATGAATGCTTCAGTGGGCTCCGAAATCCACTGCAAGGGCCGTTTTCCCTGTATCTCTTTGTATTGTAGGCAGTGGCAGCATCCCACTATTTTCTAAGGTGGGATTTGTCCCTCAGTCACAGCCTTGGAGCTCTGCCGGCACCGCCTTGGGCGTTCCTCTGCCCTGCTGGTCAGGGACAAACCATACCTGGGTTCTGCAAAATTTGGGGAGAAACCAAGAGTTAATTAGACCATGGGTGTCACCAGAATAGTTAATGGCAGGCGGTCAGGCTAATTAAAGTCCATTCAGGGGATGGAGCTGCCTTTCCCACGGCAGGAGGTCTCAGCTTCACGTGCTCAGATGAAGTTGAGGAGGAAGATGTGGCCATGGATATGAGGACGCTGCTCGTTAGGCACCTTTGGAGGAGGAACCATTATGTGTTCAAGTGATTGGGAATAAGGACCATTTCCCAGCTCACGCTGGGGAACTGTGAGCATCGGTGGTCCGTAAGGACATCAGCCACGTGGCCAGTGGATTTCCTCTGGCAGTGAGCAGGGAGGAGCCCTGTCAATACCAGCAAGGGTTTCCAACGCAGGGATGCGATGGCAAATACAAAGTAAATGTATAAGCTCAGTTCTGGCTGAGGTCCCTCTCAGGGGATGCATTTTCTCTGTGTGCTGCAGTGGCCCCGGCATGCAGCAGCCTTGCAAGGTCTCCTACAACCTGAGAGAGTGATCTCACACCTTTGGATACCACCTTTTTAACTCTCCCAGCTCCCTAGTCTCTGGTTTGGGGCACCTCTACTGGTGTTTGGCTGCCAGGGTGTCTCTGGGATGGGGATGTCCCACGTAAATTCCCTGCTCATCTGGGTCCTGCTCTCCTTAACATTTGGGATCCAGCACCCCATCACGTTCCCGGAGGGCCGGAGCAGAGCTTGCAGAGGGCGCAGGGCTACTGAGGCTTAGTTGTTCTCTTAGTGTTCTCCAGGCTCCCTGGATGAGTGTCTGGGAGCTTCTTCCAGATGGTCCTGATGTGGAGAGCTGGTGTGGGGGTCAGCTGCAAACATCACTGACTCCAGGCTAGGTTTCCTGGAGATAGGATCCCTGTGAAGATGTGGGTGCTGGTCTCTTCTCCCATGTAACAAGTGGTGGGACGAGTGGAAATGGCTTCAAGTTGCACCAGGGCAGGTTTAGGTTGGATATTGGGAAAAATTTCTGTGCTGAAAGAGTGGTGAAGCCCTAGCAGAGGCTGCCCAGGGCGGTGGTGGAGTCTCCTTCCCTGGAAGGGTTCAAAAAGTGTGCAGATATGGCACTTGGAGACATGTTTTAGCAGGCACGGTGGTGTCGGGCTGATGGTTGGACTGGATGATCTTGGAGGTCTTTTCAGCTGTAATGATTCTATGACTCTGTGACCCTAAATCCTGAAGAGAGGCAGAGCAGAGTCCCTCTACATGTGACTCCGGTGCTTGTTGGTGCCTTCCTCACTTGGCTTGGTGCTTTTCCCACTTTTGATCTTAAGAGACAAATAGCAAAACCTGAGAAGCAAATGACACCGTTCCCTCCCAGCCCTTCCCCACCATCTGCATCACGGGGACAGCACGTAACTCGCTCCCCTCCAGGTCCTGCACCCGTGGCCTTCAGGAAACTGCCACGGTTGGGGGTGAAGAGTGAGGTTGAGCAGAGATTTCCTCCAGAGGTCTTGGTGAGCTTTGGTTCTGATCTCCCTTGGTCACATGCCTTCTAGAGACCAGCCTTGCAGGAGACACTGATCCAGAGCAAACTCTGATTTTCCGTGATCACCAGGCTTTTCCTGGGGAAAGGGCTCCATTTTCCCCTCAGCCTGCCCTTGTTTTCTGTCTCCCACCAGTCGCCACTCCCCCAGTAAAGAACCACATGAAATTTATCTCACTATCTTTCATTAAAATAAACCAATTAAGCAACGCTCTGATCCAGGCCAGCTTGGGCAGCCCGCGTAGCCGTGTTTCCAAAGCGTGTTCTCGCCCTGCTTACCCTCACATCAAAGAGTGCCGGGGAGCAACCCCGTCCTTGGAGCGCTTCGGCAAAGTATGTCAAGAGATTGGGGAAACAGCTGATTTAATGCCGAGGAAATTAGTAACCAAATGAGTTCTTAGCCAAACGGCTCCTCTTCTTGATCTTGGGAAAAGTGGTGTTTAAATTCTCTATCTCATGGTTTTAGACTCAGGAAATGTGATTACACATCTGTCATTATTTTACTCTTCTGTGTTGATGGCTCATATTAAACAAACCACATTCCTGCATCGCTTAGTAATCTCTGCTGTTCCCTTTCCTCGCTGAGGAGACAAGTCCCAGCTTGACATCAATGTACCTGTTGATCAGAGCTCCACTGTTAACCAACTGGCAGAGCTGTGTAGACACCAGCTGTGGGGAGCGTCCGCACCACCAGCCTCTTTTCTCCAGCTTGCTGCAACTTTGCAGCCCCCTTTTCCCCTAACCATTGTTTGGCCAAGGAGCAGGAGGAGCTGGATGAGATCCACATCCCGCCGAGACCCATGTGTTTCTTGGAAAGGTGCTTGAGCCTTCCCCCACTTTCCACCGAGCAGGTAAGAACATGCGCTTTAGGGTTGGGCACCAGGCAAAAAAGGGTAGGTCCCTCCAAACGGAGCACAATTCCCAGGGATCTTCGTGCCTCATCAGCCTAGGAGGACGTGGAGAGCCCCACGGTCCTACCAGCTCCTGAGCGATGGGATCCCACAGGCTGTGCGGGAGGAACCTGCCTTGAAGCATCCCACCTCTGCAAGGACACTGAGCTTTTCTCTCGGTGGCTTTGTCTTCCAGCTCTGCTGAGATTCTCCTGAGCTTGCCATGGAGCTGCTGGAGGAACCTGACCTGTAGATGTTTCCAGCACCAGGTAGGAAAATAAGTTTCTTACGGTGTTGGGGTGCTGGAGGGAAAGAAAAGATGGTTCAGATGGTGACCTGGTTCTGGAGGGGCCATCTCAGCTGGCTCTCAGGCCGAGGAGCTGCAGTCCTGGTGAGCCGTGCTTGTCTGTGTGTTACTTGTGGGCAGCAGATGACTGTGAATGCTTTCCAGCTGCTGGTAACTCAGCAAAAAGATCTCAGAGCACTTGTGGTATTATCAAGCTTTGTCTTCTCCTGGGGAGGACACAGTTTGTGAAGCACTGGCAACCATGCTCCTTGGGGCTGACTTTTCCTTAATCACAGTGTTTTGGCACAAGAGCTGTGCTGGGAACAGCAAAGGACCCTAGGAAAGCTTGTGGAGCATGGTGCTGTCTTGGGAAAACCCCAGGCTCCGGCTGCAATGCCTTTTGGCTGGAACTGCTCAGTTTTCCATGGTTTTCTTTGCACGATCTCCAGCAGTTGCCTGTGCCAAGCCCCACATTTCTCCCATCCCGGCAGCTGCCAGAGGAGGAAGGGCTGGGGCAGAGGGGATGTTCTCCCCAGCCACAATTTCACCACATCTGCACTGGGACTGATTTCCGTGGGAGAAGCGAGGCTGGCACAGCATCACCCTCTTCTTGGTGAAGGACCTTGGAGATGAATCCCTCTGTTTTAAAATAACTCCTTTTGTTCTCTGCCATGTGAGATCCCAGAGTGTTTTTCTCCATCAACCCCTACTGGACAAGAAGGGAAGGTCCCAGTAAAGGGATATTGGAATGTAATGGTGAAGGGAGTGGGAGGGCAAGGCATGACATGGGCTTCTTGCTGCGAGAAGCTGGGTAGAGGGCCTGGGGTCTGCTGGAGGATTCCATCCCTTGGTGCCTGCAGAGGGTTGTGTCCTTGGGAGCCACCGGAGGACTGCTGTCCTTGGAAACCACTGGGGGATTGCCATCCCAGGCCACCTCCACTCCCACCTTTTTCACCAGGAGGAAGCTGGTTCCCTTGACACAGAATTCCAAGGGCTCACTCTTCCCCACCCACCCACCCAAGGGTGCTCTTGAGGAGCGGGTGCAGCACTCTGCCTTAATGTCGAGATGGGAGTGATGGCGCGTCCCTGGTGCTGGTTGCTGCCAACAGCTCCTGCTTGCACCATAACCCAGGAAATGAGCCGGGATTGTGGATTGCTGGACTTCTAAGCTGCCTGTAGCTTTTGTTTTTATATTTACGGCAACCATGGCTTGGATGTTCTTGGCAGGTGTTGCCTCTAGATTGCCCAAACCATCCTGACTCGGGGAGCTGATGCTCACGCTTCCTTCTGGCTACAGGTGTGGGCAGACCGAGTGTCTTGCTAACTGTGCCACTGTGGTTTCAGCCCCTCCTTGAAGGCCTGGTGGCATTGGGGGTCCTCCCGCTCCCCCCGAGCTTACCAGGATGTGGTTCTGGGACACCCCTTAGTGACTCAGCAATGGCAACCAGGGATGCCCATAGTGCAGACCTCTCCCACTCTCTGCTTCTGGCTACCCAGGAGCCAGTGCCACATTGCACTGAACCTGGGACAGCATGAGGTCTTCCTAGAGCTCTTGGACCATCTAGATATAGCCTGTGTGAGGAAGGTGCTATTTCTGCTGGATTGGTTTCACCCAGGGTCCCCACGGAGCCTCCTACACTCCCTGCATTGTGCTGGGTGCATTGTGTCACCCGGTTTGAGGAGGAGGTTTTAGGAGCACTTTATGGCTCTCTGATGACCTTTGCTTCTTTGAAAACATCTGCAAAGTCCGAGGCCAGCACCGATGCTGGCAAACTCCTCCAGACCTGGTGGAACACAGGGCAGCCTGGGAGGAATGCCCGTAGGATGGCTCTTTTTAAACAATTAAGAGCTTCTGCAGCTCATTTCCTTCCATGCCCTCACAGAGGAATTCAGTTTAATTAGCAGTCTTAGTGAATAATTAATTTTCTCCAATTTCTTTGATAGCTTCTTTAAAGTGCGAGGAGGGCCTGAGCTGCTCTGGTGAGGCACAAGCTGCTGCCAAGTGGCTCCTGCACCACCACAGCTCTGCCTGTGAGCTCTTGTCTGAAGACCCCCAGACCTGTTTGCTCCATGGTGGGTGGGGGAAACAGCCAAAAAATGGAGTGAGAAGGCACCAGTGGCACAGAGCTCTTTCCAAGTGGATTTTCATCCCTTGCATCCCATGAAGACCAATGCAGTGTAGAATCATAGAATGGTTTGGGTCGGAAGGGACCTCAAAACCCACCCAGTTCCAACTCCCTGCCATGAGCAGAGACACCTCCCACTGGATCTGGTTGCTCAAAGCCATTCAGCCTGCTGATGTCCTGGCAGAGCATGGACATGTGGCCCTAAATCCTGCTGCCCCTCTTGATCAGCCAGTCCATAGAGAGGGATTTGAGGTTCTTCAGCCACCAAAATGAGGTTTATTTTCATCTTTGCCTCTCTGCTTTTAATAACAGGAGGGTCTGATGTTGTTTAGGCCTGAGCAGGGAGACTTTAATTACTACTTCTGTGCAGAGAAGGATGTAAATACGGACTCGGGGAAACAGCGAGGGTTATTAAAGCGAAAAGGCTATAATTGCTCTGCCCCTCCCTCTCCATCAGATTTTCCTCTCGCTCTGGTTTGGACAGGACCGGCTGATCCTGTCAGGCTGTCTCTGGCCATGGGTTGCAGGGGAGGGGACAGAATCCACCCAAATTTGAGCTTTTAGCAGCCCAGCAGGGAGGGAATTGCTTTTAACCAGGCAGGAAAACCATAAGACCCAAGAGTTTTGGCACGACCACACGGAGATTTTGCAGTTTGAGGAGCAGGGCGAGCGTTTTGGGTGGGTTTTCCCTGGAGAGATCCTTCTGCAGTCAAAGAAACTCCCAGCCCAGCTGTAAACAGCTGCCTTTGGATGAAAACGGTCGGGTTTTTTTAACATCCTATCTTTGATTTCATTTAATAATGGATGAATTATCAGAACTATGTGCTGGCAGGGAGCCCGGGTTTTGTCAGGAGGCGAGAGACTTCTCTAACGCATTGGTTGAAAATATTTAGCAAAAAAAAAAAGAGAGAGAGAGAGAGCAAGAACAAATGAAACAAAAAGACAAGTACGTAAGTTTGTGCCAAAGCCTCCGGGAGTGGGGAAAAAACAACCCGACCACAAAACTTTTTTCTCTCTTGCTTTTTCTTCATGCCTGTGCAAGAGGTGGGACTTCTCTCACCCAACTCAGGCGTCTCGGGACAGAGTCACCTAAACTTGGTCCCTGTAGGTTAGAGGGGGGAGAGGGGAGTCCAGAGGAGGCCACGGAGATGATCCGAGGGCTGGAGCAGCTCTGCTATGAGGCCAGGCTGAGAGAGCTGGGGTTGTTCAGCCTGGAGAAGAGAAGGCTCCGGGGAGACCTTAGAGCAGCTTCCAGCACTGAAAGGGGCTCCAGGAAAGCTGGGGAGGGGCTCTTGGTCAGGGAGGGCAGGGATAAGATGAGGGGGAACGTTTTTCAGCTGCAAGAGGGGAAATTGAGATGAGATCTGAGGGATAAATGTTTTGCTGTGAGGGTGAGGAGGCCCTGGCCAAGGTTGCCCAGAGCAGGGGTGGCTGCCCCATCCCTGGAGGGGTTCAAGGCCAGGTTGGATGGGGCTTGGAGCCCCTGATCCAGTGGGAGGTGTCCCTGCCCAGGGCAGGGGTGGAACTGGATGATCTGTAAAGTCCCTTCCAACCCAGATCGTTCCATAATTCTATGAGAAGCCCTCTCTCCTCTGAAACCGCTGTCACGGCCCCTCAGAAATGGGGGTGCAGGGAGGTGATGCCACCGCAGCCTTGGCTGATGCTCTCGACTGCATCCAAACCTGCCCCCCTCTCCTTGCCACGCGCCCAAAGGGAGCGTCAGCGGCCTGGGGAGCAGGGACGGGTGGCCAAGGGGACCTTTGCTCCATGACCGCGGCCTGTGGAGTGAAGCAATCGTGTCCAGTCATCGAGCAGGAACGAGGCGAAGCTGGGGCGCAGGAGCCGGGGAGAAGGCCGTGCCTCCCCGCTGGCGTGCAGCGACACGCCGGGCCGGCGGCACCGGCACTGCCTCCCTGCTGGGTCCCTGCTCGGTCAGGCCGGCAGGGTTCCATCCATGCCTTCAAACCCATCCCTTTGGTCGTTGCGTTGGCTCTGGATGTGCTAGCCAGCTTCAGGTTTGGTGTTTGGGATCCCTGCCCCGATCGTCGTGTCTTCTTCTCTCACGGCTGTGGTGGCTGTTGCTTTGTGAGGTGGGGTTTCCTACCCGCAGGACTGCAGGATGGTCAGGTTGGAAGGCACCTCTGGAGCTCATCCAGTCCAACACCCCTCCTAAAGCAGGGTCACCTCCAGCAGGCTGCACAGGAGTGTGTCAAGGCAGGTTTGAACGTCTCCAGAGAAGGAGACTCCGCACCCTCCCTAGGCGTCCCGTTCCATTTCTCTGTCACCCTCACGGTTAAGGAGTTTTCCCCACATTCAGGTGGAACTCCCTCTGGTCCAGTTTGTGCCTGTTGCCCCTTGTTCTGTAGCTGGGCACCACTGAGAGGAGTCTGGACCCTTCTCCTGGTCCCTACCCTATAGATATTCATAAGCATTGGTGAGATCCCCTCTCGCCCTTCTCTTCTCCAGGCTGAACAGACCCAGGTCTCTCAGTCTTTCCTCGTAAGAGAGATATTCCAGCCCCCTCATCATCGTGGTGGCCTCTGCTGGACTCTCTCTGGTGCTTCCTTGTCTTTCTGGAGCTGGGGAGCCCAGAACTGGGCACAAGAATACAGATGGACCCTCCCTAGGGCAGAGCACAGGGGAAAAAGAACCTCCCTTGCCCTCCCTACTTGCCCTCCCCTTGCCCTCTCTACTGGCCACATTCTTCTCCATGAACTCCAGGACTGAGGGACATGGATTAGTGCTTGATAGTGATGGTTGGACTCGATGATCTGGTGGGTCTTTTCCAACCTGGTGATTGATTCTATGACACCATTGGCCTTCTTGGCCACAAGGGCACATTGCTGGCTCATGGTGAGCTTGTTGTCCACTAGGCTTTCCATATCCTTCTCCACAGAGCTGCTTTCCAGCAGGTCAGCTGCTACTGGTGGAGAGTTTATTCCTCCTGAGGTGCAGGACTCTACACTTGCCTTTCCTGAACTGCCCTTACCCTGCTCAGTAGGGTTATCAGGGTTCAATCCATCTCTTCAAACCATCCCTTTGGTCGTCATGTTAGCTCTGGATGCACTTGCTGGCTTTGGGGTTAATGTTTGTGATGCCTGTACTGGTGGTAACGTCTTCTTCCATGGTTTGGCTGCGTGGTGGAGAATTTCCCACCCGTCCCGCACTTGGCCAGTTTTAAGGTGAAAATAGAGAAACAAGAAATTGCATCCAAGGAATCGCTGCACGTGAGCTGCTTGTGCCTGGCAAGCCTGGCTTTGTTTTCCCCCCAAGAAAGCAATTTCTTTCCTAGAGGGAAAGGGCTGCTTGTGTGAGGTGGATCCCCATGGGGTGTTTGAGCCCTGATGGGTCGGGGTTTGGTGCTCGCAGCTGGGCCACGTGTCTGGGGCAAGAGATGTTCCTGCGCCAGATTTCAACCCACTCTTTGCAGTCTGACTCAGAGTGAGTCAGCCCTCTGGATTGCTCTCCCGCTGCCCTGAGCCAACCCAGCACATTTATTAGTTAATTAGTTTTCGCTTCCTCCTCCTCTCTTCCCTTCCCTGCGCATGGAGCCCTGTCCCCCTTCTCGCCTGCTCCTCTCAAAGCGGAGAGGCAAACCAAACCCCCATGCCCTGGGGACACTCTGAGTGGATGTTGGGGTTGTCGCGTGCAGGGACAGGAGTTGGACTCAAAGATCCTTGTGGGTCATTCCAAGATTCCATGAGTGCCACCAGCACCCCCTCCCAAAAACATCACCCCTGGGCTTGGCTTCTCACAGAGAAGACCCAGGACACCAGCTCTTGGTCTCCTGCTGATGCTGTGGGTGGCAGGCAGGACCCTTGCTGCTCCCAGTAGGAGCATCCAGGCTCTCTTTCCTGACAGAGACCCGTGTTTAGCCCTTCAAAGAACCCAAACAATGTGAGTTTTTAACTTGTTTTTCAGGCCATTGTTTCCTGGCCCTTCTCAGTACTTGCATTTTCCAGCAGACTGAGAAGCCGGCGTGCCCTGTGCCGCAGGAAGGGTGCAGGCTGTTATTTTGGCATCCCGATGAGTTATTAGCTGAGACGGACGTGTGTGAAGCATTGCAGGGGAGAGGAGGAATGCTCCGTGGCTTTGCACACAGCTTGTCCTCAGGGCTGGTTTCGCTCTTGCAGTAGCTAAAGGAGCTCCAGGAAAGATGGACAAGGGGGAATGGCTTTAAACTGGAGGTGGAAAGATTTAGATTAGACATTAGGAAGAAATTCTTCATGCTGATGGTGCTGAGGCCCTAGCCAAGGTTGCCCAGGGAAGCTGTGGCTGCCCCATCCCTGGAGGGGTTCAAGGCCAGCTTGGATGGGGCTTGGAGCCCCTGATCCAGTGGGAGGTGTCCCTGCCCATGGCAGGGGTGGGACTGGATGGGCTTTGAGGTCCCTTCCAACCCAAACTATTCTGTGATTCTACAACTTGCTCTGCTTTCGGGAATTTTGATCCCTGGAGAAGTGGCCAAGCAAGGCTGTCACCCACGTGCTGGGTGCTGCAGACAAGGCAGGTGCTTGGCTGAGCCCCGAGCATCATCCAGTCTCATCTTCCCAACAAAAGCCAGGATTTACCTAAAAACCTGATAAAACTCCCAAGATTTCAACTTCAACGTTGCTGTGGCTCCTGGAGGGAAGGGTTTGTCCCCAACAAGGAAGGGGATGGGGAGGGGGACAGGAATAGGGATAGGGGTGCAGATACGAGGTGATGGGGATGGTGATGGGAATGAAGATGTTGAAGGGGGTGGGATTAGGGATGATGATGGGGAGAGGAGATGATGGGAAAGGGGATGGGAATAGGAGACAACGGGGATAGGAAAGGATGGGAAAGGGGGTAAGGATGGAGATGGGGATCGAGGATGATGGGGACAGGAGATGACGAGCATGGGGGTAGGAGATGTTGGGGATAGGGATGGGGATGGATAGGGGCTGGGGATGAGGAAGGAGAAGCGGAAGGGGAAAGGGAGCACCCTCCTGCCCACAGTGTGCAGGCTGCCTGCAATCCTGCCAGCTCGCTGGCTCCTCCAGCTCAACTAATAAGCAGGTTAGCTGTGCCTTGGTTTCCCCGCCTGGGTGGGGAGGATTTTTTCCAGCACCAAGAGTTTGCAACAGAGGCATAAGAAAGCAGATAGGAACAAGGAGGTAATATTTATCCCCATGAACTAAGCAATGTCATTTCACTTGGAAAATGCATGCATTTTCCTGCTGTTTCAACCCTGCCCTTTGTTCTTCTTCATCTTGTTTCACACCACAGGAGGGAAGGAAAGACCTTCAGGAGCTGGGCAGATTTAATGGGATGTGTTAGGGCCGAGAGGTAATCGGGTCTCATCTCTGCTGGGAAAAAAAAATCTCTGTTTATTTGGTTCTGCTGATTAAAGTTTGATTATTTTCATAGAATCACAGAATGATTTGGGTTGGAAGGGATCTCAAAGCCCATCCAGTTCCACCCCTGCCATGGGCAGGGACACCTCCTGCTGGATCAGGGGCTCCAAGCCCCATCCAGCCTGGCCTTGAACCCCTCCAGGGATGGGGCAGCCACCCCTGCTCTGGGCAACCTGGGCCAGGAAAGCATTTCTTCCTAAAATCTCATCTCAATCTCCCCTCTTGCAGCTTAAAACGGTTCCCTCTCACCCTATCCCTGCCGTCCCTGATCCAGAGCCCCTCCCCAGCTTTCCTGGAGCCCCTTTCGGTGCTGGACTGTGCTCCCTGATAACTGATTTAATATCACGAATGCAAATGATTTATCAAAAGAACAGAGAAGAGTTTTTTAAGAAGTTCACATGTAGCCTGGGAGGCAAAGTGTTTATCGAGGTGTTTCTCTGAGGAGGGTCTGCTCAGTGTAAGGCAAAGCATTTGGGCAGAGGGAGGGGAAAAATGTGTCTTTGATTTTTTCCCCCGATAGCTTTCCCCTCCTGTGAAAGGTCTCTGAGCACCTGACAACATCGTGCAGCCAATTTTACAAGTGACTTACATTTTCCTGCTCTCCGGCTTTGCCAGCCTCTTGCTGGGAATTGCTCAGGCTGGGGAAAAATGTGGCCTTTGCTGGTTTTCCACGTTTCTTTGTGTACGTTCATGTGCTGGGAGATCTGATTGCAAAACCAGTCCCAGAGTCAGGGAGACAAAACTGGAGGTGTTCACACTGCACTCGGCATCGCCTCTTCTTTTGTGTATTTTGAGCCGTTTATGTGCTTTATCTTGCTTATCTTATTAAAGATGCCTCTGTAAGCCCTGAGCGAGACTTGCTGGGCAGCCAGCAGCATTAGCAGGGCTGCTGTGAACTATCTGCTCCTCCCAAATCAAAGGGAATGGCAGTGTGGGAGCTCAGCTTTGAGCATAACAAAGTAGCCTGTGCTACGAAGAAGCACCTCAGCTTTGCCTCCCAATGAATATAAGGCAGGTAAATGGCTGGGTGATGCTGAGCAGGGATTGTCACTGCTATGGCTTTTACTTGCTGGATCAGGGGCTCCAAGCCCCATCCAACCTGGCCTCAAACACCTCCAGGGATGGGGCAGCCACCCCTGCTCTGGGCAACCTGGGCCAGGGCCTCCCCACCCTCACAGCAAAATATTTCTTCCCAAGATCTCATCTCAATCTCCTCTTTTGCAGCTTAAAACTGTTCCCCCTCATCCTATCCCTGCCCTCCCTGATCCAGAGCCCCTCGCCAGCTTCCCTGGAGCCCCTTTCAGCACTGGAAGGTACTGGAAGCTGCTCTAAGGGCTCCCTGGAGCCTTCTCTTCTCCAGGCTGAGCAACCCCAACTCTCTCAGCCTGTCCTCACGGCAGAGGTGCTCCAGCCCTTGGATCACCTTCCTGGTCTCCTCTGGATACGTTCCAGCAGCTCCATGTCCTTCCTGTGCTGAGGGGTCCAGAGCTGGACGCAGGGCTCCAGGTGAGGTCTCACCCAAGCAGCTCCTGGAAATAGAAAATGAAAATAAATGACCCTGTGTTTCCTTCCCTTCCCCAAAAAACCACGTAGAGCATTTCTGAAGTCATCAGAGGACCATGGCTTGACCCTTTACTGGCTGTCCAGCTGCTCCCCAACCTTTCACAGAGAGGTGCAGGTATGAGACGCTTGGGTGCCACCAAACCTCCCCACTAACCCTGACCCAGGGAACAGGGACCACAGACACAGCTAAAGGGCAGCAGCAGCACAAGGGAGCCCTGGGCACAGCACCCACAGGGGATCAGATGCTCCTAGGAGCAGATCAGAGGGATGGAGCTGGCTGCTTGCTGGTGGAAAGTCCCAGCTCGCTCCTCACCGCCCAATCTTCTCACCTCGAGCTGTTTGCAGACTTCTTCTCCCTGATTAGCATAAGCAAAGCTAAGCTGGCTGGATGCTGTCTGCAAGCTCTTTCGCGATTGCACTAAGCTGCTGCTCCCGTTGGCATTTGAGGCTATTTTTAATGCTCTTTCCTACTCCGTTGTGCCACTTAAAGCCTTACCAGTAGTGGTGAGGCCAGCCTGGCACATCCTGGCTGCTTGTATGGACAGACAGACATGTCCTGGTGGCCTTTCACCAGCTGGGCAGCAGGAGCAGCATCACTGCAGGTGGGCTCAGCCCTGGCTTGAAACCTTCACCCAGTGCTGGGATAGCTGTGGAAACATTTCCTCCTAGGATCTCATCTCAATCTCCCCTCTTTCAGCTTCAAACCATTCCCTTAATCCTATCCCTGCACTCGCTGATACTGTGGCTGGAGTTGCTGTGGGAGGGATTACCTACTTTTAGCATCCCCAAACACCCACTTCTTTAGCTCATAGCAAAAAATATATATAATCCAAGCCCCAAAACACCACTGTACTTGGAAGCAAATGCAAAGGCATCAAAAAAATTGATCTGCAAAACATTCATAACCTGTTTGTACAACACAGAGATGCTTTCAGTTCTGGACCCCTCAGCACAAGAAGGACATGGAGCTGTAAAAGCAAGTCTGGAGGAGACCATGAAGGTGATCCGAGGGCTGGAGCAGCTCTGCTATGAGGCCAGGCTGAGAGACTTGGGGTTGTTCAGCCTGGAGAAGAGAAAGCTCTGGGAAGACCTCAAAGCAGCTTCCAGTGCTGAAAGGGGCTCCAGGAAAGGTGGGGAGGGGCTCTTGATCAGGGAGTGCAGGGAGAGGACAAAGGGGAATGGTTTTGAGCTGCAAGAGGGGAAATTGAGATGAAATCTTAGGAAGAAATCTTTTCCTGTGAGGGTGGGGAGGCCCTGGCCCAGGTTGCCCAGAGCAGGGGTGGCTGCCCCATCCCTGGAGGGGTTCAAGGCCAGGTTGGATGGGGCTTGGAGCCCCTGATCCTGTGGGAGGTGTCCCTGCCCATGGCAGAGGTTGGAACTGGATGGGCTTTAAGGTCCCTTCCAGCCCAAACCATTCTGTAATTCCATGAGTCCAGGAAAGACGCTATTAATTGCCAATTAGTTGTCAAGCAGGACTAATGGCACCTGGCACAGGTCAAGTGGATGCCTCCAGCCCTCTGCAACTGGAAAAACACCCCGTGCTGTGTAATTAAATCTCCTCCCGCTCACCCCACCCGGCTGGCCTGGGCACTGCTGCAGGAAGCTTCCCACGCCGGGACAGGGCAGCAGGGATGGGGTGGTATGGGGATGGAATGCTGCTGGTCCCAGTGGTGTGTTACCCCTTCTCGGTGTCACCGGGATGCCCCTGGGTGAATGGATCTCTCCATCGCTTGCGGAGAGTGAGCTGGTGTGGAGCAGCACAAGGTCTTTGATAGGAGAGGTCTGAGCAATCGCTGCAGAGGGTAATCGGGGTGTCGGATGGAGCGGGGCAGGAGGAGGCGCGGTGTCGGCTTAGGCTGGGTGTGAAGCCCAATGCAAAGGAGGGCAGGCTTGGTATTTTTTCACGCAACAGCTTAAGATCCAACCTTGTCATAAACTCAAGCAGAGGAATGTGATAAAGCAACTGATCCTGCTCCATGGGCAGGGCTGTTTGCTGAGCTCAGTGATGGGGAAATGGAAAAGACCTTTTCCACCTTGGAAACTGGCACGATTATACCAGTAAAATAGGGATTTCTACTTGGAAAAATATATTGTAAGCATTATTTTCTCTATTTTGTTTACGTGATTGCCTACTGGGATCACAGGCTGGACAGGTGCACATCTGCAGCAGCATCCTGTACCCCTAAAGAGTAAAAAAAGCCTCAGCCAAGGGATGTTCTTCTTCTTGGCCGTGCTGTAAGGAGGGGAAATTCTTCACCATGGGTGAGCGCTGGTCCCACCATGGGAGAGAATGTCCTGCCCCAGCTTCCTGCACTGGTACCAGCATGAAAAGGCTCTTCTTGAAACCTAAAAGCTGGCATGGGGGCTGTGGTGGAGCTGATGGAGCTCAGCTGCAACTGGGGATGCCCACAGCCTCCTGGCACCGTCCTGGCTGCTCGGGTGGGAGGGTGGATAGGGGAGACGGCGCAGCCTTCGCCCCAGGGACACCTGGCAGAGCCACCAGCCACTGGCACAGCCCGGAGGGAGGCAGGCACGGGGGTACCAGCTCCTCCAGGGGCTGCTGCTGCTGCTCTTTCCTCACGGAGCACATCATCTGGGGCTTTCTGACATATCATTTTTATTTAGGGGGAATTTTTGGTTTGTGGGTGATCAGCCAGAGCAGCTGGTGTTGGTGTCACCCTTGTGAGGTCCCCCAGGCTCACCGGGGCTGCTCAGAGCCATCGTGCGCCGCTCTCATGGGACAAATCCTTCCCTTCTCAGAGGTAAATCACAGAAAAAGGTGGGGAAGGCAGAGCTGTGGAGGGGGGCTGTGCACTGGACAGCCATCCTACCCTACAGCCCTGGGGCCTGGACAAGGGATGAGGAGCCCAGCAGTGATGCTCAGGGGACCTGGACCCCTCTTTCAGCTGAAAACCATCCCCCTTCATCCTATCCCTGCCCTCCCTGATCTAGAGCCCCTCCCCAGCTTTCCTGGAGCCCTGTTCAGTGCTGGAAGGCTCCGATGTCCCAGTTGGTAATGCAAAGCCATCTGCCGATGGCTGGACCCGGGGCTTGCAGACATCCTTCTGCATCATCTCAGTAGATGTGAAGTGCTGGGTCAGCACAGAGCTCCCATCATTAATTAGGTGACATTAAGGCGATGCCGCACCTCTCTAATCACTGGTGACCTAAAAAGAGATGCTTTGCCAGCCACAAGCGTGTGCTGAAGGGTCTGTTTATGTCAGGGGAGTGGGACGCTCTGCCCTGCCAAACGCAATGTCAGGGGTGGTGTAAATCAGGAGACACTGTTGTAAGGGACTTAGTTAGCTGGGATCACCATGCAAAGCACCAAAACGAATGAGCCCCATCAGAACGAGGGGTCTGAGGCCTGTGACTGTGCAGGGAAGGGTGCAAAGTGGATGCCCTGCGCCAGAGACAAAGCGTGGCTGGAGATGAAGGAGGTGCCTGTGCCATCCGCTCTGGGCTTTGGAGCAGGATGGGGTGTGTGGGTCAGCCAGGATGGGGCTGCAGGACCCCCAGCCCCGCAGAGTGAGGTCACGCACCCACAACCCATGCAGGCTCGCAGCAGATTTTAGGAGTTTGTTTAGCTGTATTAGAAAAGCTCCCATGTTTCACAGGTACAAGCGCTGCTGGTGCAGGGGAGCAGCCAGGGTCCCAGCCAGGTCCCCACGGTGCCACTCACAACCCCAGGGATGCAAACAGCAGCTTTGCCACAGCCCGGGATGCGAAAGACAGTGGGAAATCAGCTTAATCCAGTTTTTCTCTTATTCTTTGACAAAATATATCTGCATTCCAGCGTGCTTTCCCCTGCCCAGCTCACTGGGTGCTTGGTGGCAGAAAACCCCTTCCTGCAGTCACTCCCCAAGGGTGTGAGGCTTTGAGGTCCCTTATGCCCGAAACCGTTCTATGATTTCTCCCCGTCACCGGCTTCTAGGCATTTATTTAAAGTATTTTTCTTAAACAAAAATCATGAGAAAGAAGTGCCCTGGGGCGCAGAGGCTCCCTGCACACCCTGGGACAGTGGGAGCTGCTGTAATCCCCATTCCTCCTCCAGCTCCTGGGATGGGTGGGAGTCAGGGCACTGCACTTCATGCCTCTACATTAACGGGTGTCAGCGTTCTCTAAACTTGTATTTCCCTAGATCATAAAAATTCAATGGAAGGGGGAAGGAAAAAAGAAATCACGTGAAAGGAGGGGAGTAGCCACAGCTGGTTTTGCTTTATTGTGCTCATGCAGCTCAAAACCAGCTTGAGGTGGCGAAGCGGAGAGCAGAACCGTGCTGGCTCCTACTGCTGCCACGGGCCGTTTGTGGTGGGAACCCCACCGTGTGCAGCACCCCCAAAGCTTCCCAGGGTTATTTGGGGTGTCAGGAAAATGTGAGGACGCAGGAGAGCAGATCAGGGTTCTGCTGATCAGGGCTTGCATCAATAAGACTCTGCCCAGGGGAACAGGTCCTGCAGAGTAAACGCAATGAAGGTGAGGGCTGCAGCAGCCACTGCTGGGGTGGGACCCTAAACAAGGGGTAGAGAAGCTGCTGGGGCAGAGAGGGGCTGTGGCATTTTTGGGGTGGTCCAGCTGGGTCCCCCAAAGCTGTGGTTGCTCTCTCCCACCCCGTACTGGTTCCTTAGGGAAGGGTGAGCCTGTTCTTTTTCTCCCTCTTTGCTATAAAATCATGGGATGGTTTGGGTTGGAAGAGAATTTGAAGCCCATCCAGTCCCACCCCTGCCATGGGCAGGGACACCTCCCACTGGATCAGGGGCTCCAAGCCCCATCCAACCTGGCCTTGAACATCTCCAGGGATGGGGCAGCCACCCCTGCTCTGGGCAACCTGGGCCAATGCCCAGAGGTATGAAAGCAGAGCCTGCACCGAGCACCCCGGTTTTCCCAAGCTCAAGGACAACCAGGGACCCTAGAGAGGGAGGGGAGTTTGCAGGGGTCTGAAAAGTGAGCAAACTTCCTCCTGGAGATGTAGAACCCAGGTTGGGGACAGCTTTTGGACCTCTCCTCCATGGGTGGGATGCCAGGGCAGCCACAGCACTCAACAGTGGGTGGCCTGGGTGCTGCCTCCCATCCATGTCAGCTGATGCTGGAGGAATCTGGGATGGAAACCATCTGGTCCTCCCTGAGCAGGCTCATCCCCGGCATATCTCCAAGCCTGATCCAGCCTTGGTGTCCCCTCATGCCATCGGGGTACCCTGCACACCCCAGACACGAAGGGACATGACCATTTTGGCACGGGGCCATGCCGCTGTATGACTCACCGTTTAAATATGTTTTCTTCTTTTTCCAATTAATTGGGAATTGAGTGTGCGAGCTGGCTGGGGAAACGCGGGATGGAGACTGCACAGCTGCTGCTGCTTCCCGGGGAAATGGCACGTCTGGGAAATGTTTCCACTGAGAATTCCCCTTAAACCCAAAACAAAACAGCGCGTTTCTCTGCTGCTGGTGCTGCAGGGAAGGGAGGGAGGGCAGCAAGTGTTGGAAATGATGCTCCCACCCAGGCACCCTCTGCCTTCAAGCACCTAGAAATGTGGCAACTGGGAACTGAAAGAGTGAGGTTGCCCCTGGAGCAGCATCGCAGCCACCTCGCTTGCCTCTGATGGGGTGGTGAGGCCCCTTCTTGCATCCCAAATGCTAGAGGAAGGGTATCCTGAGGGTTGCCCAGAGCAGAGGTTGCTGCCCTATCCCTGGAGGGGTTCAAGGCCAGGTTGGACGGGGCTTGGAGCCCCTGATCCAGTGGGAGGTGTCCCTGCCCATGGCAGTGGGGTGGAACTGGATGGGCTTTGAGGTCCCTTCCAACCCAAACCATTCTCTGATTCTATGCATGTGCACAAGCATTCCCTGCAAAAGGAGCGACCCAAACCACCAGCTTGGCAAACGTACTGAGATAGCGCCCTGCAGTTTTGTAGCCCCTCAGGTGCATGTGCTCACTTGTTGTAGATTTGCAAGAACTCTCTTGAGCCTCCAATATTAATTCACAGCTGAACGAGTAAATAAATAGCTATGTAAGTAAATAAATAGATAAATTAAGTGTTAGCTGCAACAGAGGTGAGAAATTCAGCAACCTGAAATTCAGGTTGCTGAGATAATCAGCACCCTGATCCAACTGGGAGGTGTCCCTGCCCATGGCAGGGGGTGGAACTGGATGGGCTTTGAGGTCCCTTCCAACCCAAATCATTCCATGATTCTATGATATTTGTCATTGGAACCTAAAGTCGTCGGGTTTCGTCCTTTCCTGGGTGGAAGAGCAGGCATGGTGCCCGCTCCAGCTTTCCCCATGGGTCTTGGCGGTGACCCCTCTCCAGTGAGATGCCTTGGGGAACCGGTCTGGGATGCGAACAGCTCAGCCCATGGTTGTTTGTGATCTGGTGCCTGGTGCTGTTTCACCACACAGCCCCACAAACAGATTTTATGACCCCAAGGGATGGTGGAAGAGGAGGGCTGATCTCTTTAGCGTGCAGGTGGGTGGTGGATGGAACGAGGGAGTGGAGAAGGAGAGACACTGGGTGGAGGTAGGAGAAAAAAGGAGGTGGTCAAAGCGAAGGGACGTGGGGCTGTGGGGTCCCTGGGGCTCGGCTGCAGCAGGCTGGGTGCTGCTTGCCATGAATTAAATACTAAGCGATTGATGAGCTGTCCGTGGGAGCCCTTTAGGTAAATATTAGCCAAGCTATGGATCTATGCATCCATTTCTTTAAAATCAATTTGCATTTCGTCGGGGATTTCAATGACGCTGCGGCTGCTTCAAACAGCAGTCGGATTGCACAAATCCTGTGCACTGCCGGCACCTTTGGAATCCTTTGTGCAAAGCACCTGGAACGGTCCAGCCCCAGCCCCCCAGCACCTCGTGGCCACCAGTTCTCACAGGGGGATTGCAGGCTGTGGCGGCCGCTGTGTCGGTGACCCTGGCACCAAGAGGTTCCCAGCCCCAGCTCCAGAAGCCGCTGCCTCCAAAGGGAGTTTCCATCCCTCCCATGAAGCGAAGCCCCAGCAAGGGCTGTTTGCGCCGGCCCCGTAACAACTTGAAGCGCAAGAGCGAGGTTAGGTGGGCGTCCCAGCTGCCCAGGGTTCCCTGAGCATGGCAGGAACAGGGATGCTCGGGATGAGCCCCTCACAGGCGATGGGGCACGAGGGGGCTCTGCGCAGGCTCCTGGCCCCTCTCCCCCTCGATGTCCCCATGACGAGCAGCGCATTGACCTTGGCTGGGGCCTCTGGGCAGCCCCGGCAGCACAAACAGCTCTTCGTGGCGGCGGTAAATCATTGATGGATGAGTGATGGATACATGGGGCCACAGCCGAGCTTCTCGCTGCCTCGGGCTCCCCAGGGTGCTTTGTCCGTGGGGCTGGTAGCGGGGGGACGGGTGGCCTGGGTTGGCTTTTCGCTGCTACAATCCTGCCTATTGATGAGCGATGAGGCCAGAACCTTGCCAGGAGGTGCCTGCCTGTGGCTGCCAACCCTCCC
The DNA here is from genome assembly GCF_032191515.1 of Phaenicophaeus curvirostris. Taxonomy (NCBI): domain Eukaryota; kingdom Metazoa; phylum Chordata; class Aves; order Cuculiformes; family Cuculidae; genus Phaenicophaeus; species Phaenicophaeus curvirostris. The sequence goes on along the minus strand of NC_091396.1, from coordinate 68,421,927 downwards.
TAGGGATACAGAGAGCAGCCCCTGCCTTGCAGGGCAGCCTGAAACCTGCGCTGGCAGCAGGCACAAGCGGGTTGGTTTAAACCATGCTGTGCAAAGGAAAACATCTCCCCAGAGTGCTGGGGCAGCCCGGAGGCTGGAGGTAATGTTGAGCCTGTACTGACCCGCGCAACTGAGCCTTTTGTGCCCTCCTGCATTGGAGTTATGGCTGGTTTAAATGTATTTATTGTGAGTGCTTAATCTAGCAGTTGGCTTAGGGCACGAGGGTGCAACTGGAGTCGTTCTGGTGGAGGAAATGTGTTGGAGCATCTCCAGTTCCCCTGGTGGGAATGGGAGGCTGGTCCATGACCCCTCGTGCTCAGTTTGTTCCTGATACCGCTGCAGTTTGCACAGCGACAGAGTAAATCCAGCCCTGTTCTCCAGCTCCCATCGCTGCTGGCCCTTTATCCCGGCTTTATCTTGGAGCGATGCTTTCCCTTTCCACCTGCTCCCACACCAGGTTGGCAGAGAAACACGCAGCTTTGTAACTCCAGTCCTGGAGGTTCACTGGATTCTTCAAGCTCGTAAGCAAAACCTGCTGGCCCAGGGCTGCGATGGAAAGTGCACGCGTGCTCGTGAGCACCAAGCGGGGACCGGGATCGATGGGCTGCCAGGGGTGGGATGCACCTCCTGCATCCCCTTCCTCTGCAGGACCCACGCACCCCAGGCCGTGATGGGTGCCCTGCAGGCTTCCACCACGTTAATTCATAGAATCATGCAGTCATTAAGGCTGGAAAAGCCCTCTAAGCTCATCCAGTTCAACCATCAGCAGGACTCAGCACTTGGACTTGTTAAATCCCATCCCGCTGGTCACAGCCCATGGATCCCTCTGCAAAGCCTTCCTGCCTTCGAGCGTATTGCACAAATTGCACTTATTGATCAGCAGAAAGATTCGCAAACCAGTTTTCCTCCCGCACTACTGTGCTGGAGTGGATTCTCTGATGTCTCATAGCGCTGGGGCTGCTGGCGTCACCCCCCCGAGGGGGCCCCTGCTGGGGTTTCTCTCCTATTTCAGGGGATGGGAGCAGCCCTGAGATGTCTTCCCCTCCGTCAGAAGTGACTGAAGTCAGCTGGGCGGCTCTGAAGCTCGCCGGCGAGCAGGCACACAGACAGGCTAAAAATATTCTTCTTCTGTGATCTTTCCTCTCTGTCTGCCCCTCCCCACCGGCCGCTGCTTTTCCTGCTTTATAACACACTTCCACGGGCTCTTCAGCAGGCTGAGAGCAAGCCGTGGGACTAAATCCCAGGCCCAGAGCCCCCCAAAAGCCCCAGATGGGCTCCAAAAAGGGAACGGATGGAGGATTGGGGATGGAAAAGTGTCCGGAGCCGCAGAGATGCCACGTGCAGCCTGTGTTTCACCGTGCAAAGCCAAACCAACTCACCCCAGGTTTATCAATAACCTGGGGTTGGAACTGGATGATCTTTAAGGTCCCTTCCAACTTGAAGTGTTCTATGATTGTATGAACTCGGTAATAAAACCCAGCTTGGGGTGCTGGGCTGGGCGAGGAGGTGGGAATCCGGCGGAAGGAGGTGATCCTGCCTTCCCATCCGGCCATCCCGAGGAATCTCACGGCCTCTAATCACATCCGGCTGCTGCAACGCGACGTTAAAAGAGGATCCTGGGTTCTAGACAGCTGCAAATAGCCAGCAGTGCAGGGGCGATGCCTGGGATGCACCCTTAGATTTGCTCAATCATTCCAGTCCTTGAGTATTCAGACTGGATTTTCTCTCCAGCTCCGTTTGGCTTAGATCTCATTAAACTCCTTCTTATTTTTGATCCTTGCTGACTTCCCAGGCGAAGAGAGAGGAAAGAGAGGGAGATTTGGGGTTCCAGTTAAATACATTAACACATTCCCCAGCCAGATCCTAGCAGTGGGAGGTGTCCCTGCCCGTGGCAGGGGGGTTTGGATCTGGATGGGCTTTAGGGTCCCTTCCAACTCTCCCAGGTCCCCAGCATGCCGGATGGCCAGCGAGCCGGGGGTGGATCTGCATTGCTGACATTCCTGCTCCAGCGCTGATGGCTGCGTGCCACCAACAGCCATCCCAGACTGGCCATCCCGCTCCTGGACACCACCCAGGTCCTGGGCTGGGGTGTCCCTTGGCCACTGCCCGGGAAGCTCCCCCTTTCCCTGGGGCTGGCTGAGGATGCTGAGCACCATCCAGGGCTGGCTCCTGCGTGCAGTCTACTGGCCTTCCCAGCTCACTAGTGGTTCCGCCAGGATGGACTGGGCTGGATGGAGTTTGGGATGTTGCGGGGTCGCTGGCTACTGGCTTTCCCAGCTCCCTGGCTGTTCAGCTGGGATGGACTGGGATGGATTGAGCTGGGGCTGTTGTGGGGTCGCTGCCTCAGGCAGGTCGGGTTCACCGAGGCAAGTAGCAAAGTGGGCAAAAAGGAGGGGTCCCAGGCATTTAATCACAAATGCAATTAAAGCAGATGCTTCATTACATGAAGTGGGTATTTCTGGCCCAAAATCTGACATTGTTCTCCTAAAGGGCCCAGAAAATGCTGGGGAGCAAGGGCTTCTGCATCCCTCCATCCCAGTTGCTCCAGCACAGGGTGGGGATGCGTCTGCCCCAGCCTGGATGGGGAGGGCCAAAGAGCTTCCTTAGAAATCCCTCGTGTAATGCAGGAAACGAGCGAGGTTCAGCTCCTCGCTGGAATTTATAACAACGCGCCGGCTGTTGTGGCTCTGTGCTGGGGTTTCTTTATTTATTTTCTTCCCCTTATGGGCTGAGAAACCATCCCGAGCCCAGTCCATTCACAGTCGCTGGGATTTGTTTTCCTATCTGGTCCAGGGAGGAGCTCCTAAATCTCAGCTGCAGCCAGAGCCAGGGAGCTGATGCTGTGCCAAGCACTGTTGAGCAGCAGTGACACCCCTGTCCCCAAATGCACCCGAGCAGGGGCTCGCTGGCTGCCCTTACAAAAGCTGGGAGGATTCTGAGGTTCCTGTGCTGCTGGATTTTCTTGGCAGGACATCCTAAAAATTACCCAGATGGATGCTGAGCACCTCCAGCAGCGTTCCTTGGGTCAGCACAGTCCCAGGGGGGCTGAAAAAAACATCCTGGAAAAGATGTTGGTCCTTGGGAAAAGGAGCTGCGTGCTGAGCCCAGGAAGGATTTAGTTGTTACTCTCTTGTTGCATTTATAATTTTTATCCCATCAGCAAAAAACACAGGGAAACTATGTACGAGATAAGGGAGCTCATGCAATCGTGGAACCATCCCTGCCAGTAACAATGCTGGTATTGAAATGCTGGGGTGGAAGCCACTCGCTTGGTGATAACGCAGGATCGCAGCAAACAGCTGCTCTTTCCCCTCCTTTTAATATAAATATATCCAGATATGGAACCATTGGAATGGGTCCAGAGGAGGCCACGGAGATGATCCAATGGCTGGAGCACCTCTGCTGCGAGGACAGGCTGAGAGAGTCAAAGAGAAGGCTCCGGGGAGACCTTAGAGCAGTTTCCAGCGCTGAAAGGGGCTCCAGGAAAGCTGGGGAGGGACTTTTACAAGGGCCTGGAGTGATGGGACGAAGGTGAATGGCTTTGAATTGTAAGGGGGAAGATTTATATGAGACACGAGGAAGAAATTCTTCATGATGAGTATAGGGAGGCTCTGGCCCAGGTTGCCCAGAGCAGTGGTGGCTGCCCCACCCCTGAGGTGTTCAGGGCCAGGTTGGATGGGGCTTGGAGCCCCTGATCCAGTGGGAGGTGTCCCTGCCCATGGCAGGGGGTGGAATTGGATGGGTTTGAGGTCCCTTCCAACCCAAACCATTCTCTGATTTGATATTTTATGTGAATGGTATTCTCAGTCATAACCACACCTTTTTTTTTTCGTTTTGAGATATGCCTCACAATGCAATTAGCTCAGTGGATGACTGTCCAAAGTAAAAAAAAAAAAAAAGAGTTCCATTTATTGTATTTTCCATCTGCATTTCCGCTTCTTGGGGCCTTGAGCAAGATTAATTCCAGAATTGTTAAAGCGAAATGTCACTGGAGACTTTGGGCTTCTCCTTTCAGAAAGAGGAGAGACAGACCGGACACTGGCTCGTGTCCATCTTTCCAAGCTCTCCCCACATTGGAGCCTTGGGTGGCTCACGACCAGTATGGCTTTTCCCTCCAGCTGCGAGACCATCTCACGTTGATATCATAGAATCGTTTGGTTGGAAATGACCTTTGAGATCATTGAGTCCAACCGTCTACTACTAAACCAGATCCCTGAGCAACTCATCTACCTGGCTTTTAAACCCCTCCAGGGATGGGGACTCCACCACCTCCCTGGGCAGCCTCTGCCAGGGCCTGAGAACCCTTTCCATGAAGAAATTTTTCCTGCTGTCCAATCTGAACCTGCCCTGGAGCAACTTGAGGCCATTCCCTCTCATCCTATCGCCTGCCACTCTGGAGAAGAGCCCAGCACCCACCTCACTCCATCCTCCTTCCAGGCAGTTGTAGAGAGGGATGAGGTCTCCCCTCAGCCTCCTCTTCTCCGTGCCCAGCATTTCTCCCAGGCTATATAACAGCATCAGCATACGTGCTGTCCCTGTACATGTTTATAGATTGCCTCGCTGGTATTCGTGAGCTCTTCCCGCTGCTTTATTTAGCCTCTGCGGCAAAGCAGGAGCTGTGTGACTGTATTTCTGTATCACATGAGGCCGGCGGGGTGCAAGCGATGGGGCAGGAATCACAGAATTGTTTAGTTGGAAAAGACCTTTGAGATCATCCAGTCCAACCGTACCTGTCCACTACTAAACCAGATCCCTCAGCACCTCATCTACCTGGCTTTTAAGCCCCTCCAGGGGTTAAGACTCCACCACCTCCCTGGGCAGCTTCTGCCAGGGCCTGAGAACCCTTTTGGTGAGGAAGTTTTTCCCGATGTCCGATCTGAACCTGCAGCTTTGATGCACTCAGCAGCGCTGATGCTCTCGGCCACACACAAAGCGATTCAGCTGTGTCCTGCTTGCACCGTCCCTGACCCCTAAAAGGTTTGATGAGCTGGACTGAATGACCCGAAGAGCAGCTCTACCACATGCCTGGCCCCTGCCTGGCTATCCCCTTGCGTTATCTCCATGAGGAGTGTTTCCACGCTGAATTTTGGGGCAAAAAAGGACCTTTCTGGGGTGCTTCCCCTGCCCTCAGCTGTGGTGGCATTTGATAGGTGGCTTTGCAGGGACACGGCGTAACACGAGGACTGAACTGCTGGGTGGGATCGCTCTCTAAATCCACATGGCACGGATAAAAGCATGGGAGCGAGCCCAAAGCCGAAGGTTTTCCAGCTCTGCCAAAAGCCAGGCTGGTTTTTTTCCATGAGGAGCGCAGGGCGTTGGATTCCCAGCGCTGGTTCCACGCACTCGCATAATGGAATTACCCAGCACGAGCTGTTGAGCTGCAAACAGATCTCAGAAAGGAGCGTCAGGGTGTTTGTAGCAGAGCTGCTCTTTATTTAGGTCTGGGAAGGAACGGCTGTTCACTCCCAGAGAATGCGGGGGCAGAGCCAGCCTCACAGGTCGGCCCCCAAAAACGCCTATAGACGCTAAAAAGCGAGGAATAAATAACTGGTGCGCAAACAATCTCACCAGATGGCACTTGTGAAGAAGGAGAGGCTCAGAGATGCTTTGCTGCGGATTTATGGTGGTGATGCTGCTGTTCCCATCCCGGGTCATGCATGGAGAGACCCGCGTGTGCGTTCGCTCCGTTACATGCACTGAGAGGCGGGTGGTTCTCACACAAATAAGTCCAACTCATAAGATCCACCTGCCAGGACATCAGGGGAGGCTTTAGAGGAAGCGCTTTGGCCCTCATTCTGCTCCTGCCTCGACCCAGCTCCTAAGTGCTGGCTAAATACATACGAATTGGGGATACTGGGTGCAAGGGGAGTTGGGCTCCCCTCTCCAGGGATGCAGGTCTCGCTAGGAGGATGCTCAGCCCCCCAGGAATGCTCAGCTCCCTTCCAGGACAAGTTTGTGATTCCAGAGGATGCTCAGCTCCCTTCCAGGACAGATTTGTGATCCCAGAGGATGCTCAGGTGCCTTCCAGGGCAGTTTTGTGTCCCAGAGGATGCTCAGCTCCCTTCCAGGACAGGTTCGTGATCCCAGAGGATGCTCAGCTCCCTTCCAGGGCAGTTTTGTGTCCCAGAGGCCACTCAGCTCCCTTCCAGGGCAGTTTTGTGTCCCAGAGGATGCTCAGCTCCCTTCCAGGGCAGCTTTGTGTCCCAAAGGATGCTCAGCTCCCTTCCAGGACAGATTTGTGATCCCAGAGGATGCTCAGCTCCCTTCCAGGTCAGTTTTGTGTCCCAGAGGATGCTCAGCTCCCTTCCAGGTCAGTTTTGTGTCCCAGAGGATGCTCAGCTCCCTTCCAGGACAAGTTTGTGATCCCAGAGGATGCTCAGCTCCCTTCCAGGGCAGTTTCATGTCCCAGAGGCCACTCAGCTCCCTTCCAGGACAGGTTCGTGATCCCAGAGGATGCTCAGCTCCCTTCCAGGACAGGTTCGCGGTCTCAGAGGACGCTCAGCTCCCTTCCAGCGCAGTTCCGTGCCCCAGAGGCCGCTCGGGTCCCCTGCGGGGCGGCGGTGCGGGGCTGGGGCGGGTGCCCGGGTCCCCCGGCTGGTTCCCCGTCCCGGTCCCCGCGGAGGCGGCGCCGCTCGGGGCGGTGCGGGCTGGGGAAGGGGCGGGGGCGGCGGGCTGGGCTGGGCTGGGCTGGGCTGGGAACCGCTCCGTTAGGCTCGGAACGGCTCCGAAGGGCTCGGAGGGGCTCGGCAGAAGGGCTCGGAGGGGCTCGGCAGGCGGCGCGGTCCCCGGAGCCGCAGGTAGGTGCCCGCCCGGCATCCGCAGAGCATCCTCCCCGGCTCTGCCCCGCGCACCCCCGGCTCGGCACGGCTCGTCCCCGCGTCTCCTCGGCCCAGTTCACCCCGGTTCATCTCAGCCCGGTTCATCCCAGCCCGGTTTATCCCGTCCCTCTCCATCCCCGTTCATCCCAGCCCGTTTTATCTCATCCCGGTGGATCCCGGTTCCTCCCAGCCCTGTTGATCCCGCTTCGTCCCAGCCCGATTCCTCACGGCTCGCCTCGGCCCCGTTCCTCTGGGCTCATCCCAGCCCTGTTGATCCCGGCTCAGCCCTGCCCCGTTCATCCCGGTTCATCCCATCTCTTCCCATCCCGGTCGGTCCCAGCTCGGTTCATCCCAGCCCCGTTGCCCCCGGCTCATCACGCCCCGGTAGGTCCCGGTGGGTCGCTGTGGATCCCGGTGGGTCCCGGTGGGTCCCGGAGCCCCCTCCGGGGCCGCTGGTGGCTCCGGAGCCGCGGTTGGGGCTGCAGGAATGCGAGTCATTTCCTCCCAGCGCCGACACCCCCGGACACCCTCGCCCCGGGCCCCTCGGATCTCAGACCTCTCAGCCCTGGGGCACACTCGCCCGTGAGTCCCCCTGCCCCTAGATCCCCTCATCCCAGGTCACAGTCGTCCACGAGTCCCATTACCCATGGGACCACTCACTCCTGAGTCACACTCACCCGTGAGTCCCCCTGCCCCTAGATCCCCTTGCCCCTGAGTCACACTTATCCATGGGTCCCCTTGCCCCAGGACCTCTCGCCCCTGGGTCACGCTCACCCACGAGTCCCCTCACCCATGGGTCCCCTTGCCCCTGGGTCACGCTCACCCACGAGTCCCTTCGCCCATGGGTCCCCTCACCCCTGGGTCACACTCATCCACGAGTCCCTTCGCCCATGAGTCCCCTTGCCCCTGGGTCACACTCACCCATGAGTCTCTTTGCCCATAGATCCCCTCGCCCCTGGGTCACACTCACCCACGAGTCCCCTCACCCATGGGTCCCCTCACCCCTGGGTCACACTCACCCACGAGTCCCCTCACCCATAGATCCCCTCACCCCTGGGTCACACTCACCCACGAGTCCCCTCACCCACGGGTCCCCTCGCCCCTGGGTCACACTCACCCACGAGTCTCTTTGCCCATGGGTCCCGTCACCCCTGGGTCACACTCACCCACGAGTCCCCTCACCCATGGATCCCCTCACCCCAGGTCACGCTCGTCCACGTGTCCCCCTGCCCATAGATCCCCTTCTCCAAGTCACACTCATCCCTGAGTCCCATCACCCACGGGACCTCTCGCCCCTGGGTCACACTTGACCACGGGGCCCCCTGCCCATAGATCCCCTCACCCCAGGTCACACTCATCCATGGGTCCCCTCACCCACGGGACCCCTTGCCCTGGGTCACACTTGTCCACAAGCCCCCTCACCTGTGGGATCTCTCACCCCCAGGTCACACTGGCCCCTGAGTCCCCTCACCCGTGGGACCCCTTCACACCAGGTCACACTTGCCCATGTGTTCCCCTGCCCCTAGATCCCCTCGACCCGGGTCACACTCATCCGTGGGTCCCCTCGCCCATGGAACCTCTCACCCTGAGTCACACTTGGCCACAAGTCCCCCTGCCCATAGATCCCCTTGCCCCAGGTCACACTCGCCCACGGGCCCCTTTCCCATGGATCTCCTTGTCCCTGGGTCACACTTGCCCATCGTCTCCTCACCCCTACTTGCCCATCGTCTCCTCACCCCTGAGCAACACTCACCAGTGGATCCTCTTGCCTGTGGGACTAGTAGCCCCTGGGTCAGCGTTGCCCATGTTTCCCCTCACCCCTGGGACCCCTTGCTCGTAGGTCGCAGTCGCCCATGAGCCCCTTAACCCATGGAACCCCTCACCCCTGGGTCCCACTCATCCATGAATCCCCTTGTCCCTGGGTCACGCTCACCCATGGGGTCCCTGGCCCGTAGGACCCTTCACCCACAGATCCTTTCATCCATCCATCCTCCTGTGTCTGGGTCATGGGGAACCCCATGGGTCCCACTCACCCAGGGGTCTTCTCCGTGTCTCCCAGTGGAGATGGGAATCCATGCCAGGTTCTGGAATTGGTGGGGATGAACCCACCCACCTCTTAAACCGGGTTTAATTGATACCGCGCCCTTGTGGCACCGAGAAAATCGGGTTTGCCAGGACTGAGCTGAGGTTTCCCAAGGCCGTACGTGGTGTTCCCGTGTCCCTTGACTCGCGTGTGGGAGTGAGGCAGTGCCCATCCCCACCGTCCCATCCTCCTGCCACCTTCCCAGTCTTGAATCAGCCTTTTTTCCTGCTCTTCTCATGATCGTGAGGATGTTTTTCCCCTCTGAGCCAAACTCTGCTTTTCCAGAGATGCTTTGGTGGCGCTGGTGGAGCTGGACTGGGCGTGCGGAGCTTTGCTGCTCTGGTTTGTGCCTGTGTTTTTCCACACAGCTCCAGTTCTTGGACAGAGCGGGGATTAATTCAACCTCTCTTGCTTGAAAGCGTTGTTGTTTGGTTTAAAACTCCCAGTCCCGAAGGCGCGTTGGGGTTCAGGTTTTGGTGCTGCCTTTTTACTATCGTTTTATGAAGGCGTTTCTGGTTTTTGAAACTGGGTTTATCCAGGCTTTTTCAGCGCCGGGTCTGTAAGCAATTATTCCATTACATGAAAGCCGGGACGCTGAAAAAATATTTAATTCAGACCAGATGTAAAAATAAATGTGAATTTCAAATGAAGATGATGTCAGCTCCCGCCTGCTAAAAAAAACCAGGAGCCTTTGGACTCCAGATGGAGCTCCCAAACGATGGTGGCGGGGGAAATATCGGCCCGCTTGTTAATTGAGGTTTATGCCTTTTTTCCCCCCACTCCTTGTCTGAACAGCAAGCTTAGGATATTTTTAAACAAACAAACCGAGCTTTTCCCGGTTGCTGCCGGGGCAGGGAAGGTTCTGGAGACTCTGGTGGGGCTGAGGAGCTCACCCAGCTGGAGAGACGGAGAGCAGCGCTGCTGGGGGATGGCAAAGCCCTCTGTGCCGGATTCAGGATTAAGAAAGTAACTTGGATTGGCTTCGTTTTCATAGAATCGCAGAATCGTTTGGTTGGAATAGACCTTTGAGATCACGGGGTCCAACTGTCCCAGTCCACTACTAAACGAGATCCCTCAGTGCCTCATCTACTCAGCTTTTAAACCCCTCCAGGGATGGGCACTCCCCCACCTCCCTGGGCAGCCTCTGCCGGGGCCTGGGAACCCTTTCCATGAAGAAATTCTTCCTGATGTCCAATCTGAACCTGCCCTGGTGCAGCTTGAGGCCATTTACTGGAGCTGGAGGTGAAGGCTCTGTGGGGTTCTGGTATTTCCCAGTTTGGGCGCTGGTGCCGTGTAGGGGAGCGTGGCCAGGAGCAGGGTGCCGGGTGCCTTTGATAGGAATGGTTGGACTCGATGATCCAGTGGGTCTCTTCCAACATGGTTATTCTATGATTCTATGATTCTATGAAGCGCTTTCCCTTTAGTAAGGAAGGGTTTGCCCAGGTTGGAGCACCTGGAGAGGGTTTATTAACTAGGGATGTCCATGGTTTAGAATAAGAATGTGGGGATGTGGGATGGTGATGTTGACTCTTGCGGCTGCTTTGTGGTCCAGGGAGCAGATCCTACAGTCAAGGCTCAGGGCCAGATCCCAAGGGATTTATGGATGCTGAGCCTGCCTGTGGAGCAGGGAGCAAAGGCGATGCATTGTGTCCGTGGGTGTCCTTCGGAGCGCTGCTTGCGGTCCAAGAGCTGCGTTTGAGCGCTGGGAGGTTTGGACTTTGCTGGTGATGCCAGGCGTAGGTCATAAAGTGCTTGGAAAGACAAGGGGATGGAATCCAGAGCTGGGTGGATCCTTGTGTCCTGAGCATGGTCCCCCCTAACCCAGTCTTGACACAACTGTCTGCTCTTAGCAGATATTGCTCCAATCCCAGAGGCTCAGGGCAAAGTTTTCCTGCAGGAAATAGGATGGAAGGGGCTGGTTCAAGAGCAGAAGAAGGAAGAGGAAGAGCAGGCACCGTCCCTCCCTCTCTGGAGCCTCTGCCAGGCGAGATCCATCCCTGTGTGCATCCTCAGCGGAGCCCAGGCAGCTTAATTGAATTTTCCGTGTGCTGAAGTGAGGGAATGAGGAGGCCTGGAATGGCTGCGCCGTGGGGCGCAGGCGGGTGGAAAATCAACGCTTCCAGGCTGGATTCAGCTCCGTGTGTGGAAGGAGGATGGGCAGGGGAAGCGGTTTCCCGAGCTACTGTGGCTCTGCTCATGTTTCCCCATGCCCTGACGTGATGTCCTACGGGCACTGGCTGCGATTGCAGTTGCGGCGTGAATAGGAGGTGAGGGAGGAGCCGCTGGTTTGGGGACAATGTCCTTGGCCATCCCTGGCTGTCCCCAAAAAGCGTTCGCTGCTGTTGTCCCATTGCAGCGGTCGAAGGTGAGGAGGAGGAGGAAGGTTGCAGAGGTGAACTCCTGGAGGGACCTTCCTTACAGAGGCTTTTTTGGACACCTCCAGCGCTCAGAGGCATCTGCTGAGGCTGGTAGGGCTGGTGGGGCTGGCCCCTGGCTGCCCAGACTGAGTTTCCAGCATCCAAATAGCTTTTGTGGTGGATGAAGTAATGTAATATTTATAACCGAGTCCTTTTTCCCAGTGAAGGTCTCTTTCATCTGCCTCTCTTCATTAGGAGGAAACTGTTGAGTTCATGAAGAATTGGAGACGATTTTAATTATGGGGCAACCACAAGGAGGAATTAATCTAGGTTTTGGGTTAGGAGAAGCTGCATTAAGTGACGGTCTTAAAACTTGTAATAACAGCTCATGCATACCTGTGCCCTGTGATGTGGGGTAAAACTGACTCTAAACTCTTAAAAACAAGAAATTCCTGCCCTGTGAATTCATCTTCCCATCAAACTCGGTGCTTTGGGCTGCTTCTCACTGTAGGACAGCCTGTACCTGTGCTGAATCCTTTCCCTCACCCTGTTGGGGTTCAAGAGAGCTGGAACAAAGCCTGATGCTGGGTTTGATCCCTATGGGTCCTGTGCTAGATACTTTTCTTTACCCTGATGGGGCTCAAGAGGGCTGGAACAAAGCCTCGTGGTGGGTTTGATCTGTGAGGGTCCTGTGCTGGATCCCTTCTCTGCCCTGTTGGGGCTCAAGAGGGCTGGAACAAAGCCTCGTGGTGGGTTTGATCTGTGTGGGTCCTGTGCTTGGATCCCTTCCCTCTCCCCCATTGGGGCTTGGGAGGGCTGGAGCAAAGCCTGGTAGCGGGATTGATCCGCGTGGGTCCTGTGCTGGATCATTTCTCACCCCTCTTGGGGCTCAAGAGGGCTGGAACAAAGCCTGGTAATGGGTTCGATATCCTTTAGGGCAGGATTTGTTTAAAAAATGGATGTTTGGGCAAAGGGAGGGGATTAATTTGGGTGATGGGAAAATAGGCTGGATCAGTTTGGGATGTGGGGGTTGTGGCTGCTGTTGTGACGGTCTGGTGGCTGCCATGGGATCCCACCCTGACCCAAAACCATGAGGATGGAGGCTCAGCCGCTTCCTTTAAATACACAGGGGGAGAAAGAAATGCCGCAGATGCGAAGCAGCCTCGCTTCACAGATGCTGTGCGCTTGCTCCTTTGGAAGTAAAAACCCACCTCAGCCAGCAAATTCAAGCAACGTTGAATCCCCAACCCCGGAATTGTGTCCAAATCAATATTTCCTATGAGAGCCTGGCACGCTGCTCCGGCACCTCCGTCTGAACCGGCCCCAGCCTCTGCCTGCCCTCGGACGTGTTTGCGAGGTCCCGTGCCGGATAAATCCCCGCTGAGTCAGCAGCCACGGCCCAAGCTGCTTTTCCAAGCCGGACGGTTTATTGCGTGATGTTTTCTTTACAGCAAAGCGTTGCGATGGGGTTTGTCCCGTGGTGATGATACAAGGGAGGGAGATGATATTCCAGCAGCCTGGGATGAAAAACACAGCGGATCGAGGAATTTTCTTCGTGTCACCTTGGAATTGCGAAGCCCGTAAGGAGTTTGCAGTGCATCCCTATGGGGTTTTAATGCTCTTTTCCCTGTAGCAGGGCTGGAAGACCTGGATCTCATAGAATCGTGAAATGGTTTGGGTTGGAAGGGACCTTAAAGCCCATCCAGTTCCAACTGGACACCTCCCGTTGGATCAGGGGCTCCAAGCCCCATCCAACCTGGCCTTGAACCCCTCCAGGGATGGGGCAGCCACCCCTGCTCTGGGCAGCCTGGGCCAGGGACTCCCCACCTGCATCGTGAAGAATTTCTTCCTAATGTCTCATCTAAATCTTCCCACTTCCAATTTAAAGCCATTCCTCTTTGTCCTGTCACTCCAGAACCTTGTAAAAACCTCTCCCCAACTTTCCTGGAGCCCCTTTCAGCACTGGAAGCTGCTCTAAGGTCTCCCCTCAGAGCCCTTCTCTTCTCCAGGCTGAACAACCCCAACTCTCTCAGCCTGGACTCAGAGCAGAGCTGCTCCAGCCCTTGGATCATCTCCATGGCCTCCTCTGGACCCGTTCCAACAGTTTCATCTCCTTCTTATGTTGGGGCTCGCAGAACTGGACCCAGGACTCCAGGTGGGGTCTCAGAGAGGAGCAGAGGGGCAGGATCCCCTCCCTCCCTGCTGGCCACGCTGCTTTGGGTGCAGCCCTGGACACGGTTGGTTTCTGGGCTGTAAGTTCATATTGCTACCTCAAGTTGAGCTTCTCACCCCCCAGCACCCCAAGTCCTTCTCTGTGGGGTGAGTCCATGCCTCAATTCTTGTTCTCAATGATTTTTCCCGTAGATTTTGCTCTCCAGTTGGAAAACCCCTTTGCAAAATTGCCTGGGGTTGAGGTTCCCTCTTGGTTTGTGGAGTGACCTGCGTAACCCTCATGGTGCGGCATTCCAGGGGGCTTCCCGGCAATCCCAGCTCTTTCCAGCTTGGAGCAGGGCACGTTCGTGCTCTTGTGCCGGAGCAGGAGCGGCTGGGCGAGGGCAGCGGTGCAGGGTCCCCTGGAATCAAAGCTGGCATTGTAGGAATGAGCAGCAGATGCTCGGAAAGAATTTGCTGGCGTCTGGCTGGGACTGCTGGAGGCACTTCATCCTGGAAAGGGCTTTTTGTGCCCAGCTGCTAAATCTGCTGCAGCTCCAGCTCGCAGAGGGATGGCAGAGCCCCGGGGAAAGCTCCTGGAGCTGAAGGGGTCTCACAAATCCTCTGGTCACCCCTGTATTGCCCTCTGTGCTCGTCTGGTGGGCTCTTATCACGCAGCAGCAGGAGGAACTGGAGCATTGTCTATAGAAATACCAAAATACATGGATTTTCCCTATCCCTCTGCTTGCTTTTAGAGGTAGGGTCCTGCAGAGCTGCTGCTGGGAGAGATGTTTTCTTTGGCTCCAGCAGTGCCGTCACCACAGATTGCCCACGTTCCGCTGACGCCAGCTCGTGTGTTTTAATCCCCAGTGCTCAGGGACCAATTCAGGCTGCAGGGCGAGAAGTAAATATATAGACTGGCCTGGCTCCCAGCGGTACCAACAGCCCTGGAGCAGCGTGGTGCTGTAGGGAAGCTCTCCTGGAGGGGACACAAGCTGCACAGTGGGGCTCTGCCTGAATTTTAAGGACAATTTGGAGGCAGTGAGATGATGAGCTGTGACACTGAGGTTTTTGCCAGCGCCCTGAAGTCTTGGTTGTGTTTCCAACCGCTCTTAAGAAAGTGCTTTCCTTGGGGATTCTACTGTGGGAGGCTGTGGCTGAAGGGGGACCTGTTCCCAGTCGGTGGCTTCAGGCTCTTTGCGGGGTCCTGGGTGTGTGGGGCTGGTGCTGCAGAGCAAAACCTCCTAGTGATGATTTTACCAAGAAACCAGGGATGTTTTGTGCCCGTGGCTGTAATTCTGAGCTGGCGGAGAGCTGCGGTGGGAAGTTGCTTTCATGAAGCCATTGGAGCTGCAGGAAAGATCTGGGTGGGAGCAGGGTGTGGAGGGTGCTGGAAGGTGCCCCGGGGCACGGCTGCTTTGCTGAGCACAAAACACCCTCCCTGCCACAGCCCCCACAAGTCGCTTCACGCCCAGCCCCACGTCAGGGCACGAGAGCTGCCAGGCGCCCAGCCCGGGCGAGGACTTCTGCCAAATACCTTCAGTCTCATTTTGTTCATCGCTCTTATTTTTAATGAACCTTGAAACCAACCCGTCCGCTGCGCTGTTTGCTCTCTGTTGGGATCACTCATGTCTGGGCACGGCTGTGATGCGCAGCCACGATGTACGGATGCAGCACATGGCCACGATGCATAAACAGAATGCACGGGTGCAATGCACGGCCACGAGGTGTAAATGCCGTGTGCAGCCACGAGGCATGGCCACAGGGCACCACCAGGATCCATGGATGCAGTGCATGGGTGTGGTTATAGCATCACAGAATCATGGAACGGTTTGGGTTGGAAGGGACCTCAAAGGGCATCCAGTTCCAAGAACCCTGCCATGGGCAGAGACACCTCCCACTGGATCAGGGGCTCCAAGCCCCATCCAGCCTGGCCTTGAACCCCTCCAGGGATGGGGCAGCCACCACTGCTCTGGGCAGCCTGGGCCACCCTCACTACAAAACATTTCATGCTAAGATCTCATCTCAATCTCTCCTCTTTCAGCTGGAAAGTGTTTCCCCTTGTCCTATCCCTGCCCTCCCTGATTGAGAGCCCCTTCCCAGCTTTCCTGGAGCCCCTTTCAGTACTGAAAGTCTGTGATAAGGTCTCCTCTCCTCTCCTCTCCTCTCCTCTCCTCTCCTCTCCTCTCCTCTCCTCTCCTCTCCTCTCCTCTCCTCTCCTCTCCTCTCCTCTCCTCTCCTCTCCTCTCCTCTCCTCTCCTCTCCTCTCCTCTCCTCTCCTCTCCTCTCCTCTCCTCTCCTCTCCTCTCCTCTCCTCTCCTCTCCTCTCCTCTCCTCTCCTCTCCTCTCCTCTCCTCTCCTCTCCTCTCCTCTCCTCTCCTCTCCTCTCCTCTCCTCTCCTCTCCTCTCCTCTCCTCTCCTCTCCTCTCCTCTCCTCTCCTCTCCTCTCCTCTCCTCTCCTCTCCTCTCCTCTCCTCTCCTCTCCTCTCCTCTCCTCTCCTCTCCTCTCCTCTCCTCTCCTCTCCTCTCCTCTCCTCTCCTCTCCCTCTCCTCTCCTCTCCTCTCCTCTCCATTCCTAGCTCCTCCAAAACCTCAGTAGCTACCTAACACAAAGTCACCTCAGGGCACTTCTTTTGCTGCTGTACAAATATGCAACTTAAACTGTTTTGGAAGCCAAAGGCATTTTCATTTAGACCAAAGCAAATATTTGGGGAGGAGGGAGACACTCTACCCTCCTTGGTGCCAGCATAAATCTATGGGTTGGAGAATGGATGAACTCATTCAGAGTTTAAAGATCCTTGCTCGTAGTGTCATGCATGTATTTTGTCCACGGGGACACTCGTGGGGTAACAAACGCTTAAGGGATGTTTACCCTTAAAAATATGAATTGCCTGAGGTTAGTGCTCAGACAGATCCGCTTGGCTCCAGTGTGGATTTAGGTGAATGTTGGGGAATGGCAAAAGGTGGTGACTCCCAGCTGGAAATCACTGCTGGTGCTTGGCTTGTGGTATTTATTACACGTATTACAAGTGTTCTGGGGAGCGGCTGAGGGACCTGGGGTTGCTTAGACTGGAAAAAAAGGAGGCTGAGGGGAGACCCCATCACTCTCTGCAGCTCCTGAAAGGAGGTTGTGGGGAGGTGGGTGCTGAGCTCTTCTCCCAAGGAACAAGTGATAGGATGAGAAGAAATGGCCTCAAGTTGTGCCAGGGGAGATTTAGATTGAATATTAGGGAAAAATTCTTTACTGACAGAGTGGTGAAGCCCTGGCATAGGCTGCCCAGGGCAGTGGTGGAGTCTCCATCCCTGGAGGGGTTCAAAAACCATGTGGCTGCGGCACTTGGGGACATGGTTTAGTAGGCACTGTGGTGTTGGGCTGATGGTTGGACTGGATGAGCTGAGAGATCTTCTCCAACTTCAGTGATTCCATGATTCTGTGATTTAACCCCCAGAAGGAGCTGGAGCTGGGTGGAATGATGCTTAAGTGATGTGGGGGTCCTGCCATGAGACCCCACGTTGGCCCCTCACCTTTTTGCTGCAAAACCTCCCACGCAGCCGTGCTGCTCTTCTCCATCAGAGCTGGGTTTGTTCCCAGCAGATAGACTTGTGTTTTATTTTATTATGCCAGGAAAGCCTTTCCTGAGGTTTTTCTGAACCCCAACTGGGCAATAAAATTGCTGGGTCAGGATTTTTGGGCTCGGCCGATCCTGTGCTGCCCTAACCGCGGCGCCAAGGTGATCGTGATGTGCTGAGGGGTTTTGGGGGACACCTTGCTTCTAGGGGTATGTGGAGATGTGTGGGAAGGATGCAAACATCGCATCCATGGAGCCAGTCCAGAGAAGAGCAAGGAAGCTGGTGAAGGGGCTGGAGAACAAGAGGAGCAGCTGAGAGAGCTGGAGGTGTTTAGCCTGGAGAAGAGGAGGCTGAGGAGAGACCTCATTGCTCTCTATAACTACCTGAAAGGAGGTTGTGGAGAGGAGGGAGCTGGGCTCTTCTCCCAAGGGACAGGGGACAGGACGAGAGGGAATGGCCTCAAGCTCCACCAGGGGAGGGTCAGGCTGCACATTAGGAAAAAATTTTTCACAGAAAGGGTCATTGGTCCCTGGCAGAGGCTGCCCAGGGAGGGGGTTGAGTCCCCTTCCCTGGAGGGGTTTAAGGGACGGGTGGACGAGGTGCTGAGGGACATGGGTTAGTGATTGATAGGAATGGTTGGACTTGTTGATCCGGTGGGTCTCTTCCAACCTGGTGATTCTATGATTCTATGATTCTATGATTCTGTGACTGGGGTGTGGGAAGCTGAGGGGAGTCGTGCCGAAGGCTCAATCCCGCTCTCCCCCGCAGGAATGGTGCCCGCGGGGACCGAGGCCGCCCCGGCCCACCGGTGAGGTGCCAGCCGCCCGCCCCGAGCCCTGAGCCTGGACCACGATGAACAAACTGACCTTCCACAACAACAGAGTCATGCAGGACCGCCGCAGCGTTTGCATCTTCCTCCCCAACGACGACTCCCTCAACATCATCATAAACGTAAGGCGGTGCGGGGACCAGGGAAACCCCCTGAGCACTGATGTTTTCATCGCACCCAGGGCTCAGTGCCAAGTGTATTTGCAGGCTCTGCATTTAATTTTGAGCCTGCCTGCTCTTGCTCTGCCAGAGAAATGCATACAAGTTGTTCCCCCCTGAAGGCTGAAGCAGTTTTATGCTCTCCTGGGTCTTCTTGACTCCAAGTGCTGCTGGCAGGGCTGTCATTTCTGGCAGGTGACCTGCTGAGTGCCATCCCATGGGGTGACACGATGCGGAGCGGGGGTCCTTGTTCAATTCTCACTCCACACATCCATTGTGGGTGGCAATTCAGCCTCGTGTAGGCAGGCAAAGAGGCAGGAAGGGGGTTAGCTCTGATTTGGATAGAGTATTTAACGTGAAATTCCCCCACTTCTTCATTTTATCAATTCCCCACCACCCGATATTGGGTTCTCTGTCCTCCAAAACCATCTCCCCGGTGCCATGCTGGTCGCAGCGAGGTCTCCACGCTCAAGCTGCCCCGTGGTCCCCAGTGCATCCCAGCCCCAGCAGAGCTCTGGTCCTGCACCCCAGGATGGGACCCTGCTTTTTTATCCATGTTGGACCCATGGAAAAATGAGCCCCGCAGCCCAACCTGTCCTCCCTGCTCCTGCTCGGGGAGTCTGGTGTGGGGTTCAGTGCCGCCTGCCCAGCAAGTACAGTGGGGACCAGGTGTGGGGTTCTTTTGCAGGTGAAGATTTTGTGCCATGAGTTACTGGTACAGGTGTGTGACCTCCTGAGGCTGAAGGACTGTCACCTCTTCGGGCTCAGCGTCATCCAGAGTAAGTCGGGGGGGGCTTACGGCGTGGGTTTGGTGCCCACCACGGCTCAGCTCGGCTCAGTGCCACCAGGTCAATGATGCATTTTTATCCAAAGGTGGGTGCAAATTCACCTTTGGGGACCTCTCATTAGGTGACAAGGAGGTGATGGACCTCCCCCACCCCGTGCCACCCACCAAGGGATCAGGGGAGCTGGGGCAGGGATCAGGGGGATTCAGGGGACACACGGGGGACGCTGATGCTACCTCTGTCCCTCCCAGACAATGAGCACGTGTACATGGACCTGGCCCAGAAACTCTACAAGTACTGCCCCAAGGAGTGGAAGAAGGAGGCCAGCAAGGTCAGCGGTGAGGTCTTGCATGGAGAGATGACGGCAGTAAGGCCACCTCTGTCCCCATCGCAGGTCACTTCCAGGACACGGGAACGCAGCCGAGGGGTGGGGAGGGAGCACTTGGCTCTTCAGCCAGCGCGGAGCGAGGCGGGTGTGCAGAGCAAACCCCGGGTGATAGTTGGTGGCTGTCACCCCAAGCATCCCCGTACGCCCCATCTGGGGACGTGTCCTCCATGCTCCCCACCTTGGAGCTGTGATTTCTTTTTTCTCCCTTATTTCCTTATACTTCAGCAGAATTTTTAAGGCATCCCTTCTTCCAGTTTCTAAAATCAAGTGTTCGGGGGTTTCCCCCGCAAAGAATCTTTTAACTCTTTCAGTGCCAAGGGGGGTGGTGTGAAGGCTCCTGTACTGTCGCTGAGACAGGGACTGGTGGTGGGGGACCGCAGAACCCCTGGGGGTCTCAAACCCAGCCTCCTGGTTCTTTAAATCCAAATCCCTTTCATGTTTCGGCACACTGGGGAGAAAAAAATGGGTGTCAAACTCTAATTGAGGAACATAATGCCCTCAGTGTTAGAGTGAGCTCTTCCCTGCAGTTTTCACCCCATGGTGGGTGAGAGGGTGGTCCTGATGGACCTGGTCCTGGGTGGGCTTAGGCGAGGGGCCGGGAGCTGGGACGTGATGCCAGGATCTCTGCAGGAGATCTGAATATCTCCTCCGTTCCAGGGGATCGACCAGTTTGGCCCCCCGATGATCATCCACTTCCGAGTGCAGTACTACGTGGAGAACGGCAGGTTGATCAGGTAGGGTGCACACACATGTCCCCACAATGGTGGGCGCACACGCCGGGGTGAGCAGCTGGCAGAGGAGCACCTGAAGCTGCCCCCAGCTTGGGCAACCACTCGCTGGGATGCTCTGGGGTGCAACCACAGCCTTGGAATGCTCTGGGGTGCAACCACAGCCTTGGGATGCTCTGGGGTGCAACTACAGCCTTGGGATGCCCTGGGGTGCAACCACAGCCTTGGGATGCTCTGGGGTGCAACCACAGCCTTGGGATGCTCTGGGGTGCAACCACAGCCTTGGGATGCTCTGGGAAGCTGCTAACCCACCCAGAAGTGTTGCACTTGGTGATCTCAAAGGTCTTTTCCAACCTAAGCAATTCTGTGAAGAGCAAATCCCTTCTGGTGGAGATCACTGGGGCTGGGGGCTTGGGGGCAGGTGGGGCCACTGCTCCCACCTAGTGATGACGAAGCCTTTTGGGAGGCCAAGGACATTGCATTTTGTTTTTTGGAACAGCTTAATGTGTGGCACTGCCTGATTATAAGTCACGCGAGTGCTTGTGGCTGGGTGGGAGCTTCAGGTCCTGTTTCAGGGGAAAACACATTTTTCAGGATCCTGGGTGCATGGGGATATGGTGGCATCTGCGGTGACGTGGGGATGCTGTTGGGGGGGGGTTATAATTTCAGCACAGTGAAGGAGCTGTGGTTTTACACCACCTGATCAGAGACTGGAGTCCTGGAATGGTTTGGGTTGGAAGGGACCTCAAAGCCCATCCAGTCCCACCCCTGCCATGGGCAGGGACACCTCCCGCTGGATCAGGGGCTCCAAGCCCCATCCAACCTGGCCTTGAGCCCCTCCAGGAAAGGCAAACAAGCTGCCCCCCAGCCCTGCTCCCTCTGTGAGAGCTTCAGACCAGAAGGGAGGTGCTGGAGTTGTCTCCCAGCCCCTGGGCTTGGTCTCCTCACCCTTCTCCTCTCTCTCCGCAGTGACCGAACAGCGCGCTATTATTACTACTGGCACCTGCGGAAGCAAGTGCTGCACTCGCAGTGCGTCCTGCGCGAGGAAGCTTATTTCCTCCTCACCGCCTTCGCCCTCCAAGCTGACCTGGGTGACTTCAAGCGCAATAAGCACTATGGGAAGTACTTTGAGCCCGAAGCCTATTTCCCCGCCTGGGTAAGTGCCCTGTGAGGTGGTCATGCAAGCCCCTGCGTGGCTAGTGATGCTGGGATGCTTGGAGGCTTTCTGGGAGCCTGGAGTTCTTGCTGCCTCCCTGTTTCTAGCTTAGTCCTGGTTATTAATAACCTCTGAGAACTGCAGGGCTGCAAATAGGTGCAGGCAGGGAGGACGGGGGTCGGTGCGGTGGCTGGGGCAGTTCATGATGCTGCTGGGGTTTCACTGTGTGTGGCAGGGATGCTCGTGGGAGCTCCCATGGGTGCCATCTCGGCATCATTGTATGCACCCTCTCAGGCTTTTCAGCCCTCTGGGAACCAGTGTGCTCAGTGCTGCTGCAGCCATGGGTGTAGGCAGCTCCTGGGATAGTCCTGGGGGGAAACTGAGGCAGGGCACGGGCTGACATCCAGGTCACCTCTGAGCAGCAGGCAGAGCTGGGTGCTGGGGCGACGCTGTCTTGATGACTTTGTGCAGGTGTAGTGGGGAATAGTGGAGAATGATCCTGTTTGGAAGAGCAGTGACCCAGGCAGCTCCTGGCTGGGACCCCCATTTCGGCAGAGACACCCCCCCCCCAACTTTGGCAGGGACAACCCTCTCCACAGCGAGGGTCTGGTCCCAGCCTCCACCCAAACCCAAGCCCATTTATTACCAGGCAGGTAAATATTAGTTAGAGAGGGGCAGAGTGGGACCGTGTGTGATGTCCCCTCAGATCCCAAACAGCTGAACCTCCCCCATGGTTCATAGAATCACAGAATAACCAGGTTGGAAGAGACCCACCGGATCATCAGGTCCAACCATTCCTATCAAACACTAACCCATGTCCCTCAGCACCTCGTCCACCCGTCCCTTAAACCCCTCCAGGGAAGGGGACTCAACCCCCTCCCTGGGCAGCCTCTGCCAGGGACCAATGACCCTTTCTGTGAAGAATTTTTTCCAAATGTCCAGCCTGAACCTCCCCTGGTGGAGCTTGAGGCCATTCCCTGTCGTCCTGTCCCCTGTCCCTTGGGAGAAGAGCCCAGCTCCCTCCTCTCCACAACCTCCTTTCAGGGAGTTGGAGAGAGCAATGAGGTCTCCCCTCAGCCTCCTCTTCTCCAGGCTAAACACCCCCAGCTCTCTCAGCTGTTCCTCACAAGGCCTGTTCTCCAGCCCCTTCCACATCTTTGTTGCTCTTCTCTGGACTCTCTCCAGAGCCTCAACATCCTTCTTGTGGTGAGGGGCCCACAACTGAACACAGGATTCGAGGAGTGGTTCCCCACAGCCAGGGCTACCAGCAGGTGCTGGAGAAGAGAAGATTCATAAAAGTTCTAGGCACCATTCCCACCTTTTATGTATTTTCTTGGTTTTGCCCCAACTCTGCCAGCTTTTCCTTTTGTTGTGTGTGTCGCTAAGGAGCAAAAAGCCCCAGGGCCGTGTCCCCAGCTGAGCTGGGACCCCATGTCTGACTCTCCCTGCCCTGACTTGGGCATCAACAGTGGTGTTAGCTCCATGAGCACGCCTGCGCTTCCCAGGGGGAAATCCTGTGGTAAGAAGTTATAGAATCATGGAATCATTAAGGCTGGAAAAGACCAGTCCAACCATCAGCCCAACACCACAGTGCCTATTAAATCATGTCCCCAAGTGCCACAGCCACATGCTTTTTGAACCCCTCTAGTGATGGAGACTCCACCACTGCCCTGGGCAGCTTCTGCCAAGGCTTCATCACTTTGTCAGTAAAGAATTTTTCCGTAATATTCAATCTAAACCTCCCCTGGCACAACTTGAGGCCATTTCTTCTCATCCCATCACTTGTTCCTTGGGAGAAGAGCCCAGCACCCACCTCCCCACAACCTCCTTTCAGGGAGCTGCAGAGAGCAATGAGGTCTCCCCTCAACCTCCTCTTCTCCAGGCTAAACACCCCCAGGTCCCTCAGCCGCCTCTCACAGCGCTTGTTCTCCAGCCCCTTCTCCAGCTCTGCTCCCTTCTCTGGACACACTGCAGCAACTCAATGTCCTTCTTGTACCTGGGGACAAGTTGTTGGCTGCTGTATCTATTTTACTTGCAGTTCTCTATAACGGAGTGTATTTTCCAGTTTCCCTTTTCCCTGGGAATCGCTGCTGAGCGGGAGCGCTGGGGCTGGCAGCCACAGAGCAGCTCCCCTGGATGACCTTCTCTCCTCCTCCAAACAGGTGGTTGCGAAGAGGGGCAAGGATTACATCCTGAAGCACGTCCCGAACATGCACAAGGACCAGTTTGCCCTCACGGCCTCGGAAGCTCATCTCAAGTACATCAAGGAAGCCGTGCGGCTGGATGACGTGGCTGTGCACTACTACAGGTTGTACAAGGTGAGCCCCGGCCGCCAGCTCAGGACGGGCTTCAGCTTTGGGGCTCCTTTTTATTGGAAGGAGCAACCACCCACCGATTCCTAAGGTATTTGGGGAAGAGCTGCGTCGGGATTGGCACTCAGTGGCTGGAGGAGAGCAGTCTCGAGGGCAGAACTTTGCTCCCAGAGGCAGGGAGAGGCAGCTTTGTATAGTCCCAGCATTTTCTGCGAGTTATAGAGAGGTGAGAGGTTTGCTGGGGTGTGAGAAGAAAGCTCTGAGGTTTCTGGGATCTTATTTTACAAGGCTGAGGGAGCTGGGGCTCTTTAATCTGGAGAAGAGGAGGCTGAGGGGAGACCTCATCGCTCTCTACAACTCCTTGAAAGGAGATTGTGGTGAGGTGGGTGTTGGTCTCTTCTCCCAAGTTACGATAGCACAAGAAGAAATGGCCTCAAATTGCTCCAGGGCAGGTTCAGATTGGACAGCAGGAAAAGTTTCTTCATGGAAAGGGCTCTCAGGCCCTGGCAGAGGCTGCCCAGGGAGGTGGTGGAGTCCCCATCCCTGAGGGTGTTTAAAAGCCGAGTAGATGAGGCACTCAAGGATCTGGTTTAGTAGTGGTGATAGGAATGGTTGGACTCAATGATCCGATGGGTCTTTTCCAACCAAATGATTCTATGATTCTATGATTCTATGATTCTATGATTCTATGATTCTATGATTCTATGTCAAGAGGGTACATGGTTAAAAAGGGCTGTAATAAAACATTAAACCCTTGTTTGCAGCCCCAGCCTTCCAGTACCTGAAGGGGCTCCAGGAGAGCTGGGGAGAAGCTTTTTACAAGGGCCTGGAGTGATAGGATGAGGAGAATGGCTTTAAATGGGAAGGAGGAAGGTTTAGATGAGACATTAGGAAGAAATTCTTGATGCTGAGGGTGGGGAGGCCCTGGCCTTGGTTACCCAGGGAAGTTGTGGCTGCCCCATCCCTGGAGGGGTTCAAGGCCAGGTTGGATGGGGCTTGGAGCCCCTGATCCAGTGGGAGGTGTCCCTGCCCAGGGCAGGGGTGGAACTGGATGGGCTTTGAAGTTCCTCCCAACACAAACCATTCTATGATTCTGTGATCTTAAGGGTCTTTTCCAACCTCAATGATTCTATGATTAACGTGGCCCCTACTCTCACAGCTGCTGTTGCAGTGTGAAGATGGTGTGATTAGAGGAGGATACCTGGGCTGGGGTTGGTGGTACATTTATCCACTTCATGCTGCAAACTGTGAATTTAAAACCATCTAATTTCCCCCTACTTAGGACAAAAGGGAGGTAGAAGCCTCCCTGACACTGGGGCTGACGACACGGGGCATCCAGATCTTCCAGGTAGGCATCTGAGCGAGGGCGACAGCTCGGCTCCCTGCCCACTGCCAGCATCCTCAGCTGGCCCTGGCCCTTCTTTTTTTGCAGAACTTGGATGAAGAAAAGCAGCTTCTCTATGACTTCCCCTGGACAAACGTGGGGAAACTGGTGTTTGTGGTGAGTGCCACCATCCCTAGGTAGAGCACCCCTGCCCGTGTCCTTCCTGGGCTTGGATTTGGATGTTGGGTGGTGTTGAACCATTCAATTTTTTCCTAATGTCCAGCCTAAACCTCCCCTAGCTCCGCCAGGGGAGGTTTAGGCTGGACATTAGGAAAAAATTCTTCACAGAAAGGGTCATTGGTCCCTGGCAGAGGCTGCCCAGGGAGGGGGTTGAGTCACCTTCCCTGGAGGGGTTTAAGGGACGGGTGGACGAGGTGCTGAGGGACATGGGTTAGTGTTTGATAGGAATGGTTGGACTCGATGATCTGGTGGGTCTCTTCCAACCTGGTTATTCTATGATTCTATGAACAGACCTCAAGGAGGGTGGTTGCAAGCTGGGGAGTTAATGGGTGGGATGCAGCAGGACTAGGGATTAGGATGTTTTTCTCCCTGGAGCTGATGTCCTCCCTCTCCCATGTAGGGCAAGAAGTTTGAGATCCTTCCCGATGGGCTGCCCTCGGCCAGGAAGCTCATCTACTACACGGGGTGTCCACTGCGCTCCCGCCACCTCCTGCAGCTGCTCAGCAGCAGCCACCGGCTCTACATGAACCTGCAGCCCATCCTGCGCCAGGTCCGGAAGCTGGAGGAGAACGAGGGTAGGTTCTTTCTCCTCTTCCTCTGTATCCTCCTGTTCCTCCTCTTCTTCTTTCTCCTCTTCCTTCTCCTCTTAATCCTCCTTCTCATTTTCTTTCTCCCCTTGTTCTTTCCTCCTCTTCCTTCTCTTCCTCTTCTTCCTCTTCGCCATCCTCCTTCTTCTACTCCCCTTCTTCTTTCTGATCTTCCTTCTCCTCTTCATCCTCCTCCTTCTCATTTTCTTTCTCTGCCTCTTATTCTTCCTCCTCTTCCTTCTTCCCATCTTCTTCCTCCTTTTTGTCCTCCTCATTTTCTTCCTCATCTTCATCCTCCTCTTCATCATCCTTTTTTTTCTTCCTTCTCCTCTTCCTCCTTTTTCTTTTCTTCTTTTCTTTCTCCTCCTCCTGTTCTTCCTCCTCTTCCTTCTCCTTTTTTTCCCTTCCCTTCTTCCTCTTCATCCTCCTCATTTTCTTTCTCCACCTTTGCTTCTTCCTCCTTCTCCTTCTCCTTCTCCTTCTCCTTCTCCTTCTCCTTCTCCTTCTCCTCCTCCTCCTCCTCCTCCTCCTCCTCCTCCTCCTCCTCCTCCTCCTCCTCCTCCTCCTCCTCCTCCTCCTCCTCCTCCTCCTCCTCCTCCTCCCCTTCTTCTTCTTCATCCTCCTCCTCTTTCTCATTTTTTTTCTGCTCTCCCTGTTTCTCTTCTTCCTTCTGCTCTTCCTCCTTCTTTGGAGGGACAGCACAGCACAGAGTTTGAGGGTCCTCGCTCCACCATCCCTGAATGCCACTAGGACAGGGCTGGCTCCTGACGTGTCACCCTGCTGCGGTTGGGTGGCAGTGTCCCTGGGTGCTCCTGAGTTCCGGAGGGATCCATGTCCTTCCCAAGGGGCCAGGGGGCCTCAGGGGGTTGGGGTGTCAGCTGCCACCTGCTGACACCTTGCTTATGGCCTCAAGCTCCGCCAGGGGAGGGTCAGGCTGGACATTAGGAAAAAATTCTTCACGGAAAGGGTCATTGGTTCCTGGCAGAGGCTGCCCAGGGAGGGGGTTGAGTCACCTTCCCTGGAGGGGTTTAAGGGGCGGGTGGACGAGGTGCTGAGGGACATGGGTTAGTGTTTGATAGGAATGGTTGGACTCGATGATCCAGTGGGTCTCTTCCAACCTGGTGATTCTATGATTCTATGATTCTATGCTGGCCTTGCAGAGAAGAAGCAGTACCGCGAGTCCTACATCAGCGACACCCTCGACCTGGACATGGAGCAGCTGGAGAAGCGCTCTCGGGCCAGCGGCAGCAGCGCTGGCAGCATCCGGCACAAGCGCCTGTCCCGGCACTCCACCGCCAGCCACAGCAGCTCCCACACCTCCGGCATCGAGGCTGATCCCAAACCCAGGGAGATGGGGCCCGAGGATGGCTTCTCAGGCGCCAGTGCCCACCGCAAGCTGAAGACCTGCAGCTCCATGACCAGCCACGGCAGCTCCCACACCTCTGGCGTGGAGAGCGGTGGGAAGGACCGCTTGGAGGAGGACTCCCAGGATGATGGTGAGACCCCAGCTGAGTGCAGGCTTTCCAGTCTGGGTCTCACCACGCGTTTGGGGTTGGAGGGTGCTCTGGAGATGCTCATCGATGACTTGTCCCACCTCGCCTGCAGAAATCGAGATGCTGGTGGATGACCCCCGGGAGCTGGAGCAGGCTGGTGAGATGGAGGTGAGCCCCGACATGTGTGTCTACATCACGGAGGACATGCTGCTGTCACGCAAGTTCAACGGGCACTCGGGTAAGGTTACAGATGCTTGTCTATCGAGTTCCCAAATGCAGGTCCCACCTTTGGCATTCGGCAGAGCAAAATTAGCCCAAAGTGTCCATTTGAGATTCTGGGGAAAGCTGCTGACCCAGTGGGTTGAAGGAGAGATGGGGTGAATTTGGTGAAGCTATGAAAAGAAAGGGTTGCCTAAGAAAGGTGCAGGTTTTACTTGGATCAGGACTGGTGCTCTCTGTAGCTGCTCCAAAGCACGGGGGGGGGTGGATTATTTGAATAGCAGGGGATGATAACAGGAGCTGCCCATGGGCGATGGACCTGATTTTGCTGATGTTCTCAATTGCTGGTGCCTGCTCTCATTTTCATGGCAACTCCGTGCTTGTTCCCATGAGCATGGGTGCTGTTGTCTTGTGTGTGAGCCTGGCTTCAAAGGTGATCCGAGGTCTGGAGCACCTCCCACATGAGGCCAGGCTGAGAGAGTTGGGGTTGTTCAGCCTGGAGAAGAGAAGGCTCTGAGGAGACCTCAGCAGCTTCCAGCACTGAAAGGGGCTCCAGGGAAGCTGGGGAGGGGCTCTTGCTTGGGGAGGGCAGGGATAGGATGAGGGGGAACGATTTTCAGCTGAAAGAGGGGAGATTGAGAGGAGATCTGAGGGAGAAATGTTTTGCTGTGAGGGTGGAGAGGCCCTGGCCCAGGCTGCCCAGAGCAGGGGTGGCTGCCCCATCGCTGGAGGGGTTCAAGGCCAGGTTGGATGGGGCTTGGAGCCCCTGATCCAGTGGGAGGTGTCCCTGCCCATGGCAGCGGGTGGAACTGGATGACCATTCAGGTCCCTTCCAACCTAAACAACTGTGATTCTATGATTCTCCAGATCTGTGGCTGCCCCCAGAGAGTTGCGCACATTTCCAGCTCAGTGCTGTGTTCTACTGGGAGGTCTCTGTGGTACCAGGTTCCCTGGGAGAGGCTTTGGATGCCATTCTGGTGCATATTAGGGGTGCTCTGTAGGAAATGCGGATTGCAAACAGAGCTGTTGGGGTAAAGGCACCCCATCAAGCTGAGGGTGTCTTCACCCTAAATCACAGGCATGGATTCCAAGATTTCTGAGAAGCTTCAAAGTAACATTCCCACCACCCTCTTCCTCTCTCCCCCATGCAGGGCTTATCGTGAAAGAGATTAGCTCCTCCACTTCCAGCTCCTCGGAGACGGTGGTGAAGCTGCGGGGACAGAGCACTGACTCCTTACCTCAGGTACGTGGGGCTGGTAGAGCTTTGGGAAGCCCAAAGACCTGCTGGCACCTGGGTCTGGGGTTTCCCTGACCCCCTTGGCTCATCGGTGGGTCCTGAGCTCCTTCTCTGTTTTATCCAGACAACGTGCAGGAAACCGAAGTCGTCAACAGACCGGCACAGCCTTAGCCTGGATGACATTCGGCTCTACCAGAAGGACTTCTTGCAGCTGGCCAACCTCTGCCAGGATACGGCGCAGAGCTACACGTTTGGCTGTGCTCACGGGCTGGAGGAGGACGGGCTCTACTGCAACGGCTGCTTGGCCCAGCAATGCATCAACATCCAGGACGCCTTCCCCGTCAAAAGAACCAGCAAATACTTCTCGTTGGATCTCACCCACGACGAAGTCCCTGAGTTTGTTGTCTGAGTGCCACGGGGGGCAGGACTGGCTGCCCACCCTTGGTGGGGAAAGCTGGGGCTCTCTGCCCTGCCCTGGGGGCCATCGACGCCTCCTTCCCTCGCACCACTCCCTGCAAACCGGTGGAAACCACTGCACTTGGAGGATCGCCCCGACGGCGGGTGGGATGAGGAGCTCCGGTCCCCCAGCATCCTTTCTCCTCTGGATGAGTTCGTGCAAAACACACGTTGTCTTATTTCGACTGGGAGGAGCACGAATTGTTTGATCTAGCAGAAGCCAACTCGTTTTCTCATTGCCTTGCGGTGAGTCGGCTTCTTCTCCTCCTTGCCTCCATCCTCCTGGTGGCTCTGGTGGTGGCTTGGTTGCAACCGATGCCAGAGAGAAAGTGCCAGACAGTGTTCAAGTCAAGCCAAAGAGATGTAAATACCCTAAAGGCCAGTATGGGAAGGGGGAATTAAGCAATAACCAGCCTGGGATCTCCGTACCCCTGGAGAAAGGCATGGCCAGCAGTTGCTGGGGCTGAACATCAACCCAATTCTTCCAAAACCATGTGCTGGAGGTCAGGCCGGAGCTCTCCCAGCGTGGGACCCATTTGCAGCTTGTTTTTTTTCTTCTTTATTTTGTTTTTTTGAGAAAAGAAAAAATCCCTCACCCACGAAAACCAAAAGCAAAGGAGAAGGGAAAAAAATAGGACACCTGTATGGATATTGCAATAATGCATCCTAAACATTGAATATATCGAGATTACATATATAAATATATCGAGGTATGTATGTTTATATATGTCTGGATCTTATAGACCCATTTGCATTTTACTTCTGCTCTAGAATGCCTTTTATACAAAAGATCTGCCTCTCTTCTTTAAGGAACCATATGAAAAAATACTATTTTTTCTAAGCACTAAGGTGAGAAACCAGGCTCTCTTCTCGAGAAGAAGATGGATGCAACCATGTCCTACACGTGGCTCTTCCCAGCGCACTCTCTGTTGTGTTTTACCAAGGCTTCTTATGCGTCTTCAAGTCTCTTACAGCTTGAATAGCTCTGCTAAAAGCTGATGGCGCTGGAAAACCCAAGGGTGGCTTTTGAGAGTGTCCCGAAGGAAGTTCACCTGCCGAGGTGTGATATCTGCCATCGAGACCAGAGCGTAAAGCATTCCAGCAGCGAATATTCACAGCACAAATGCATTTTTAGTCAATATTTTCAATTAGAGTTGAGCGATCGACAGCCAAAGGTTTGCCGTATTTTGATATTCCACCTTTTTTTTTTTTTTTTTAACTGGAACCTTTTCTTAAGAAGAAGAATTATTTTATAACTAAGCACAATCTTATTTTTATAAGAAATGTTTGGGAAGGGAGCCAAGAAAGGGGAGCTGGTACCAAAGAAAAAGGAGCAAAGCTATTGGCACGATGTGAAGAAATGGATGTTATTGTGGTCGGGGAGGTGGTAGGGGAGAACATCGGGCGCTGATGTGGCTCCGCACTGTGGGATCGTGGCATTGGCACAACCCATCCCCACCCCAGGATATTGCCAGGCACGAGGGATATTATGGGGAAAATTGTCATAGAATTATGGAATGGTTTGGGTTGGAAGGGACCTCAAAGCCCATCCAGACACCTCCCACTGGATCAGGGGCTCCAAGCCCCATCCAACCTGGCCTTGAACACCCCCAGGGATGGGGCAGCCACCCCTGCTCTGGGCAACCTGGGCCAGGGCCTCCCCACCCTCAGCGTGAAGAATTTCTTCCTAATGTCTGATCTAAATCTTCCCCCTCCAATTTAAGGCCAATTTGGCAGCCAGATGCTGGCGGGGTCACCTGGAGGCTGGTGGCCCCCAAAGCCTCTCCTTATCTCCCCCAGCCGGGGCAGCCCGAGGGGTGCTGCTGGGGGTCTATGCGCCCTGTTCTGCTTTTGGGGGGACCCCAGCAAGCACCCCAAAAGCTTCGCTTGTGGACACTGCGCCCCAGGTTGGGATGCCTGGGTTTGCCTGCAGCAGCCCTGCTCCAGACCCTGATCCACAGCCAGGTTTGCAGCGTATGGGGGGGTCTGGTGTGTGCACCAGCAACAGCATCTGCCATGCTGGAACCCACAGGGGCAGGAAAATCCCTAAAATTCATCCCCAGCCCCCCCCCCTTTTTTTTTTCCTGTGCCAGCCCTGGTGAGGCAGCAGCACCAGCTGGGGGTTCCTTCTGCCCCCCCTCAGCCAGCGAGCCCTGGGTACCCTCTGTGAGACCCCACTGCTCTGCAGAAACACAGAATTGGAGGGATTTGGGATAAATTGTGTAAGGAAACGCTTGATGCTGGTGTGAAAGCGTGGGGATGGCACAGCTAGACCAGAGCTTCTCCGTTTCTTCCCCCCTCTACGTTATTCCGCAGCCAAATCCAGATCAGGGCATCTCAGCCGGAGCTGGAGCGATGCCGGGAGCTGGGATGGGGCTCAGCCCTGGGCAAGTGGAGCTGGGGAGCAGGGGAGGGACACAGTTGCCATTCATTTTGCAGGTGGCCAAGGCATCCGCGCGGGTCCCACAGGGGACGGGGTGGCCGTGCCCGCCTGCCCTTCGTGCCGCTGCAATCAGCTGTCTGTCTGCAGGAACGAAATCGTCCTTTCTGTGAAAGGATCTTCCCATCAGGGCGGTGGGAGAGCCAGGGACTGTGTTGCAGGAGAAAAGCCCCAAGGAAAATTATTCCAGGTCCCCGTAGCCAAATGCTTTTGTGCCAATGAAGTTTGTTGTGTGCCTTTTGGGGTACGGCTGGGAATGACAATAAAGTGACAGTTGTTTGCATTGCTTTGACTCTTTAAAATGCTCCCAGGCTGAAGCGAGGGATGAAACACGTCTGAATGTAACCAACGTGCTGCATTTACTGTACTCTCTGTTCCAGCGCCGCTTGGCTCCAGGGAGCAGGTTAAGGTAACTCGTGCCTTGGGATGGGGAATCATAGAATCGCTTGGTTGGAAAAGCCCTTTGAGATCATCAAGCCCACCCCTACCTGTCCACTACTAAATCATATCCCCAAGCACTTCTTCTACCCATCTTTTAAACCCCTCCAGGGATGGGGACTTCACCACCTCCCTAAGCAGCCTCTGCCACGGCCTCAGAACCCTTTCCGTGAAGAAATTTTTCCTAATACCAAATCAGAACCTTCCCTGGCAACATGAAGATCATAGAATCATAGAAACATTTGGTTGGAAGGGTCCTTTAAGACTGAGCTCAGCTGTAAATCCAATGCTGCTGAGACCACCTCTGCCCCTAAGCACCACAGCTACGCATCTGTTCAACACCTCCACGGCTTCAACACTCTTTCTGTAAAGAATTTTTTCCTCCTATCCAGTCTATGCCTCCCCTGGTGCAACTTGAGGCCATTTCTTCTCATCCTGTCACTTGTTGCCAGCACCCACCTCACCACAACCTCCTTTCCAGGAGCTGCAGGGAGTGATGAGGTCTCCTCTCAGCCTCCTCTTCTCCACACTAAACAGCCCCAGGTCCCTCAGCTGCTCCCAGAACCTCTGGTCTCCATCCCTTCCCCAGCTCTGTTCCTTTCTCTGAACACGCTCCAGCCCCTCAATGTCCTTCTCGTACTGGGGGGCCCAAAACTGACCCCTGGATCTGCAGTGCAGCCTCACCAGCGCTGGGTGTGGGGACACAATCCCTTCCCTGCTCCCACTGGCAACACCACGGCTGATCCAAGCTGGGATGCGGTTGGCCACGTTGCCCTCCTGTGCACACTTGCTGGCTCAAGTTCAGCTGCTGTCAACCAAAGATGAAGATGAAGATGGGAAGATGAAGAGATGAAGATATGAAAATGAAGAGATGAAGATGAAGAGATGAAGATATGAAGACAAAGAGATGAAGACGAAGAGATGAAGATGAAGAGATGAAGATATGAAGACAAAGAGATGAAGATGAAGAGATGAAGAGATGAAGATGAAGAGATGAAGATATGAAGACAAAGAGATGAAGATGAAGAGATGAAGATGAAGAGATGAAGAGATGAAGATGAAGAGATGAAGACGAAGAAGATGAGACTGTCATCCCATGGGGAAGCACCGTCACTAAAGCTTCATGATTGCTTTCTCCCAGCAGGTGCCACCAACCTGCAGGTCTGGATCTGGCCATGTGCCATGCTAATGCTGGGATCACCGAGGCTACAAGCACCCCCCAGGAGCCTGGTGCAACCCCGGGACCTGCACTGGAGCCTGTCCCCCTTTGCTGTCCTCCAAATGCCCCGGGAGAGGGATAGGGATGAAGAAGTGGAGCTTTGCACTCTGGTGTGGGGTATCCCTTCTGCCCTTCTCCCCCGGCATCTGTTGTGGAGCGATGCCAGGGAGCATCCTGCACCTTTTCTTCTGACTCCGAAACTAATTGTACGTTACCAGCGATTTCCCTTTGTCCTCCAAAAATAACCCTCATCCTCAGCGAGGCAGGCGCTGACCATCGGGTGACCACGGGTTTTGATGTCTAATTACTGATTGCCGTAACATTTTTGGGGCAGTTAATTGCCTCACGCAGGAGGGAGGAACAGGAGGGAGGGAGCGGCTTCTGCATTGTCTGCTACAAGTACAGCCTCCCGCTTTCATCGCTGCCCTTTAACAAAATGACATTTCCCTAAACCCAGATGTTGAATCTCTTTTTGGTTGAGCCTGCAGAGCGAGGCAGCCTGGCCACCCTGGGGAGACGCGGGGAGGGGGGCTCCCACCCCGTAGGCTCTGTTTAGCCAAGCCTCGTAACCCCAGCCATGCTTTGAAAAGAATCCTCCTCTCTTTGAAGGCTTTTGACACCTCAGCTCCTCCATCTCGCCGTGGGAGAGGTCCCCAGGGGGAGAAAGGTCCTCCAGTTCCCATCCCGCAGTGGCCCCAGGCTGCCTCACACCCCACTGGCTTCTCCCCTGGGCTGGTCCCTGGGCTCTGCATCACCAGCTCACGAATTCCACTTCATTTCATGCCAGTCACAGCCTGGGCTGCATCCAAAGCAGCGGGACCAGCAGGTCAAGGGAGGGGATTCCATCCCTCTGTTCTGCTCTGGTGAGACGTCACCTGGAGCCTCGTGTCCAGTTCTGGACCCCTCAGCACAGGAGGAACACGGAGCTGTTGGAACGGGTCCAGAGGAGGCCACATAGATTTTCCAAGGGCTGGAGCAGCTCCTGTATGAGGCCAGGCTGAGAGAGTTGGGGTTGTTCAGCCTGGAGAAGAGAAGGCTCTGAGGAGACCTTAGAGCAGCTTCCAGCACTGAAAGGGGCTCCAGGAAAGCTGGGGAGGGGCTCTGGATCAGGGAGGGCAGGGATAGGATGAGGGGGAATGGTTTTCAGCTGCAAGAGGGGAGATTGAGATGAAATCTGAGGAAGAAATGTTTTGCTGTGAGGGTGGGGAGGCCCTGGCCCAGGTTGCCCAGAGCAGGGGTGGCTGCCCCATCCCTGGAGGGGTCCAAGGCCAGGTTGGATGGGGCTTGGAGCCCCTGATCCAGTGGGAGGTGTCCCTGCCCATGGCAGGGGTGGGACTGGATGGGCTTTGAGGTCCCTTCCAACACAAACCACTCTGTGATTCCCTAGTTCTATGATCTCACCATGGGAGAGGTCCTCAGAGGGAAAGGTTTTCCAGTTCCCATCCTGGCGTGGCCCCAAACTGCCTCGCACCCCGCTGGCCTTTCCCCTGGGATGCTCCCTGGAGCTGGTGGCATTTCTGCTGCTCTGCGTTACCAGTCCAGGAATTTAAGGTTTCCCCCCCAAAAAAACCACTTCATCTCCAGTCACTCCCAGATTTTGCATCTCCTGCTGTTATTTCATGGCAGCCCAAGAGGTCAAAATGTTGGGCAACAACACACAAATCCCATTTTTACAGAGCCAGCTGCAAAAATGGACTTAAAAAAGTCAAATATTGAGGTGGTATCCGTATTTTTTCATTTTAATTTTGCTGCTGGATTAAAACAGGCAGAGCTTTCCCCTGCTGTTAAGCAGTGATATGAGTGCCTCGCAGAGCATCTTCCTGTTATCACCCCTTCCAAAACCAGCATTGCTGGACACACCTTCACCATCAGCCCAATGAGGAACCAATGACTCATTGGTGATAATCACACAGCTGCCCCGTGCTGGTTAAGGACCTTCTGCATCACGGGATTAGAATCTTATAGAATCATAGAATTGCTTGCTTGGAAAAGCCCTTTGGGATCATTGAGTCCAACTGTCCACTACCAAACCAGATCCCTGAGCACCTCGTCTGCCCAGCTCCCTGGGCAGCCTCTGCCAGAACCCAAGAACCCTGTCTGTGAAAGAGGAGAGATGGAGAGGAGAGATGAGAGGAGAGATGGAGAGATGGAGAGATGGATAGGAGAAGAGAGGAGAGGAGAGATGGAGAGATGGAGAGATGGAGAGATGGAGAGAAGAGAGGAGAGGAGAGATGGAGAGGATAAGAGAGGAGAGATGGAGAGGAGAGATGGAGAGATGGAGAGGAGAGATGGAGAGGATAAGAGAGGAGAGATGGAGAGATGGAGATGGAGAGGAGAGGAGAGGATAAGAGAGGAGAGATGGAGAGATGGAGAGGAGAGGAGAGGAGAGGAGAGGAGAGGAGAGGAGAGGAGAGGAGAGGAGAGGAGAGGAGAGGAGAGGAGAGGAGAGGAGAGGAGAGGAGAGGAGAGGAGAGGAGAGGAGAGGAGAGGAGAGGAGAGGAGAGGAGAGGAGAGGAGAGGAGAGGAGAGGAGAGGAGAGGAGAGGAGAGGAGAGGAGAGGAGAGGAGAGGAGAGGAGAGGAGAGGAGAGGAGAGGAGAGGAGAGGAGAGGAGAGGAGAGGAGAGGAGAGGAGAGGAGAGGAGAGGAGAGGAGAGTGCATGGCGTGCAGGTGGTTGTGGTGTGCAGGGCTTTGCGGGGTGCAGAGGGATGTGATGGAGAGCAGGGGTCTTTGTGGGGTGCAGGTCAAGCAATGGGTGTGAGTGGTGCGGGGTGCAGGGTGCGTGCAGGGGTCTGGGTGGGGGGTGCAGGGGTGGTTGTGGCGCGCAAGGGGGTGACGGGTGCGAGAGTGGAGGGGGGGCAGAGGTGTGGGGTGCAGGGGACGGGGGTGCGATGGGTGCAGGGGGATTGGGGTGCAGGGGCATTGGGGTGCAGGAGGGTTGGGGTGCAGAGGGATTGGGGTGCAGGGGGGTTGGGGTGCAGGGGGATTGGGGTGCAAGGGGATTGGGGTGCAAGGGGATTGGGGTACAGGGGGGTTGGGGTGCAGGGGGGTTGGGGTGCAGGGGGATTGGGGTGCAGGGAGATTGGGGTGCAGAGGTGCGGGGTGCAGGAGGGGCGATGGGTGGGATAGAGGATGGGGGTCCAGGCAGGAGGCAGGGCGAGAGGCTGGGGGCAGGGGGGGATGCAGAAAAGGGAGAGGAGAGCAGGAGGAGCAGAGGGAGGAGGAGGAGGAGGAGGAAGTCGGGGCTGAGCCGCTTCCTGTAGGCAGAGGGATGAGCGCAGACAAAGCTGGGTGGGGACTCGGCTCTCGGGGCTGCTGCTGACCACCCTCCTGCTGCCTCCATCCCTGCCTCCATCCCTGCATCCCTGCATCCCGGAGGGCAGCAGCGCCTCCAGGTACCGCTGGGCACTGGGGTGTGGGGGGGGAGCTGGGGGGCACTGGGAGCGCTGGGAACGCTCACCCCGCCCATCTCGCACCCCTTCCAAGCCAGCAGACCCCCCCCCACCCCCCCTCCCCATCCTCACGGTGCCCCCGGTCTCAGGGGCTGGGGGGGGGTCCCCATCCCACCGGGAGGAAGGTGCCTCGCACAAAGAGTTCAGCCTCTCCGACAAAGGTTTGATTTAGAGGGTTTGATCCTCGCTTAATCAACTGATTTGCCATAGCAGGAAAGGCTTTTTTTTTTCCTCCTCCGCGCATGAATGAGACGCAGTGTTCTTTCTCTGTTTTTTTTTTTCTTCTTTTTTTTTTTTTCCACTGAGACTTTCCCAGCCCCTAAATCCCTGCAGCAACCTCAGCTGGGATGGATCACCCCCCCAGCCTGGCTCTGGGGACCCCACCATCCCCATGGAAGCAGCTCTCTCCCCATCATTTCCATCCCAATCCTTATTCCTCCCAGCAGGGCGTTGTGGTGCGAGTGTTTCGGGAAGGGAAAACCTCCCATCAGCTGCGAAGATGCGCTTGAGGAAAGGTGGTCCAGGGCTTGTTCGCCCCTGCGGGAGGGGAATCTGGCAAAGAACCTTTTCCTTCTTGCTTCCTTGGTGGGAAATCGGAGAATCGTGGAATCATAGCATCACAGAATGGTTTGGGTTGGAAGGGACCTCAAAACATCCAGTTCCAACACCTCCCACTGGACCAGGGGCTCCAAGCCCCATCCAACCTGGCCTTGAACCCCTCCAGGGATGGGGCAGCCACCCCTGCTCTGGGCAACCTGGGCCAGGGCCTCACAGCAAAACATTTCTTCCTCAGATCTCATCTCAATCTCCCCTCTTCCAGCTTAAAACCCTTCCCCCACGTCCTATCCTGATAAGGGAGAGATAAAATGGATTTATACTTAAGAAAAATTGTGAAAGGCAGTGGTCCCTCACCCATTTCTAATGAGTTACAGGTAAACTTAAAGCGCAGCACCCCAAAGGAGCACCTCTTATCTCTGCTGGACCTGCTGCGTGCAGGGCAGAGCATCCTGCAGCTCCAGGGTGGATTTTATTTCCCTTTTTTCTCTCCAAGCTCCCAAATTCCAAATACCTGAGCCCAACTGGTGAGTCCGTACTCTCCAGCCACAAAAGGGAAAGGGGCCAGAGCCGTATGGGTGGTACTGGGGCCAGGCACGGAGGATTTTTCCTTGTAACTGGATTTCAGCTGGAGCATGGGATTTTAATCCTCTTTTCTGCCATACGGCTGCTGGCTGGATTGAAATATGACTCAATTAATTATTGCCATGAAAGCCCCGGGGCGAAGCCTTGCTCCAGGAGGATGTTGTGAGGTGCTCCCAGGGTTAAAAAAGGGGCATTTCTCACATGTGACTCAGCCCCATCCTATCCCACCCCCGTGCTGGCTGTGCGAGGCCACGCTGCTCCCTTGGCACAAGTCTTGGTGCTTTGATTTTGGCTTTTTCAGCCTTGCATTTGCCTGCAAAAGGAAGGAGAGGCTGTTGCTCGCTGCCTCTGGCACCGCGTGCTGCTGGCTGCTCACACGTGACACGAGTTTGATGGTCTCAGCCTCACTTGGATGATGACTGGAGTCAGCCTCGCCTCGAAAACTGAGTATCCCCAGCTTGGGGGGACCTGCAGATCCCCCTGCTACTCTTATGGTCCCTGCCCATGGCAGGGGGTGGAACTGGATGGGCTTTGAGGTCCCTTCCAACCCAAACCATTCCGTGATGCTATGATTCTGTGATTTCGCACGTGGCTAAATGATGATTTATGATTTAGCACTCCGATGAGTGGCTGTGCCGTGGTGTGGCTGGCCCCGGGGTGGATGATAATAAATGTGCATCAGGACTTGGCACGGAGCTTATTCTACCCAGTTCCACCTCCTACCATGGGCAGGGACACCTCCCACTGGACCAGGGGCTCCAAGCCCCATCCAGCCTGGCTTTGAACACCAGATGGCTGCGAGCAGGTGATGAAACTCAATTATTCTTATTATTTTTAATCCCCAAGCCAGCCTCCTGCATTGCCACCCTCTACCGGGGTGCTGGGAGCAGAAAACGCCATAAAAAGCCAAACTTTGCCAGGGTGGGCAATGCCTCCCCAGCCTCACAGATGTAGATGTGCCTGCTGGGCTTCCAGCATCCAACCGGCAGCATCCGAGGCACCAGTTTTCCTTCTGAAACCCGGTGAGTCACCAAAGGAGGATGGCCAGGCGCCGGTGCAGGCTGTTACCATAGTAATTGGGGCTGGTGAACCAGTGCTGGAGCCCCGTGGACCCCCACGCCCCTGGAAAGCGCTGCCGGGGGGTGGCTGTGCCTCCATCCCACACGCCGGTGCGGAGATGCTGGAGGCTGGCACGCTCGTGACACGTGTGCTGCCTGCGGAGCCCACGAGGCTGCACTGCCTGCTCCCTCCTGCTGGCCCGGTGCCCCAGTTGGGGTTGGGAATAAGGGGTTCACACCGTTTTCAGCATAAGTTGCATCAATTTTCTCTGCGACTTCACCAAGCGTTTCAATCCTGTGCCTGGAGCGGGATGCCGGAGTGGGATACAGCCGTGTGCATTCACAGCTGGCACAGAAGCATGTAGAATGAGCCAAGGAATTAGGGTGGGTTTGCAGGTTTTCTTGCCTTTCAGACTCTTTTCTTGCTGTTTCTTCCTCTCTGGTTTGTGCTCTGCGGCTTCACGTGGCCACAGTGGCTGCTAAGAGGAGGGATGGGATGAAAGGCAGAGGGAGATGCTCTCCAGGGCAGGGCGTGGGCTGCAGCGTGGTTCGTTGGCAAGGGCGTTATTGTGCTTGTCCTTGCAGAGTTTTATTGCCTGCTCACTCCCAGTGGGGCTTCAGCCCGTCCTCATCCCTATCTTTCCTTCTGTGCATAACAGAATCACAGAATCACAGAATCACAGAATAACCAGGTTGGAAGAGACCCACCGGATCACCGAGTCCAACCGTTCCTACCAAACACTAACCCATGTCCCTCAGCACCTCGTCCACCCGTGCCTTAAACACCTCCAGGGAAGGCGACTCAACCACCTCCCTGGGCAGCCTGTTCCAGCGCCCAATGACCCTTTCTGTAAAGAATTTTTTCCTAACGTCTAGCCTAAACCTCCCCTGTCAGAGCTTGAGGCCATTCCCTCTTGTCCTGTCCCCAAAGAAGAGACCTGATCCAGTGGGAGGTGTCCTTAGCAAAGGGTTGGATCTGGATGGGCTTTGAGGTCCCTTCCAACCCAACCCATTCCATGATTCTATGAACGTGCGTGGCGCAAACATCCCCAAAACCAGTTCCAGTGCAGGAGCAGCTGTGCCCTCCCAAACATTTGAGGAGAAGTGGAAGGAAGGGCTCCTGCACCTGCTGCTGGTGGGGGAGCGTGTGATGGCTGCGGGGGAACGCAGGCTGTCTCTCCCAGATTTCCACACCAGCTTGGCACGAGCCACTTGGCACGAGCCCCGTTGAGAGGCAGGTCTGAGCTGGAGAGAAGGATGGGCTCCAGCTGCCAAGAGGACATGGATTTGGCTCTGAGGAGAAATAGGGCTCGCTCCATCTGAAGTCGCTGGGGTGGTGTCTGTCGAGCCTGGGCGTTGGGTCAGCCAGTGATTAATTAATAGCTTTGATGAGAGCTCTGCAAGCCAATCACTTCGAAGGCTGGGAGGAAGCGTGAGCTGGATGCTGCCAGCCCCTGGGCTGGGCGAGGATGCACGAGGATGCAGCTGTGCCAAGGCTGAAGTCTAAAATCATACATCTCCTGCATTTCATGAAGAAGAGAAGCTGCTCTAAGGTCTTTTCAGCTTCCAGCACTAAAAAGGGCTCCGGGAAAGCTGGGGAGGGGCTCTTGGTCAGGGAGTGCAGGGAAGGGATGAGGGGGAACGATTTTGAGCTGCAAGAGGGGAGATTGAGAGGAGATCTTAGGAAGAAATGTTTTGCTGTGAGGATGGGGAGGCCCTGGCCCAGGCTGCCCAGAGCAGGGGTGGCTGCCCCATCCCTGGAGGGGTTCAAGGCCAGGTTGGATGGGGCTTGGAGCCCCTGATCCAGTGAGAGGTGTCCCAGCCCATGGCAGGAGGTTGGAACTGGATGGGCTTTAAGGTCCCTTCCAACCCAAACCATTCCATGATTCAAACAGCAAACTCAATTTTTCACGTGTTCAGTGGAAAAAAAGTAAAAATCCCTGAAATGGCACCATACAAACCTTAAAAAATTGCCACTTTGCCTTCTCATCCAGCTGGGAAGCCCTCAACAATTCCTGGGCAGCAGCTGCACCAGGACTTGCTGGTCCTGCCACACACAGTCTGTTTTTACCTTATCTCGTCCTCTCCTGGCTTTTCACACAGCATTTTTCTTCCCTTGTCATCATCGTCGTGACTCGGGCTAGTTAGTTTATCCAAGGGAAGGTCCAGGTGTTGCTGGATGATGGCGCAGCTTGAGGCCATTCCCTCTCGTCCTGTCCCCTGTCACCTGGGAGAAGAGCCCAGCTCCCTCCTCTCCACAACCTCCTTTCAGGGAGTTGTAGAGAGCAATGAGGTCTCCCCTCAGCCTCCTCTTCTCCAGGCTAAACACCCCCAGCTCTCTCAGCCGCTCCTCTTCTTCTCCAGTCCCCTCACCCACTCCATTGCTCTTCTCTGGACTCGCTCCAGAGCCTCAACTTTATCCCTGTTCTTCCTGTGATGCTCCTTCCCAGCTCTCCTGATTCTCTTTTAATCAAATTTTTTCTTGGCTTATTTGCATCAGGTCTTTGCAGCCAGGGAAAAACAAAGGTTGTGGTGGAACACTTGTGCTCCCCCAGTCTGGGGACGGGCAGGGTGTCCCTGTGCACCTGCAGGGACGCGAGAAGCCGTGTTTTCTCTCTTGCCTCTCCTGTCTGAGCCATGTCCCTGAGGAGAGACTGGGAGCTGAAGGTGGATGAAGTGCAGGAGCGTTGGACCTGTTGCAGCATTGGACTCGATGATCCTAGGGGTCTTTTCCAACCTAGTGATTCTGTGATTCTGTGATTCTCCTGGGATGGCATGAGGAGCACCACCAGACGTGGCACGAGACCGAGTATCACAAGCCTGAGGCGTTATCTCCTAGGGATGCTTCACTCTTTGGTTGTCTCAAAACCCTCCCCTTAGCTGTGAATTCCTGCAGACTGAGTGCATCGCAGTGTCCGTGGGTTTGGGG
Organism: Phaenicophaeus curvirostris; assembly: GCF_032191515.1. NCBI lineage: Eukaryota > Metazoa > Chordata > Aves > Cuculiformes > Cuculidae > Phaenicophaeus > Phaenicophaeus curvirostris. Next base: position 68,380,323 of record NC_091396.1, on the reverse strand, counting down.
GATTGTGCTTTTTGGACCATTTTTTGGGTAGGAAAACACCAGCCTTGGCAGATGTGAGATGTTTGGCATTGATTTAATTCGGTTTTGGTCCTGGTCTCTTTGGTTTGGCTTTGGAGTGGGTGCGGTGAAGGCAGAGGAGGGGGATAAAGAAGGTGGTGGAGTTAAGGAATGGATCTTGAACACAACAGGGATGCTAGAAAGGTGTCTTCACGATTCTGCTGTCGTCAGGGGATGCCAAGACAGTGCCAACGTGTCTCTGTGTGTCATGTGCATCATCATTAGGGCTTTGCTATGTTTACAGCCGTGATGCCTGGTTTGGGGTAGAGCTGGGGTGAGGAGCACCCATGGCATGAGGTTTGGGCTCTGGGCTTGTCCTTCTCCATCCTCAAAAGCTTCGGTTGGGTTTGGGTTTTCCGAAGGGCTGAACCCAAAGCGAAGAGCTGCAGCACAGCTGCCTTGGTCTCAGCTTCACCACGGTGTTGGGCTAGGGTGGCTCAAACCCTCCGTGGTGGGTTGTCCATCACCCGTAGGGGCTGAGAAGAATGGGATGTGTCAGCTAAGTCAGGGTGGGAGACTGCTGTCAGCAGGAGGAAGGTGACACGTGAGCTGGTTTAAGGCAGAAATTGCCTTGCCATAGTTTATTCTCCACTTTGATGTGTTCCTCTTCAGCCAGACCTTGGAGGGAACAGGCAGGTGTTGAGGATGTGGGAGAGTAGATAAACATCCATCATCTGCTCGTGGGATTGGGGCTGTGCCCGGCGGAGAGCCTGGGGCACACACACAGGGGACACTGTGGGGTGAGTTGAGGAGACCACCTTCTTCCCTGCAGCTTATTTTGCTCTCACATCTACAGACACCAGTCTGATGGGGATAAGAGTGTCCCCAGTGTCTCCAGACATCTTCTTAGGTCAACATGGTGTCTGTGGCTCCTTAGGCACAGGCCACATCCAGCCTGTTGAGGTTTATGACTTTTGGCGGAAGGTTAAACGTCCCTGGAGGTCTTTCTGCACTCATGGAGCCCAGGGCACCATCTCCTCACTCTGCTGCTGCTCCCACACCCTCCTCTGGCCAGATCCTCTCTGCCTTTTGCCTCTTGAAAAGGCCACGTCAGATGCAGGGACACCAAGACCTCGGTGTGAGTTGCCTGAGGACCAAAGCAACAGGAGAAACACTCAGTGCTCCTTTTTCTAAGACCCTATGGGGACTTGGGCAGCCCTAGTGCTGGTGCGTGTTAGGAGGGGGATTATCATAGGTGTCTTCTCTAGGTTGTCTTGAGAAGCCCTGAGGCGTGACCTGAATGAGCTGCACAAAGCTTGTTAGGCACCCTGGAGGTGAAGGCACTCGGTCTTTAGCTGCTTGGTAGTGAACCTCGTGACATTTCCTGTTCCTTCTTCTTATCTGACAAACCCAGACCGCTGGTGATCTCCATAAAGTTTCTGCTGAGGAGAGCTCTGCTGTTTGCTGCTCTGACCGCAGCCGCTCATGGGAGCTGGTGCTTCCCCTACATCCCCTGGTGAGGCTTTTATGAACCCTGAGCTGCTGCAGGACAGCAGATCATTGGTGGGATGCGTCCTCCTTCCCAATGGGTGTCCAGAAAACATCTGACCACCACATTTGCATGGTGGAGGCTTCCTCACCCGTAGCCCTCCATGTATGAGGAGGTTGGAGTTTGTCCTTATGGTTGGGTTTTGGATTCATGGTTGGGTTTTGGCTTCCTTCCCTGCTCTGGGGGATGCTCCATCGGCACATGGTGTGGTTTTATCTCACTTGCATTATGGTTGTGTTGGCTCCAAGGGCTCCTCTGCTTGCGTCGGCTCTTGAATTTGACCCATGCTGGCAGGAGCTGGATGAACAGCGTGGGTAGCTGGTTACCTCTCCATGACTCCTTGAGTGGGGATAAAGGAGAGAGCTGGCTGGTTTTGCAGATCCAATTCCAAGTTGCTGATTGCCTGTGCTGTGAAGGTTTGCTGTGGAAGAAGTCTCCAGCTGTGGGTTTGGCTTTTGCCAGGCTGGAGTGTGTTAGTCCTGAGAGCTGGTGGCCATGGGGAGAGCTGCCCAAGGATTTGTGCCACCTCCCCATCATTTTCAGGTTGTTTTCTGGACCCCTCAGGGGCTTTACAGTGAGCAAACATGGATTTCAGTAATGAACCATCATGACTTATTTAGGCTGGAGGGGGAATCTCGAGGTGTCCGGTCACACCTTCTGTACAGAGCGGAGCCAACACCGTGGGCAGGTCAGTGCTGTCCCCATGACTTGTGTATGTCCATGTGGGTCCAGGTGCCCTCAAGGCATCATGGAGAAACAGACAGGTCTTAGAATCATAGAATCAGGATGGTTTGGATTGGAAGGGACCTTATAGCCCATCCAGTCCCACCCCTGCCATGGGCAGGGACACCTCCCACTGGATCAGGGGCTCCAAGCCCCATCCAACCTGGCCTTGAACCCCTCCAGGGATGGGGCAGCCACCCCTGCTCTGGACAACCTGGGCCAGGGCCTCCCCACCCTCATTGAGAAGAATTTCTTCCTAATGTCTAATTTAAATCTACCCCCCTCCAATTTAAAGCCATTTAAAACCATACACAGTCTTCTCCGTGCAGCCAGGTAGTCTTCACATCTCTGTGTGCCTTGATGGGGACGTTCTACTCCTTCACTCGGCCTGCAGCAGTTTGGGGTCCTTAGGGGATCATCAAACATCCCCAACATGTAAACCTATTCAGACCTCTTCTAATAATTCTTCAGGACAGCATCTGCTGCTGGAGCATCTCTGCTCATGCTGGAAAGTGCCCAAGGTCTCTCAGCTTGAATGGGAAGGCATTGAACATTGACTTCATCTGGTGGAGTCCATCAGTTTGTGTAGGATCTCGTGAAGAGGCGATGGTTTGGTGGCTCTGCTGTGGGGCTGGAGCTCCAGCGTGCCTCGAGGACGGCATTTCAGACAGGCTTTAGGTTCAAGTATTCAAGTCACGCTGACCTGATTGCTCTCCATGCCTGTATTTTTTTCCTATCGTGGAGCCGTGATGGTGTTTCTGCAGGGCTTGCAAGGCTGGTACCATCGAAACGCCTTGCATTATTTATCAGCTAATTTCATATAATTGCTGCTCAGCCTCACATCCTCGCTTGCAGGGGGGTTGCATCTGTGTCCGGTGGTTCTCTCACTCCCCAGCAGGGAGGGACCCTGCCTCCTCCCTCTGTGCGGTGCCAGGGGGGATAAAAAGATTATTTTAATGCCGCAACCCAGGCATAAGCAGCGAATAAGGGAGGCACTGATTTTTTTTCATTTTTTTTTTATTTTTTTAAGCCTAAATCGCAGCCCCGTGTAAGCGTTTCCATTAATTGGTGTCAAAGTTTGGCTGGCTGTGAATCGCTGCTGCTCCTCCACCCTACCTGGAAGCAAAAGCCAGCCCCTAAAAAGCAGCCGCCTTCAGTGATTTTCCTAGGGAAGAGCCAAGAAAGCGACGGCGCGGGCGCGCGCTGAGGCTTCCCAGCAGCCAGGTAGGCAGGGAAAGGCGCTCGTCCTTGGGAAAGCAGAGCAGGGGGACCAAACGCAGCGGCTCCTCGTTAGGCTGAAGGATTAAAGCTCGGGGAGAGGGGGTGGAAATGAAGCACGCGGGGTCCGCGACACAGCCAGGATGGATTGATCTCCATCACGGAAGGTATCGCTGCATGGGAGGGGAGGGCGACGCCGTCTTGCGCTGCTTAATCCAAGGTTTGTGGTTCTTTTGGCTTTCATTTTTTTCCTTTTACCTGTTTTTTTTTTTTGTTTTGGGGGCAATGTTTGATATTGCAAGTATGAAACCACCACCCAGGCTGGCGGCTCCGGGGTTGTTTCCCCTCCTGGCTGCGTGATCTCAGTGTTTGCTGAGCACGGGTGGTTTCACAATAGAGCTGGGATAACGGTAAATCAGGGCCCTTGACTCAGCAGGAAGCAAGACAGGGATGTTCGTGCGTGTCTGAAGGGGAAACCGAGCTGCTTCAGGGATTCTGGGCTCCGTGGGAAAACCGAGACGTTGCACGTGGAGGTTAGGAAGTGGTGTGAGGATGGAGACGGAAAAGTGTGTGAAAGGCTCTGAGGGCTCAGCCTGGGGGAGAAAAGCAATTTTTGCTGGTTTGCAGGTGGGTCAGGGCTGAGCTGGGGGGCTGACAAGCCCACCGTCACCTCTCGATCCCCTTCCACAGCCCTGTCCCACTTCTGCCACCGTGGCCGTGCCCCATCGCAGCGGGAAGGACCCAGGTGTCCTCGCAGCCGGGTCCTACTTTAGACCAAAATGCATTAGGTTACAGGAGAGGAAAAAAAAAGAGGCAGCAGCGGGCTGCAAAAGCGAAATTTAATTGAGATAATATGGGTCAGCTCAGCGACCGAGGACAGAGGAGCAACCTACTTCTCCCCAGCCAGCCCCAGCTAACCTGGTTTGCAGCACCACCAGGTTCTGCAGCCCAGGCATAACTCCCGGCTCAGAGAAAACTCCCAGCAGCTTCAAGCTTACCAGGAGGGAAATAGCTGGTCATGGAATGTTGGGGCCAGTGCAAACCACAATAAATTACTTTTCAAAGTTAATAATTGTGAAAGTGCCCCATCCCTGGAGGTGTTTAAAGCCATGTTGGATGGGACTTTGAGCAACCTGGTGCGGTGGGAGGCGTCCCTGCCCATGGCAGGGGGTTGGAACTTGATGGGCTTTGAGGTCCCTTCCAACTCAAACCTCTCCATGATTCTAGGAACATACAGAGTAGTATGGGGATTTTTTTTTTCTCTTCTATTTTTCTTTATTTTTTTTTCCCCTAGAAACCTGCTGAAATCGCCCACATTTAGTGTTGATCCTCCACCTGCAGTTTGGGATCTGGCCATCAGCAAATGATTTACTCATGTGATGGGTATCTTAGTGATGCCGTAGCACAACAGCTTTGTAGTGAAATCTGCTTCAGGGTAGGTGTTCACACTGGCCCAGGTTGCCCAGAGCAGGGGTGGCTGCCCCATCCCTGGAGGGGTTCCAGGCCAGGCTGGATGGGGCTTGGAGCCCCTGATCCAGTGGGAGGTGTCCCTGCCCATGGCAGGGGTGGGACTGGATGGGCTTTGAGGTCCTCTCCAATCCAAACCATTCTGTGATGCTATGATAACTACAGCCTCAAGATATGGATTTTACCCCCTAAGCCACACCTAATCTCCAAAAGGAATTGCACAGCTCTCCCATCTCACAGAATCATAGAATGCTTAAAGACAGAAAAGACCTCTAAGCTCATCCAGTCCAATCGCCAGCCCAACACCACCGTGCCTACTAAATCATGCTGGATGATCTTAGTGGTCTTTTCCAACCTTAATGTTTCTGTGATTCTAAGTGCCACAGCTACACACTTTTTGAACCCTTCCAGGGATAGAGACTCCACCGCTGCCCTGGGCAGCCTCTGCCAGGGCTTCACCACTCTTTCTGTAAAGAATTTTTTCCTCATATCGAATCTAAATCTCCCCTGGTGCAACTTGAAGCCATGTCCTCTTGTCTCATCACTAGTTACCTGGGAGAAGAGACCAGCACCCACCTCGCTACAACTTCTTTCCTGGTAGCTGCAGAGAGCGATGAGGTCTCCCCTCAGCCTCCTCTTCTCCAGACCAAACAGCTCCAGCTCCCTCAGCTGCTCCCAGAACCCCTGTTCTCCAGCCCCTTCCCCAGCTCCATTCCGTTCTCTGGACGGTCTCCAGCCCCTCTGTGCCCTTCTTGGAGTGAGGGGCCCCAAACCTTTGCGGTGCATCCACTATTTGAACAGCGGCTTTAAAGGCATCTGCTCTGGATGCTGTAAAAAACCTGGAAATGAGATAAGAACAGGAGAAAAAAAAAAAGCTGCCAGCCTTGCTGCTTTGATATCAGGGATGGGAAGAGAAGCACAAGGCAGCAGCAGTGGGGTTTTGCTCTACTCTAGCAGGTAGGCTGTGACCTGTTTGCTGTATTTGAAACTTGAAATAGAGCCTTATGAGTAATGTGGTTCAGGTGCTTATCACTAATTAATTAATTCTTTTGTACAATGGGTACCTAATTAAAGCAGTCTAAGGTGATTCCTGGAGGGGGCTTAAACTAATGGGATAGTTAACGGGGTTGTTTCTTTGCTGATGTAACTCGTTAGGTGATTCCCAGCGGCTGGGAGGGTTTATTAGGTTTCATGTGAGTGTTACTTAAAATAAAACTCTAATAAAGGTTTGGTTCAGGTGAAATCATCAGAGAATGGTTCCTCACTGCAGTGATTTCTGGAGCTGAGGGCTTTGCGTGCTGCTGAGTTGTTTGGGCGAAGAGGCGCAGCGAGGGTCTCGATTGGTGAGCGAAAGGAGAAGGTTTGGGTTGCTTTAGCTGGGCTGAAACATGTGCTGCAGAAGGATGAGTCCGGCAAGCAGGAACTGTGGCAGGGGGTATTGCAGAATCATGGAATCAGGGAATGGTTTGGGTTGGAAGGGACCTCAAAGCCCATTCCTGCCGTGGGCAGGGACACCTCCCACTGGATCAGGGGCTCCAAGCCCCATCCAGCCTGGCCTTGAACCCCTCCAGGGATGGGGCAGCCTCCCCACCTATGATTTCTTGATTCCTTCGCTTCTTGATTCCTTCCCAAAACCCACTCAAATTGATTCTGAAATCCCAGTTCCCTGCTGCTTCTCCCAGTAAAAAGATGGTTAAGTCTGCTGAGGAAGCACTGTACCAGGAAAAGGAGTTCAACATCTGTTCATACAGCACTGAACTCCTGACCCTTAATTAGGGAAGCAGCCAAAAGCTATTATTCCATGTTAATTAACTGATGCATTCTTGGGCTGCAGTTTTTAACATCCTGCTCTTAAGTATTTGCCAGGGTCAAGACGAAGACCTTTAGGGGAAGGTACAAAATGAGGTTTGAAAGCCAAGGGAAGAAAAAGGAAATGCTGCAAGGACATTAGGAAAAGCTTCTTCACAGAAAGGGTTCTCGGGCACTGGCAGAGGCTGCCCAGGGAGGTGATGGAGTCCCCGTCCCTGGAGGGGTTTAGAAGATGGGCAGATGAGGTGCTCAGAGATCTGGTTCAGCAGTGGCCAGGTACGGTTGGACTCAGTGATCTCAAAGGTCTTTGAGCACCCTGATCCGGTGGGAGGTGTCCCTGCCTGTGGCAGCGGGTTGGAACGGGATGGGCTTTGAAGTCCCTTCCAACCCAAACCATTCCGTGATTCTAGAGCCTCCTTTGCAGCAGAAACTCCTGCCCTGTAGAGGAACAGACTGCCCAGCTGCTACCTCTGCTTTGGTAGGAAAGAGGTCTCATGGGATGGAGCTGAATGGGGATTCAATGGGATTTTTTTATTTGGTCAATTCATTTATGCTTTCATTGTACAATTGCTGCTCCATTGGTGTGTGGGTGTTGGTAGAGCTGGGTTACCTCCATCTTCCCCCCGACATGGTTATATTGGGGTCACTCCAGCCTGGGAAGAGTCATTCTCTCAGTAAGTGTTTCGCTAGGCTGAGAATCGTGACCAGCAGGTCCAGGGAGGTTCTTCTCCCTCTGTACTCGGCCCTGGTGAGACCACTCCTCGAATCCTGTGTTCAGTTCTGGGCCCCTCACCACAAGAAGGATGTTGAGGCTCTGGAGCGAGTCCAGAGAAGAGCAACAAAGCTGGTGAAGGGGCTGGAGAACAAGAGGAGCATGTGAGGAACCTGGGGGTGTTTAGCCTGGAGAAGAGGAGGCTGAGGGGAGACCTCATTGCTCTCTCCAACTCCCTGAAAGGAGGTTGTGGAGAGGAGGGAGCTGAGCTCTTCTCCCAAGTGACAGGGGACAGGACGAGAGGGAATGGCCTCAAGCTCCACCAGGGGAGGTTCAGGCTGGACATTAGGAAAAAATTTTTCATAGCAAGGGTCACTGGGCACTGGCAGAGGCTGCCCAGGGAGGGGGTTGAGTCCCCTTCCCTGGAGGGGTTTAAGGGATGGGTGGATGAGGTGCTGAGGGACATGGGTTAGTGTTTGATAGGAATGGTTGGACTCGATGATCCGGTGGGTCTCTTCCAACCTGGTTATTCTATGATTCTATGAAAGGGTTTGTTGTGTTGCAGAGCGTGGCTATGAGGGGCTGGAGCGTGTTCAGAGATGGGCAGTGGAGCTGGGGAAGGTTCAAAAGCTCCAGGGTTCTGGGAGTGTCTGAGGGACCTGGGGCTGTTTAGGCTGGAGAAGAGGAGGCTGAGGGGAGACCTTATTGCTCTCTGCAGCTCTCTGAAAGGAGGTTGTTGTGAGGTGGGTGCTAGTCTCTTCTCCAAAGTGACAGGTAAAAGGACGAGAGAGAATGGCCTTCAAGTTGCACCAGGGCAGGTTCAGATTGGCAGAGGCTGCCCAGGGCATTGGTGGAGTCTCCATCCCTGGAGGGGTTCAAAAAGAGCGTGGCCATGGCACCTGGGGACATGGTTTAGCAGGCACGGTGGTGTTGGGCTGACGGTTGGACTGGATGATCTTAGAGGTCTTCTCCAACCTCAACGATACCCAGGTTTGCAGAGCAGAGGCTCTCTGTGTTCCCACTCCTCTGCTCACATGCTCTGCTGTGAGTCTTCAGTCTTCCACTGGCCTCTGGGTTTGTTTTAACCTTTTGTTAAATTAAAACAAAACTAAAAAACAGTGACAAAACCCCCAGCCCTGAAATCATTTTCATTTTCAGTGGTGTGCAGCGCTTGGCCCTGGGAAGCCTTGCCGCAAGCAACGTGTGTGGGTGTGGAGAGCACGATATTTGCTTTGCATTGCCCTGATAACAAGATCTGCTGGAGGAGCCTGGGCTGGCTGAGCCATCACTGGGCTGGGGCTGCCCCTGGTGCTGCTTTTGGGGTAAAATAAGGCAAAATAGGGCTGTGCAACACTAAGAAGGCAAGGTACCTTCACTGAAGGACACGCACCAAAACCCACTGACACGGGCGAGAACAGGCTGAAACGGGCACCCATCCCACCTCGCCCCTGTCTGGCAGGAGGGATCGGATGCTGCTGTGATAGTGAAACCGTTTCCATGGAAACGAGCTCATTTTCCACTCTGACACCTTTTAATTAATGAATTTATTTATTTATTTATTTGCTGGCATCTCTGCGAGCTGCTCGTAAGCGATTGAAACACTGTGGAGCACTGTCCATGAAAAAATGGACATTGGAAAAGGGAATAAAACCCCTGGGGGCTGGGAAAGCAAAACCGGTGCGATGGAAGCCCACAGGCACTTTTGTTTGCCTGAAGGAAATCATGAAATGTGTAATTTTGGTGGATTAAGGCTCCTTTCGCAGCCAGGTCTGCAACTGTTGTCAAGATCGATGTCGCTATACCAGCTCCCACCCCCTGAAAACCCGGCTCGTTGCTATTTTCCTTCCGTCTAAGATTTTTATGTTTCTCTGTATATATTTAGCAGTTCTTTTTCAGCTAAGCTGCCTATTTTTAGCGATGGCTTTTAGCAGAAGCAACAGGATGGCTTGGAAAGCCACCGAGTCCACGTGAGGGTTTCCCACGCTCCAGCTCGCGGGTGACCAGCACCGTGGGCTGCGGGGAGGGCGATGGCAGTCCTGGATGCTGCATCGTGCCTGGTTTTGGGGGAGGAAAAGGGTAGTTTTCAGGAAAGCCTACTTGTCTCAGCAGGAACCGAGGTAATTTGGGCTGACGGTTGGACTGGATGATCTTAGGGGTCTTTTCCAACCTTAACGATTCCATGATTGTGTGACCTGCATTGGTCCAGTGCCCCTGGAATGCCAGAAACAATGCCAGCCTGAATGACAGCTGGATTGTATCCCAGCCTGGCACCTTTTAGGGACAAAAAAGACATCTGGGTGACCCCATGGACTGGATTTGTCGGTGTTTGATATTTGGTAGGAAGGACTCAGAGTCCTGTGTCCCCAAAATGCTGGCTGCTCCAATGGGATTTGCCCACGTTCATTGAATCACAGACTGGTTTGGGTTGGAAGGGACCTTAAAGTCCATCCAGTCCCACCCCTGCCATGGGCAGGGACACCTCCCACTGGATCAGGGGCTCCAAGCCCCATCCAACCTGGCCTGGAACCCCTCCAGGGATGGGGCAGCCACTACTGCTCTGGGCAGCCTGGGCCAGGGTCTCACCACCCTCACAGCAAAACATTTCTTCCTAAGATCTCCTCTCAATCTCCCATCTTTCAGCTGAAAACCCTTCCCTTCATCCTGTCCCTGCACCCCCCTGATCCAGAGCCCCTCCCCAGCTTTCCTGGAGCCCCTTTCCATACTGGAAGCTGCTCTGAGGTCTCCTGGGAGCCTTCTCTTCTCCAGGCTGAACCCCAGCACTGTTTTTTGGGGTTTTTTTTTGCACAAGCCACTTTGCTGCTAACCAGGTGGAAAATCATAGAATCAGGACTGGTTTCTCAATTCACACTGGTGCACCAGTGATGGAAAGAATGTCTTTCAAATTGAAACCGAGAAGAAGGGAGGGTCCTGCTTTCAATCCAAAAAGGAGCCTTTCTCAGTGGAGGGCGATGCCGTGCAGTGCGCTGGGGAGCTGCTTTCGCTCTTTAACAGGGAGGAACAGGGAGGTTTTGCCCTGGTGGTTGGCAGCGCTTTTGGTTTCTTTCCTGTGGAGCCACTCGCTTTTCCTTTCGGTTCAGCCAGGAGGTGTGAGAACAGTTTTCTCCCAAGCAGAGAAGTGGAAAAAGTCTGGAAAACTGGAATCATATTAATCATAGAATAGAATCGCAGAATCGTTAAGGCTGGAAGAGACCTCTAAGCTCACCCAGTCCAACTGTCAGCCCAACCCCACCCACCGTGCCTGCTAAACCATGTCCCCAAGTGCCATGTCTACCTGCTTTTTGAACCCCTCCAGGGATGGAGACTCCACCACTGCCCTGGGCAGCCTCTGCCAGGGCTTCCCCACTGTCATTAAAGAAGTTTTTCCTAATATCTAGTCTAAAACTCCCCTAATGCAACTTGAGGCGATTTCTTCTTGTCTTGTCACTTGTTAGGTGGGAGAGGAGCCCAGCACCCACCTCACCACAACCTCCTTTCAGGAGCTGCAGAGAGCGATGAGGTCTCCCCTCAGCCTCCTCCAGGCTAAACAATCCTAGGTCTCTCAGCTGTTCCTCATAAGACTTGGGTGGCTAGAGAGGATGTGATCCATGGATTTAAAAATGTGAAGGACCACAGTTGGATGGGCAAAGGCTGAGGACCCCTAGAGATGCAAGATTTGTCTTGTGACACCTGTACTCAGTCCTTGCCCATCTGCACCTCTAAGAACGTAAGGAAATGGTTGGACTCCATGATCCAGTGGTTCCTTTCCAACCTAGTGGTTCTAGGATTCCATGAAAGACTTGGCACGGATGCTGGGATGACAGCCAGGGTTAACGCTGACTTTGAACAGTGATGGACTTTGAACAGCGCAGGGTGTTCTTGAGATCCCCCTTCTGCAATGAGAGCCGCCTGTTTAAGGGATTTAGACTAAATAATCACTCTTAAAATGCCATTTTTTTAAACATTTCGGAGAAATGTGGTCTCCACCCAAAAGCAACTTAAGATAAAACACAAGGGGAAAGGGGAAAAAATAGCTCGGGGCTCAGATTGTGTGAAGTTTGGGCTGGTGCAAAGCAGGCGGCAGCTTGTGCTGACGAGGAACTGGCAAACGAAGGCTGATTACTCTTGGAAGCAGAGCTGGCAGCTGTGGGATGCCAGAGCCCCTTCGGAGCCCAGTTTGGGAGGAAGGAGTGGGATGGCAGCTTAGCAGGAGGGTTTGATTGCTCCGGCATTAAGATTTGCTCCTTTTGCAGTGGCTTTTTTGGATTGCACGTGGCACTTTGCCTCAGTCAGGGCTGCGGGAAAGCAGCTTGTGCCAGGTGACAGTGCTGGTGGCTCACCGGGCTGGAGCTGGATGGGGAGCAGCAGGCAACTTGGCAAGTCCATGGCCACAAGTTGCACCAAGGGAGGTATAGAGTGGATATTAGGAAAAAAATTCTTGACTGAAAGAGTGGTGAAGCACTGGAAGAGGCTGGCAAGGACAAAAATGTGTAGATGTGGCTCTTGGGGACATGGTTTAGTAGGCACTGTTGGGTTGAGCTGATGGTTGGAGTGGATGAGCTTAAGAGAACTTTTCCAAACCTACTCATAGAATCGTTTGGTTGGAAAAGACCTTTGAGATCATTGAGTCCAACCGTACCTGTCCACTACTAAATCATAGCCCTAAGCACTTCATCTACCTGTCTTTTAAAACACCTCCAGGGATGGGGACTCGATGATTCTATAATTCAAGGAAATTAATTTACTGCTGCCTTAAATGAGTCTCCAGCAGCGGAGCAGTGTGCCAGCAGGAGGGATGGGGTCAGTGCCTCCATGTCAGGTGGCCCAGGGATGGGGGGGCACAGGAGCAACACCAAACTTAACAGAATCATGGGATGGTGTGGGTTGGAAGGGACCTCAAAGCCCATCCAGTCCCACCCCTGCCATGGGCAGGGACACCTCCCACTGGATCAGGGGCTCCAAGCCCCATCCAACCTGGCCTTGAACACCTGCAGGGATGGGGCAGCCACCCTTGCTCTGGGCAATGCTCTCCCCTGGATCAGAGGAATGTTTAAAGCAGTGCAGGGTCCCTAAATGTGCTGGGAGGGAGAAACACATGCAGAAAGCAAGGCAGATGTGATCCGCTTGCTGAGATGGAGGATGCTGGTTGTCCCTTGGACTGGAGCTATGGTGGCTGTAACACAGAGCGAATTAAACCCCAGTCTCATAGAATCATAGAATCACAGCATCACCAGGTTGGAAGAGACCCACCAGATCATCAAGTCCAACCATTCCCATCAATCACTAACCCATGTCCCTCAGCGCCTCGTCCACCCGTCCCTTAAACCCCTCCAGGGAAGGGGACTCAACCCCCTCCCTGGGCAGCCTGTTGTGTGCCGAAATGGCAACGGTGAGCAGCTCACCGGCTGTATTTTGTTGCTTCATGTCTTGAGTAAAGGCTGAAGATTTCGGTGAAGCCAGAGCAAGCAAAGCATGAGCAGACAGGGCTGTAAACGCTGGGTCAGTGCCCTGACATCAGGGACGTCCGTCACTGCTTGCCCAATTAAATCCCAATTTTTGGTGCCTGTTTTGGCTGGTGAAAGAAGAAAACGTCATTCGGATATGTCAGTGGCTTTGCATTAAACAGAGACAAGAATAAATCAAGTGTCTTTTTGGAGCAGAGGTACCAGCTAGCAAAAATCAGCAGCAAATTTCCCAAGCCCAGACATATAATTTATCCTTTTAAATGAATTCAACCTCTCGGCACACGCAGTCAATAACCCGTGACCTTCTGCACAAGAGCCAAGTTTCAAAACAACCTGGCGAGGTCCTGAGTTGTAATTACAGTGCAGAGCCCAAAAGAGACAATACGTGTGTACCATACATGCTAAACATCATTAGCATGAAAACAAAATTGCATCCTTACTCATTAACCAGTGGGCTCCAAGGCAGGAATCCTATTATCCAGGCAGAGAAGCCATTACGTGGCTGAAATAGATGCCATCCTTGGTGGGGCTTGGAGCCCCTGGTGCAGTGGGAGGTGTCCCTGCCCATGGCAGGGGGATTGGAACTGGGTGATCTTTGAGGTCCCTTCTAACCCAAACTATTCTATGAATTTTAGCTCCGTGGCTGGGATTTTGGCTTGTAGGGTCAGGAGCTGAGCTCTGCCAGCTGGAGGGGACCTATAGATAAATGGGAGTGATGTGGTGAGTGCTGGCACGTGTCCCTCCTGTGCGATGGCTCCTTTTGTTGCTCGATTAGTTCCTGTACAAAGCCACCGTGTCCAAGGGCTGCTGTCACCACACGGTGCTGGGGATACCTGGATTCTCCAAAAGGCATCAGGAGGGCTCACTGGGTCCAGCAGGTCCCCAGCCCTGGCTTGCAAAGCTCGTATCCCAGTGCCTGCCCATGGAACAATGACTCCACTAGGAAATAAGCTGTCTGGAAGGATAATTCCCTTTTAACAGCCATCCTTAAATATTTTGGCATTATTCCTCTGATCTGATGATTTATAGACTTCCTGAAGAGGTTTTAATTTGTTTGAAGTCTGATGCTCTTGTCATCTACCCACTAACAAGTATTTTCTAGTTCAGCGTGGGGTTCAGCAGCAGGGAATCCTACACCTTGTCGGGTCTTGGGGGAGAGAAGTAAATCACAGAACCATGGAGTAGTTTGGGTTGGAAGGGATGCTTAAAGCCCATCCAGTCCAATCCGCTTGCAATGGGACATCTTCAATTCAGTCAGGTTGCTCCAAGCCCCATCCAACCTGGCCTTGGACCCCTCCAGGGGTGGGGCAGCCACCGCTGCTCTGGGCAACCTGGGCCAGGGCCTCCCCACTTTTAAAGTAAAGGTTTTAGATTTACTTCTGGTGGCTCCACAGCCTCCCAGGGGTACAGTGGGGTGTCCTCATGTTGGGATATAAAAAGCTGCTTGGACAGCTTTGCTGCCACCCGAGTGGTGCCTGGGTTGTTTTTTGGTGGAGGATATTCGCGAGCTCAATTCAAAGTGTCACCTGCTATTTATCTTGTTATTCACGTTGAAGGAAACATGCCCAGTTGCTCACAGCATGGAAAGGATGTAAACCCATCACTGGCCCCAAAACAGTTCAAGTTCCTACATCAGATTTCTGCAGAGGGGCCGAGCGTGGTTGGGACATGTGATCAACTCCTGGTGACGCCAAGTCCTGCAAGTCGCCCCTGGGTCCTTGGCAGCATCTCAGCATCTTGCTGGGGTGCTCACATAGATGTCCTCTCCTTTGTCCCAGCAGGTCTCAGTCTTCTCTGGCCTTGTTTTTGAGGCCATCTTCTCCACCTTAGTGCCTCAAGGGCTGGATGTAGTAAGAGTGACAGGGGACAGGACAAGAGGGAATGGCCTCAAGCTCCACCAGGGGAGGTTCAGGCTGGACATTAGGAAAAGAATTTTCATGGAAAGGGTCATTGGTCCCTGGCAGAGGCTGCCCAGGGAGTGGGTTGAGTCACCTTCCCTGGAGGGGTTTAAGGGACGGGTGGATGAGGCGCTGAGGGACATGGGTTAGTGATTGATAGGAATGGTTGGACTCGATGATCCGGTGGGTCTCTTCCAACCTGGTTATTCTATGATTCTATAAGAGCACGGGAGGGTTTCCTTGCATGAGGGTGCTAGCACAGTTGGATACATGTATTTTTTTAACAGATCAGGGCTGTCACAACATTATATTGTATAATACATTATATTGTATAATACATTATCTTGTATTATACATTATATTGTATAATGCCCCACTGCCATGCCTCCTTCCACAGCATTAAACTTTAGCCCCTAAGAGGCTCCTTGCCAGCTCCAGAGTGGCAAAAGACCACGCTCCTCTATATGAAACAGATGCAAAATCAACCAAGAATAACATTTTCTGCATTAAAAAAGTCTCTGTGGGATCCAAACCATGCAAAGGTGTCTTGGGTGATGTAGCCTTTGGTGAACCTATGTGGCCACTGGCTTTCCCACCAGCCGAGCAGCAGCTTTTCCACCAGCCCAGCGCCGGCTGCTGTGCCAGAAACAGGCTGGCACCACCACCACTACCCACTTTGTGGCTTTGCAGAGAGAACAGAAAGCAAAAGCCCGAGAGAGGCACCCTGGTAGCCTGCTGCCAGCCAATAAACTGGAGCAGAGCTGAGAAAAACCGCAGCACAAATGCTTGAGCTAAACCTCAAGCGATGGTGCAGAGTTTTGCTCAACGAGGACAGACCCAGGCAGGGGCTCGGGCTGGTGGGGATGCTCGGTGGGAGCTGGGTTGTGGCTCGAGGGGGAGGATTTTGGCAGCCTTCCCTGGGGGATGCTCTTTCCACCCGGCTCTGTGCTCTGTGCACCAGACGGTTCAATCGCAGGCGGCGCTTGGCATCCCCTCTCGCCGCGCTCGGATGGGCGGCAGGGCTCGCCGCAAGCTGGGCGACAGCTAAAAGCCTGGCTGCCAGCAACACTTGGAGAGTTGAAACCTCTTCCTGTGCTGAAAACCTCAGTGAATGCAAACAAATAAAGTTGCTGGGGGGCCGTGCTTGGAGAGCTCGGGAGGAGCGGGGGATACGGAAGGAAACCCACGGCCTTTCTGCCTCACCGGCAGGGTACAACAATCAGCATCTGTGAGGGTTGTGGGTTTCCTGGTGTCATAAATAATGATCATATTGTGTTGAGTGGCATCACAGCAACCTAACATGGCTCTTTTTTCTCTGTATTCTCTTTATTTAAAGGTAACGAAAGGGCAAGAGGAACAGATCTTCTCTAGAGGCACAAATCACCGGAGAGACCTGCTTCTGGTAAAAAAATAAACCCCTCCTCATCCTCCTTGATGGGAAGGGCTGTGGCTGGGGAGGGATCATAGAATCATGAAATGGTTTGGTTTGGAAGGGACCTCAAAGCCCATCCAGTTCCACCCCTGCCACAGGCAGGGACACCTCCCACTGGATCAGGGGCTCCAAGCCCCATCCAACCTGGCCTTGAACCCCTCCAGGGATGGGGCAACCACAACTTCCCTGGGCAACCAGGGCCAGGGCCTCCCCACCTTCACAGGAAAACATTTCTCCCTAGGGTCTCATCTCAATCTCCCCTCTTGCAGCTCAAAACTGTTCCCCTTCATCCTCTTCCTGCCCTCCCTGATCCAGAGCCTCTCCCTGGCTTTCTTGGAGCCCCTTTCAGTGCTGGAAAACCACTATCGGGTCTCCTGGGAACCTTCTCCAGGCTGAACAAACCCAATTCTCTCAGCCTGTCCTCATATGGGAGGTGCTTCTGCCCTCAGATCATCTGCGTGGCCTCCTCTGGACTCGCTCCAACAGGTCCATGTCCTTCCTGTGTTGAATGATCTCATCCTGAAACCCCAACTGGCCCTGGCACAGCTTGCTCTCCGGTCACCTCCAAGTGTGGGCACCTTGCTCAGTGCCAGGTTGCTTTGTTCTTTAGGTCCCAGGATGAGCTTCTTTCCAAACACCATTCGATCAAGATAGGCTTGAGCTGAAGGTGCCCACGACTGTTTGGTGTCCTCCCTAAAACGCCACAAACTCCTCAGCTTAGGGCTGTGCCATCCTTGTCCCATCACCAAGGGGGTGGTGGGGGGCTCGCTGTGCAGAGCCAAACCCCAAGCTCCCCTTTTCTGAGCTCACAGGCAGCCCCAACCAGGCAGGGGCCAGCACAGCACGGCTCGGTCTCCCCTCTAAAATACTCGGCGCCTATGAAAGCATTGGCTGCTGGAGGAGCTCAACGTCTCCGGCTGCCGCTGCCAGAGCTCGTGACTGTTATAAGTTAACGGAAAAAACATCCGTGCCCGAGACGGCGTGGACTTACTGAGCATCCGCCACCTGCCTGGGGTAGAAATGGCAAGAAACAGGAAACTCCGGCATCCTGTTTAGCATCTCAATGCTCAAGTTGGCAGCAGGGACAAAGCAAGGGAGGCCAAGGGACACCGGACGGACGCTGGGCACCGGTCGGGGTTGGAGGATGTGCCTGGCATGGCTGCTCTGGGGGGAGCCTGTTCTCCGGTTTCCTTTGCCTTGGGGACACCGCAGCCTTTCATACGACAGGAAAAGCCGAAGCACAGCTCAGCTGAGGTCCTGCGGCTGCAGGCTGTGCTCTAGAAGGTCCCAGTGGCTCTTAAGCGTGTTCGTAGGGAACCCCCTGCTCTGAGGGCAATGGAGAGGGCGCAGGAGGTTGGTGTTGGCAGCGTGTGACTACCCACATACTCACAAAGGCTGGCAGCTCACTGCCCTTGTATAAATAGAAGATTAAACGCTGACTGAAACGCCCAGATCTACATCTCCCAACCTTCCAGCGTCATTCACACAGCTCAGCTCTCACAGCTCAACACATGCAACCCCAGCCTGTCATCTGGGGCCTCGTGGGGCTGGGAGCAGCTCTCTGTCCAGCCCAAGAGTTCACACACGTGTGTTTATGCCCGCAGTCCATCCAGAGAGCGCGCTTGGCCTGCCCATGGCTAGCAACAACACTGCTAGCATAGCGCAAGCCCGCAAGCTGGTGGAGCAGCTGAAGATGGAGGCCAACATCGACAGGATAAAGGTAGCGTGGCTCGGGGATTGGCTGTCAGCTCAGGGGGATGCTGTGAGGTGGTGTCTGCTGCTGAGCAGCTGCTAAAAGCATGTTGTGGGAGCCAGGATTCAGTGGTGTTTAGGGTGATGTTTGTGGAGGATGTTCATGCATATGATCATCGAATCTTGGAGTGGTCTGGGTCAGAAGGAACCTTAAAGATCATCCAGTTCCACCCCCTGCCATGGGCAGAGACACCTCCCGCTGGATCAGGGGCTCCAAGCCCCATCCAGCCTGGCCTTGAACCCCTCCAGGGATGGGGCAGCCACCCCTGCTCTGGGCAACCTGGGCCAGGGCCTCCTCACCCTCACAGCGGCCATGGCTGAAGGCGGTGGGAGATGCTTGCTTGGAGGAGGCAGTTGGCAGCATTGCTGCCCTGCTGGGTGCTTGGAACAAGCAACTGTCCCTGAGGCATCTCACTCCTCTTGGGAACAACCTAAAACCACGCTGTTTGTCAGCTGCTGTTGAGACTGTCCTCTGGGTAGTGCTCAGTGCTCAGCCTTGAGGCTAGCGGGGAAACTGGCAGAGAACACAACTGGGTGTTGGTTGACAGCAGCTGGACATGAGCCAGCAGTGGCCCAGGTGGCCAAGAAGGCCAATGGCATCTTGTCTTGGATCATCCATGGGGTGGCCAGCAGGAGCAGGGAAGGGATTGTTTCCCTGGACTCAACACTGGTGAGACCACTCCTCAAATCCTGGGTTCAGTTCTGGGCCCCTCACCACAAGAAGGATGT
Source organism: Phaenicophaeus curvirostris (assembly GCF_032191515.1). Classification (NCBI taxonomy): domain Eukaryota; kingdom Metazoa; phylum Chordata; class Aves; order Cuculiformes; family Cuculidae; genus Phaenicophaeus; species Phaenicophaeus curvirostris. The sequence continues at coordinate 68,361,575 of NC_091396.1, read as the reverse complement.
TGAGGCTCTGGAGCGAGTCCAGAGAAGAGCAACGAAGCTGGGGAAGGGGCTGGAGAACAAGGAGTGACTGCAGGACCTGGAGCTGTTTAGTCTGGAGAAGAGGAGGCTGAGGGGAGACCTCATCACTGTCTACAACTGCCTGAAAGGAGGTTGGGGTGAGGTGGGTGTTGGTCTCTTGTCCCAAGTTACAAGCAATGGGATGAGAGGAAATGGCCTCAAGTTGCACCAGGGGAGGTTTGGATTGGATATCAGGAAAAATTCCGTAACAGAAAGGGTTCTCAGGCCCTGGCAGAGTCTGTCCAGGGAGGTGGTGGAGTCCCCATCCCTGGAAGGATTAAAAGCTGGGCAGATGAGGTGCTCAGGGATCTGGTTTAGTAGTAGACAGGTACAGTTTGACTCCATGACCGCAAAGGTCTTTTCCAACCAAACAATTCTATGAAACTCTGAAAGCAACCTTGTCCCGAAGCCTCTTTCCTACGGAAAGCCCAGTCCTTTCTGTGAGGTGCTTCCCCTGCTCTGATTGCTTCTGCTACATCCTGGTGGAATCGCTGCTTCTGGGCACGCAAAAGCTCATCAGCTTCAAGCTTGAGACCCTAGGGGATTTGTCTTCTCCTTCAATGTGGTTTGTGTTGTCTGTGGACAACAGATGGTCCTGAGGAGAGGGGTGCTCCAAGGCTGGCTGCTGGCTGCAGGCACGTCTGAGTGTTTGTAAGCAAAACCTCACCTGTTGGGGCCAGGATGAGCTCCAGCGGCTTGGCAGCTGCTGTTGTGTCCTGAATAAAAAGCCAAGTTAGGCTGCGGGAAGCAAACGTTGCTATAGCAGCTGTGGATGTCCCTGCCGAGGAGAGAGCAGGGATGCAGCGAGTCCAGAGAAGAGCAACGAAGCTGGTGAGGGGGCTGGAGAACAGGCCTTATAAGGAGCGGCTGAGAGAGCTGGGGGTGTTTAGCCTGGAGAAGAGGAGGCTGAGGGGAGACCTCATTGCTCTCTACAACTACCTGAAAGGAGGTTGTGGAGAGGAGGGAGCTGGGCTCTTCTCCCAAGGGACAGGGGACAGGATGAGAGGGAATGGCCTCAAGCTGCGCCATCATCCAGCAACACCTGGACCTTCCCTTGGATAAAGGGGAGGGTCAGGCTGGATATTAGGAAAAAAAAATTCATGGCAAGGGTCATTGGTCCCTGGCAGAGGCTGCCCAGGGCAGGGGTTGAGTCCCCTTCCCTGGAGGGGTTTAAGGGACGGGTGGACGAGGTGCTGAGGGACATGGGTTAGTGATTGATGGGAATGGTTGGACTCGATGATCCGGTGGGTCTTCCAACCTGGTTATTCTATGATTCTGTGATTCTGTGAAAGTCAGTCCTTGCTACAATTGAGTTGGGTGAAGGATGCACATGGGTGAAGGATAGGAAGGATGCTCATGGGAGCACACACTGACAGGTGAGCTTAGAGCCCAGAGGTGAAAAACCAACCCCACCAGGGACTTGCTGTTGAGTCTTAGGATCATAGAATTGCTTGCTTGGAAAACACCTTTGAGATCATCAAGGCCAACCCTACCTGTCCACTATTAAACCAGATCCCTGAACACCTCATCTACCCATCTTCAAACACCTCTATGGATGGTGACACCACCACCTTGCTGGGCAGCCTCTGCCAGGGCCTGAGAACTATTTCCTGATGTCTGATCTGAACCTGCCCTGATGCAGCTTGAGGCCATTTCCTCTTATCCTATCACCTGTCACTTGAGAGAAGAGACCCACACCCACCTCGCTACAACTTCCTTTCAGGCAGTTGTAGACAGTGATGAGGTCTCCCCTCAGCCTCCTTTTCTCCAGGCTAAACAGCCCCAGGTCCCTCAGCTGCCTCTCATAACCCTGTTTTCCAGTCCCTTCCTCAGCTCTGTTCCCTTCGCTGGACATGCCCCAGCCCCTCAATGTCCTTTGTGGAGTGAGGGGTCCAAACCGAACACAGTATTCAAGGTGTGACCTCACCAGTGCTGAGTCCAGGGGCACAGTCACTTCTCTGCTCCTGCTGGCCACGCTGTTTCTGATCCAAGCCAAGATGCCGTTGGCTTTCTTGGCCACCTGGGCGACTGCTGGCTCATGCTCAGGTGCTGTCACCCAGCTCCCCCAGGTCCTTCTCCTCCAGGCAGCTTTCCAGCCTCTCTTCCCCAAGCCTGGAGCTGCACGGGGTTGTTGTGTCCCAAGTACAGGACCTGGCACTTGGCCTTGTTGAACCTCTTCCCATTGGTCTCAGCCCATGGATCCAGCTTGTCCAGATCCCTCTGTGACCCAAGTGCAGGACTTAGCACTTGGTCTTTGGCCAGGCTGTTATGTCGCATACCCTGGGCTGGGGATGCGGCAAGCCCAGCGCCACTGGCGACACCTCTCAGGATGCGATGTCCCCAATGCAGCTTGTCCCTAACGCAGGGCTCCTTCTATTCCAGGTGTCCAAAGCGGCAGCAGACCTGATGGCGTACTGTGAAGCCCACGCCAAGGAAGACCCTCTATTGACCCCCGTCCCAGCCTCAGAAAACCCCTTTAGAGAGAAGAAGTTCTTCTGCGCCATCCTGTAAACCCTTGAGGAGCCTGTCCAGCACTCAGGCCACCCTGAACACTGATGTAGAGTTTTTAGGAACGGGGACGACCTGCTAGTCCACAGAATTTAAACAAAAATAAGTAAAATACATGGCCTGGAAGCTACAGAGATGTGCATGTTTAAAGAACCTGGCCACCTTTGGGGGAATAAGATGATCTGCATTGCAAGGCAAAAGATCTGAAGTCTGTAGAGTTGCCTAGAAAGAAAAATAATTATATATATATATGTAAAGAATAAATTTGTGTCACTTTTCTGCTCACAGAATTGTTTGGTTGTTCCATATTTCAAGCACCAGAGCTGTGCTGAGCAAAGTTAACTGCTGAGGATGTGTATAACCTTCTTGGAATGATATTGTTGGTTCCTTTCCAAGCTCTTCTTTTTTTATTTAAGTTGTCAGGTATACATAGCGACAGGCTTGGTGACGATGATGTTATTTAATGTTTGGTCTTGTGCTTGTTAATTCCTGGCGGTTGCGTAGGGGTTGAGCGGCCCCGCCGCAGGTTAGCGAGGATGCCGGCAGCTCCATGTTTCTAGCGAACCCCATTTTCTAACATTTTCCATATGCTTTGCAAGTAAACGTGAACTCTGTGGTCGTGGTTGGTGCTTCATACTCCTGTGATGACTTTCGGTGGTAGTGCATGAGTTTCTCGCTATCCATCTGCTCCAGGCTTTGCTTTTCTATTGTTTGACACCACGTGCTGGTGGGAGAAGCTGTAGGGAGGAAAGGGAGGTGATTCTGAAAGCCAAGACAGCTCCTGCGATGACTTAGATGTGCCTGAAATACCTCCTGCATTAGGGTAGGTGCCAGCCCCCAGGCATGGGGGCTCAGGGTGGCCCCCGCTGTGGGCATCACGGGGTAGCTAGAAATCTGAAAATCAAAGTTGACCACTTCTTTCCGGGTCTTTCCTCTTCTCCTACACCTGTGTGCCTCTGCCCCCTTTGCTTGGTCCGTGTCTTGCTCTTTCTGCTTCCCAGCAGCATCTCCTCCCTTTGGGGCTGGGCTGGGATGCTGCCCCGTGGTGGGATGATGCCCCACGGTTGGAAGATGCCCCACGGTTGGAAGATGCCCCATTCTTTCCTGCCGCAGTCTGGGGAGCCGTGGGGCCACCACTTCACGGAGGTGCCTGATACCTTGTTTACACGCGGCCTGAGCTCCTCTTCAGGCTGGGGAATTATTCCCAGGTCCGGTTCATCCGTCAGCATTCCGGGGGACACACGCCACCGTCTTTTTGGCTCCACCTCGGGTTGGGTATTTTTGCGGCCATGACTTGCCTCTCCTTCCCACTGCTAACCAGCTCCTGGCTTTCCCCACTCACCTGCGCTCCTTGGGAATCACAACCTGGGGGTCTGCGTCCAAAATTAGGTGGGTGGCACATAGGGTTTTGAGGGGTCTGCAGTGACCCCTGCTTCCAAATCAGGTATCTGCTTCCAATTCCCTGTGGATTCAAGAGGGCAGTAGTCTTTAGGTACCTTTTGGTGAATCTTTCTAGCCCATACCAAGTGCATTTTGGGTTTTCTACCTTTTCATACTCTTTTTTCTAGTCTTCTACAGAGAAGACCAGTTGTTCTTACACTGGACTCAACACTTTTGGCATCTGGGAATGTTTATATGACACAAGTAGCCTGTGTAGTGGCTTTCGGCCCCCAGGACCCCCCGTTTCCATCCTTTTACGACAGCTCACGTAGCTTTAGGACAAAGGGCGGATGAAGTGGTTTGCTCTGCATCTGGTTTCATGGTGTTCTGAGGCAGATGTGTAAATACCCCATCCTGGGTTTGTCTTTATAAAAGGCTGATTTACCGTCTCAGAAAGCGAAGCGCAGCTGGTCTGACCCAGGGCTCACCCCTCAACCCTTCTCAAATGCTGTCACGGAGTGGTTTGTAATAATTTTTTTAATGACTTGCGTATTTTACAACTCGAATTCTTAATAAATAAACGAAGAAATAAAACTGCATGAAGCTGGGGGGTGGGGGGGAAGGGGGCGGGATTTTGAATTAACGTAAACTGCTCATTGAAGATGTTTTACGTTGCTGGTCTATATTTATTTAGGTAGTGGTGTTGACATTGGTGTGCTGCCAGGTATTTCACCCCAGTATTTATATTTACACAGAATCGCCTTTGTTAGCCAAGTAGAGATCGCCTGCCAAGAGCGTTTCCCCGCCCCTCGCAACAAAAATATCAGTCATCTCTCCATCCTGATGCTGTATTTCCAGCGTGGTATCAATTCCATTCAACTCTACCCCCAGTATGTGAAAGAAAAATATCTGGAGTACTGGAAAAGGACTTTTTTTTTCTCCCACCAAGGTTGCTGGTGGTGGAGGCGAGGTGGTGCCTCCCCTGCCAGGGTTCTAACGGAGGGGGTGGTTGTAAGCGAAAGCCAGCGCAGGGAGGTCGGCGGTGTGATGTAGCGCATCCCCATCCCACGTGGTCTGTGTACTCGTCGGAAATAAAACTTTGGATTTGTTTCAAGCCTTTGGAGATGATGCTCTGTGTGTGCAAGCTCCTGGGAAGGGGCGGGTTCCATCCTGGTTGTGGCTGGGTCCTGTTCCCAGAGGGGCCAGGGGGCTCTGTGATGGGGTGTGGGATTCAGCAGGAGCTTTTGTGCTCATCGGCGAGGGAAAGTGAAGCCTCTTGGGGTTTCAGCCCTCGCTGAGCTGCAGCTTGCTGCTCCTGCAGGGGGGTCAGGCTCATTCATGGGGGAACATTGCTCCTTGAGCAAAATCACCATCACTCAGAAACTGAGAGACACCCAAAGACTCTAGTTTCAATGCCCAGCCCTCCTCCCCCTGCTTTCCTTCTCCCCTCCCTGGAAGCAAGTACAGCCTCCCCAGTGCCATTCTGCGTGCCAAGCACAGGATCTTGTTGGTGTGGTTCCATCCCTTCTCCCCCTGCTTTCCTCCTTCTCCCATGCCTGGTACCAAGAACACTCTCCCCAGTGCCACCTCCAGCACAGGATCCTGTTGGTGTGGTTCCATCCCTTCTTCCCCTGCTTTCCTCCTTCTCCCATGCCTGGTGGTGAGTACCCTCTCCCCAATGCCATCTCCAGCCCGCTGTGTCCATCCTGTAGACCGGAGAAGGAATGGCCTCATCTGGGGCTGCTTTGGGAAGGCTCCGAGGGTCTGTGTCCCATCTTTGCTGTGGGAGGAGGCTGGGGAAGGGGTGATGGGGAGCGGGACAGCAGCCCAGCCCCATGCCCAGCTCATACGTAGGCTGCAGCAAAGCACAACATCCCCCATGCTCCCCTTTGCACCCACCTCCCTTCCCAGGTGCTTTCTAGAAAGATGCTCTGCTCCTACCAAATTTACCATGCCCTGAATTTTCACTCCAGTTTCTTAGGACCCTCGTGGGTGAATGATTTCCCGGCTAAGTGGGTGGCTGTGATCCGAGTCTGGTTATCCTCAGGTCATCTCTAGGGCCAGGAGCAAGGCAGCAGCATGGGGTTTTTGTAGAATCATTTGGTTGGAAAAGACCTTTGAGATCCATAGAGTCCAACCATCCCTGTCCACTACTAAACCAGATCCCTGAATTTCATTTGTGCAATGAACCCCACCACTGCTGAGTCCAGCGTGGATGCCGTGTAGGTATTTCAGTTTTATTTGCACGTTAAGAGCATCCCAGTGAGCGGCAAATATTGCCTAACCCTGGGGAGATGGAATAAGCATGCTCCAAGCTTTCTGCACTGGCTGGTCCACTCTCGGCTCCCCATCCCTTGCTGTGTTCATCAGGCCAGCTTGAAAGAACAAACATCGCTCTTACTGTGCAGGAGCGATGTGCTGCTCTGTGATGCCTTGCCTGCTCAGCATGCCAAGACGAGCGATGCTCGGCTCTCGCCATACCTCCCAGGCTCTTCTCCATTTCCCAGGCTTGCTCTGTTTCATCCTCACCCACCTGGGCTTCAGCTCCGGTGCTGCCAAGCCGGCAGCATCTGCTGAGCTGGAGAAGGCGTTGGAGCACCTGGGGAAAGCGTAGGTGAGATATTGCTCCCTGCTCACCGTGCTGCTGCCCACTCTGATGTCGATGTGAGGCCCTGTACAGCTCGCTAATGAGGATAAACCCATTTGCTCTAATTGCATTTGTTAGATTCAAGCTCATTAGATTTGCAGCATGGGGGTGGGAAGAGGAGAAGCACAATCCTTTCATCACAGAATCATAGAATGGTTTAGCTTGGAAGGGACTTCAAAGCCCATCCAGTCCCACCCCTGCCATGGGCAGGGACACCTCCCACTGGATCAGGGGCTCCAAGCCCCATCCAACCCGGTCTTGAACCCCTCCAGGGATGGGGCAGCCACCCCTGCTCTGGGCAACCTGGGCCAGGGCCTCCCCACCCTCACAGCAAAACATTTCTTCCCAAGATCTCATCTCAGTCTCTCCTCTTTCAGATTAAAACCTTTCCCCCTCGTCCTGTCCCTGCCCTCCCTGATCCAGAGCCCCTCCCCAGCTTTCCTGGAGCCCCTTTCAGCACTGGAAGCTGCTCTAAGATCTCCCCAGAGCCTTCTCTTCTCCAGGCTGAACAACCCCAACTCTCTCAGCCTGCCCTCAGATCATCTCCTTGGCCTCCTCTGGACTGGCTCCAGCAGCTCCATGTCCTCCCTGTGCTCAGCCCCGTGCCACCCTGCCACCACAGCATCACAGTCGGTGGCTGTGCCGGCTGCCAGCTGGAGCACTGGGAAGGGCTGGCACGTAGAGAAATGTCATGATGAATATTGCATCGATTCATCACGCTGTCAGCACCACGTCTGCAAAGTGACACCCAAGCCAGGGAGGGGTGGGGGGAACGGGGGTGGTCTCGCTCCCAACTTGGGCTCATTGCCTTCTCCAGGCAATACCACTCAAAAAACCCTCATCAGGTGTCCTTCACCTGCTGCGGGCACTGTGCAGAACCCTTTTGCAAGATACCATGAGAGCAGGAGCCTTTCCTGCCCATAAACAGCAGAAACCCCTCGGAGATGACTGAACTATAGAATCATAGAGGTTGGAAAAGACCTCTACGCTCATCCAGTCCAACCGTCAGCCCACCACCACCACACCTATAAAACCATGTCCTGAAGTGCCACATGTACATACTTTTTGAACCTCTCCAGGGATGGGGACTCCAAAACCGCCCTGGGCGATGTATCTGGGAGCAAGATCCTGATGATAAGCACTGGCAGCCTTGGCATGGAAAATGGTTTAATAATGAGCTGGACGTGGCATGGAAACGAGAGGGGGCTCAGGCTCAGAAACCCCCTTTGGTGCTTCTCAGGAGGAGGATGGACAATGGCTGAGCCACCTCTGGGCTGGGGCTGATCTGCAGAGTTAGGTGGGAGTGTCAATCTGCTGGAATCAGGGAGGCTTTGCAGAGGTATGTGGACAGGCTGGATCCATGGCCAAGGGCAATCGTATGAGACTCAACAAGGCCAAGTGCCGGGTCCTGCACTTGGGACACAACAACCCCGTGCAGCTCCAGCCTTGGGGAAGAGCAGCTGGAAAGCTGCCTGGAGGAGAAGGACCTGGGGGTGTGGGTCAACAGCAGCTGAACATGAGCCAGCAGTGGCCCAGGTGGCCAAGAAGGCCAGTGGCATCTTGGCTTGGATCAGCCATGGGGTGGCCAGCAGGAGCAGGGCAGGGATTGTGCCCCTGGACTTAGTGCTGCTGAGGCTGCAGCTCAGATCCTGGGGTCAGTTTTGGTCCCTCACTCCAAGGACATTGAGGGCCTGGAGAGCATCCAGAGAAGTGGATGGAGCTGGGGAGAGGGCTGGAGAACAAGGGTTATGAGGAGTGGCTGAGGGAGCCAGGGTTGTTTAGCCTGGAGGAGGCTGAGGGGAGACCTCATCGCTCTCTGCCCCTCCGGTGGTGCTGGGGCAGACGTGGGGCAGACACAGGGGTGCACAGGCCCCTGCTCCCCACATGCAGCTCGGAGTAGGGCTGGGGGCTGCTCCTCAATACAGCCCAGAGCTCCCCAGTACAGGCCAATGCTCCCCAGTGCTGCTCAGGGCTCCCCAGTACAACCCCAGTGCTCTCCAGTGCTTCCAGTACAGCCCTGAGCTCCCCAGTACAGCCCACTGCCCCCAGTACAGCCCAGTGCTCCCAGTACAGCCCAGCGCTCCCAGTACAGCCCAGTGCTTCCAGTATAGCCCTGAGCTCCCCAGTACAGCCCAGTGCTCCCAGTACAGCCCAGCGCTCCCAGTACAGCCCAGTGCTTCCAGTACAGCCCTGAGCTCCCCAGTACAGCCCAGTGCTCCCAGTACAGCCCAGCGCTCCCAGTACAGCCCAGTGCTCCCCAGCTCCCCTCCGCTCTCCCAGCCGCCCCACAGGCCCCGCCTCCCTTGGCCCCGCCCCTCGCCCCGCTATTGGTCCTCTTCCTGCCCCAGGCCCCGCCCCTTCCCCTCCGCCGCGTCAATCAATTCCCTCCCCCCGGGGCGTTCCCGCTCTCTGATTGGTCGAAGCCGCTGCCGCTCGGCCAATGGGCGCGCAGGGTGTGATGCGGGGGCGGGATCAGACCGCTTCTTCCGGTGTGGGGCCGCTCCTTCCGGTGCGCTCGGCTTCCGGCTGTCGGGGCTGGCTGCCCAGCAGGGCTGGAGTTGCAGTGCTTGTGCTTTGCAGGAGCCTAACGCGTTCCGATATCATGTACATAAGTGTTTGTGACGTTAGAATTACCGGCTGCTGATGCTGTTGTGGGGTCAGTGGTGTCTTTCTTGGCTTGACCAAACTGTCCTTCTCTGTGTGTCCTTCTCTCCAGTTCCTGACGCCCCTTCCCTCCAGCTCCTGCTGCTGGAGCCGAGACTGTGTGACGCTTCCCTCTTCTTCCCCAGCCGAGGGGTGCAGCAGAACATCTCTGTGCCCTGGGCTGGGCTGCGTCCTCTGCTCCAGCCTCACAAGAGCAGAGGCGGTGTCCTAGCCACACGTTGTCCTCTCTTCTTGTACACTAAGCAAGGGAAAATGACTTCTGCCCCTTAGAGTTCTCTGATACCAGTATCATAGAAACATAGAATCACCAGGTTGGAAGAGACCCACCAGATCATCGAGTCCAACCATTTCCATCAATCACTAATCCATGCCCCTTAGCACCTCGTCCACCCGTGCCTTAAACCCCTCCAGGGAAGGTGACTCAACCCCCTCCCTGGGCAGCCTCTGCCAGTGCCCAATGACCCTTTCTGTGAAGAATTTTTTTCCCTGAAAGGAGGTTGTGGAGAGGAGGGAGCTGGGCTCTTCTCCCAAGTGACAGGGGACAGGACGAGAGGGAATGGCCTCAAGCTCCGCCAGGGGAGGTTCAGGCTGGACTTTAGGAAAAAAATTTACCTGGTGATTCTATGATTCTATGATTCTAATTACTGGTGGCAGACACTGTAAGAGCCAAAGAACTCTTTTCCATTACTTTTAATTCCTGTGGGGCAGACCTCTGCCTGGGACAAGGATGAGATATAAATACCTGCAGTCTGTAGAGCTGGTTCTCAGTCCCTCGTGGTGGAGAATATGAGCTCCCTGTGACATGAAGTTGGGGGCCAGGAGATCCCATCCTCAAGGGCTTGCAAAACCCCTTTGTGGGTTGTAAATAAATGCTGTGGTCTGTAAAACAAAGCCTTGACACACTCGAAATTCTTATACAGGGTCTGGTTTCACTGCTGGAGTCCGAAGTCCTTATTAAATCATCTTCTTGTCCAGCCTGCTCCCTTCAGTTAAAGATTGCTGGAAGTATTCAGTGGTAACTTTCTCATATCATTTAAACTTTAATCACCACCAAACCCAGGAGAGATCTTGGGGGAGAAGATGAAGCAGTAAGGCTGCTGCCGTCACATTTGGCTGCTCATCAGGCAACGTCTGAGGAATGTGTTTGACAGATCCCGTTCTTTCTGGTAGAAAGTCTGCCTGCGTGGTATTCCTGCAGTTATTTTTAGAGGCATTTACAGCTGTAGGTTTCGGTAACCGAATTCTGATATGATTTCATGCTATGTACTGGAGCCAGTGAAAATGGATGAGCAGCAGGATTGTTAAAATCAAGGCTGTTCTTGTTCCTGTATCTAAAATAATTCCTTTCTGCTCTCATTCGTAATAAAACCCGAGTGGTGCTGCCTTGCTCCAGGTTTCTCTACGTCTGGAAGATGGTTTAGCACCCATTAAAGATGCCAGTGGTGCGATTTCCTTCCTGAAAGGTGTTGCGGTGTTGCCGCACCTTTAAAGGTGTGTGACCTCCGAAAGATAACAGTGGTGCTGCTGCTTTGGAATTGCCGTCAGCTTGTTGTAGAAATCACAAGCTTTCTTGGCTGTTCTTGGAAAAGAGCTTTAAATTCCTTGAGTCCAACCACTGAACCAGCGCTCCTAAGTCTGCTACCAGACCATGTCCCAAAGTAGGACATCTGCCTGTCTTTTAAACACCTCCAGGCAGGGGGACTCAGCCACCTTGTTGGGCAGCCTTTTCCACTGCCTGACAACCCTTTCAGTAAAGACATTCCTCCTGATATCCAACTTAACTGTCCCTGGCACATCTTGAGGCCATTCCCTCTTATCCTATCACCTGTCACTTGGGAGAAGAGACCAGCACCCACCTCGCTACAGCCTCCTTTCAGACAGTTGTAGACAGTGGTATGGTCTCCCCTTGGTCTCCTTTTCTGCAGACTAAACAGCCCTAGGTCTCTCAGCTGCCTCTCATAGCCCTTGTTTTCCAGCCCCGTCCCCAGCTCCGTTCCCTTCTCTGGGCACGCTCCAGCCCCTCCATGTCCTTATTGGAGTGAGGAGCCCAAATAGCTTTCTGTGAGTCTTCTTCTCCCAGCCCAGATCTATACAGCCTGTCTCTCACACCAGGCAGGGGTCAGGGGCTCAGGCTCAAGCTGCAGAAGTGTTGGGTCAGCACGCAGCTCACTGTTCGCTCCTGCTTTCCCACCCAGGCCCATATCCAGCCCCTGAGACAATCAAATCCACAAACTGATCCAAACCCACTTCCTCTGTCCTTGCTTTCCCCAACCAGAAGGTCTACGGAATGGCCTACAACGCATTGTCTGAAGAAGGCAACACCCAGGTCTTCCTTCTCCCACTGATTGCAGCACAACCAGCTCAAGCAGCTGCTTCTGCCAAGTCTTCTAACAACCCTAAATGCAAAAAACATTTCACAGAGGAGGAAAAGCCTCAGGAAACTCAAGAATGTGGTGGTGGGTTTTTGCTTTGGGTTAAACCTGTTTATTCTACCTGGTCCCATAGGGATGACCACAAAGAGGGTGGCGGGGTTGCGGGTGGCATGGAAGATGTTCTTGCTGTCGTTGTGCTTGATGTACCGGATGTAGAGCTCATCTATCTCGTTCTCCAGGTACTGGAGGTAGCGGTGACTGAGCTCCTCCCCACCCATCTTCTTCACTCCACAGAACTGCCTCACAGCCTCCTCCTTCAGCTCCATGTGTTTAGTCTGGAGGTTGCTTGGTGCAAGGAAGGGCTTGTCTCCACCACAGACCTGCGTGGAAAACACAGCTACAGAATTATGGAATTATTGAGGTTGGTAAAGACCTCTAAGATCATCCAGCCCAACAGCACCGTGCCGACTAAACCATGTCTCCAAGTGCTACATCTACACATTTTTTGAACCCCTCCAGGGATGGAGACTCCACCACTGCCCTGGGCAGCCTCTGCCAATGCCTGAGAACCTTTTCAGAGGAGCAGTATAATATCCAGTGTAAACCAGTCCTGGCACAACTTGAGTCCATTTCCCCTCATCCTATCCCTGGTTACTGTGGACAAGAGACCCACACCAACCTCCTTTCAGGGATTTGTAGAGAGTCCAGTCGCTCCAGGACCCTCAATGCCCCCAGCTCCTGTGCTGTGTGTGTCCTTGGACAAATTGCAGTATGCTTTTTCCATTCCTAATCATCTTTCCACACTACCACTGCTTTACCTGTTCTGTCACTGCCATCTGCAAATACAGTTTTTCCTTCAACAGGATGTTCACAATTTTTTGGCTTGTGTTCTATTTGTATTTGTTTTAAAAAGATGATTAACCTATGTGCTGGATGTTGTATCTGTACTCTCCCCTTATATCCTTGTAAAACAAATTGTAGTAGTAGACTATTTTTGGTAACACCATCGTAAATAATTGTCTGCCATAGGTATAATTATACTTTCTGGCTCCTGACCACCAAGGTCTACAATTCGTTGCCGTCCCTTAATAACTAATTCTGCGAACATTTCAACTCGTGTCAAAATAGGTTTTTTGGGTTGGTGGGCTAAAAATATCCATTCTAAAATCATTAAAGGATCTTTTGCTGACTCGTCCCATTGGGCGATTATCCCTAAAGGCTGTTCCTTTTGATTACAAATGATGAATTGTACAGCTAAATCATAACTGACCTGATGACACTGTACTAAACTAATTCGCTCGCTGATTTCCTGCAGTGCTTGTTCAGCTTCTTTTGTCAATGATTGAGGGGCATTTAAATCAACATCTCCTTTCAGTAATTCAATTAATGGTGTCAATAGCCAATTATCAATCCCCAAACAGTTTCGAATCCAATTAATGTTACCCAACAATATCTGCACATCATTTAGTGTGTTGATTTTTACTTTTAATTGAACCTTTTGAGGTTCTGTTGTGTGTTGTAAAATTTTCCCCCACAAATATTTCCATGGAACTTCTCTCTGGATTTTTTCAGGAGAAATTTGTAACCCATATTGCTCTAGCCAGAGTTACAACTCCTTCAGTTCCATAATCAGATCTGCCTTTCCCATTACCAAATGTCATCCATATAATGATAGACAATCAATTCTTTATGATAATCTCTAAAACTGCACAGGACACGATCTACATATATTTGACATGTTGTTGATGAGTTTTTCATTTCCTGTGGCAAAACAAGCCATATCTTTTCATGGGTTCCCTTTTATTAACACTTGGCACGGAAAAGGTGAATCTTTGTGCATCTTGACCATGTAGAATCATAGAATCATAGAATAACCAGGTTGGAAGAGACCCACCAGATCATCGAATCCAACCATTCCTATCAAACTCTAAACCATGCCCCTTAGCACCTTGTCCACCCGTCCCTTAAACCCCTCCCCTGTCACTTGGGAGAAGAGCCCAGCTCCCTCCTCTCCACAACCTCCTTTCAGGTGGTTGTAGAGAGCAATGAGGTCTCCCCTCAGCCTCCTCTTCTCCAGGCTAAACACCCCCAGCTCTCTCAGCTGCTCCTCATAAGGCCTGTTCTCCAGCCCCCTCACCAGCTTCGTTGCTCTTCTCTGGACTCGCTCCAGAGCCTCAACATCTTTCTTGTGGCGAGGGGCCCACAACTGAACACAGGATTCGAGGAGCGGTCTCACCAGGGCCGAGTACAGAGGGAGAAGAACCTCTCTGGACCTGCTGGCCACGCCGTTTCTGATCCAAGCCAAGATGCCATTGGCCTTCTTGGCCACCTGGGCCACTGCTGGCTCATGGTCAGTCGCTGTCAACAAACACCCCCATGTCCCTCTCCTCCAGGCAGCTTTCTAGCCAGACTTCTAGTCTGTAGCTGCTCAGGGTTGTTGTGCCCCAAGTGCAGGACCCGGCATTTGGCCTTGTTAAACCTCATCCCGTTGGTCTCAGCCCAGTGGTCCAGCCTGTTCAGATCCCTTTGGAGCCGCCCTGCCCTCCAGCAGATCAATGCTTAGACCCAGCTTAGTGTCGTCTGCAAACTTGCTAAGGGTGTAGAGGTATTGTGAAAAAACAATCCTTCAAATCTGTGATTAAAATAGTTCTGGTTTTTTGGTACCATTGCTGGTGGGGGGAGGCCGGGTTGTAGTGCTCCCAGACCCTCTATAACTTCATTAATTTTTCTTAAATCGTGTAAAAGCCTCAGTTTTCCAGTCTTTTTAGGTATGACAAAAACTGGAGTGTTCCATGGGCTAGTAGTTGGCACAATACGATTTTTCTGTAACTGTTCTTGGACTAATTCTTGTAAAACGGCAACCTTCTCTTCTGTTGGCGGCCACTGATCTACCCAAACTGCCTTTTCTGTTTTCTGCTTCAGTCTGAGGATTGGTCGCCCCTCAGTGGCTGCCACTCCAAATGTTTCTGTTGAGTAGCCAATGTACGTGCCATTTCCTGAAGACATCCCTTCCCATTAAATTCAGAGGAAGGGGGGCAACGTACGGCCTGATCTGGCAGGTGAACCCGTCCTCTGTAGTGATTTGAATTAGATATTTACTTTGCATCGTTTCTGATACGCCCCCGACTCCCATTAGGCCTCCGTGGGTGTTAATAAGTTCCCATGTTTTCCACCAAAACGTTGAAGAAACGACTGTGACATCTGCACCTCGATCTAACAACATATTCATTAACAATCTCTGCTGTAGTTGCACGTGTTAGTGTTGCGAGTATTGTTGGTTTTTCAGCAGTTATTTGTACCTCCCCAAGAATGTTTTTGTCATTCCCTGTAGAACCAGAACTTACCTCTCCCCTGTGAACATTTTCTGCTTGAGGAATTTGTGCCTTAAGGCCCTAAGGGCCTGTTTCCCTGCTGGTTTTGGGGCTGCCATAGACTTGTGGAATGGTTTGGGTTGGAAGGGACCTCAAAGCCCATCCAGTCCCACCCCTGCCCTGGCAGGGACACCTCCCACTGGATCAGGGGCTCCAAGCCCCATCCAACCTGGCCTTGAACATCTCCAGGGATGGGGCAGCCACCCCTGCTCTGGGCAACCTGGGCCAGGGCCTCCCCACCCTCAGCGTGAAGATTTCCTCCTTATGCCTAGTCCGAATCCTCCCCTCTCCCTTGCACGGCCATGGGGGATGCTGTTGCGTGGGGGGGATTTGCGAGGAGCCGAGGGCCCCGAGATGGGGTGTCAGGGCTGCTCGCAGCAGGGCTGGCTGGAGCTCCTCTGGTGAGCCACCTCTTGTCCTTGCTGGCTGTAATTCACTGTGTTCCGAAAGGCTGGTGAAGAGGAGAGTGTTTCCCCGAGGAACCGGCTTTCAAAGGCTCTTTCAGGAAAATGAAAAGCCTCTTTTTTTTTATATTGCAAGGTCTGGCGCTGAGGGATGGCTTGAAGAGGAGCCTGCAGTGGGGCTGGGCGAGCACTGGCTGTCGGTGTTGGTTCACGCAGGGACAGGCACGGGTGAGGAATCCGGCTCCCCAGGCAACCCTGAACCCCTCTGCACTCAACTGAGCACCCCCTGCCCGGGAGCGGTTCCCAGAGAGTTTCATAAAGCCAAACCATCCAGCCGTGTGTCCGTCCAGTTCCACACATTGCAGCGAGCATCTCCGCCTCAGCTGAGCTCCTACCCTTTCCACACAATTCTTTTTCATAGAATCATAGAATCACCAGGTTGGAAAAGGCCCACCAGATCATCGAGTCCAGCCATTTTTCTCCCCCAGGATCCCACAGAAGGACCCCCCCTCCCTCTGTGCAGGCCCCAGCCCCGCTTTGCACCCGCTGAAACACCGTATGGGACAAAGCCCCAGCGCCTGTTGCTTGCAGATGCTACCCACCTGGCCAAAGCTGCTGTTTGACACCGGCTGCCCACGTCAGCAGCAAAGAATCTGCCCCCCTACAATAGAATCATAGAGTCATTTGGTTGGAAAAGAATTTTGAGATCATTGAGTCCAACCGTCCTTGCCCACTGCTCAGTCAGATCAGTGAGCACCTCACCTGCCTGTCTTTTAAACCCCTGCAGGGACGGGGACTCCACTAACTGGGAACCCTTTCAGTGAAGAAATTTTTCCTGATGTCCAATCTGAACCTGCCCTGGTGCAGCTTGAGGCCATTCCCTCCCGTCCTATTCCCTGTCACTTGGGAGGAGAAACCAGCACCCACCTCACCACAACCTCCTTTCAGGCAGTTGTAGGCAGTGATGGGGTCTCCCCTCAGCCTCCTCCAGGTTAAGCAGCTCCAGGTCCCTCAGCTGCTCCTCGTAAGGAGCTGGAGCTCCCCAGCAGCAGAGGGGTGGGAGGGCAGACAAGCACAGAGCAGGGGTTATTCCCACTGCAGGCACTGCCATTGGGAACAAGGGATTTTTCCAAGCAGCATTGAACTGAAGGTCTCGCCACGACATGTCACCATTTGTGGGAATGGCTGGAGCTCCATGTGCCAGCCGATGTCGGTGAGAAGGCACCGGCTTCTCTGGGAGTTGACTGCGCTACCAGGACTGCTTCCAATTTTGATTCTCTAAGCAAAAATAAGCAGAGATTTGGGGTGAGGACCTGGCTGGGGCAAAACAACCCTGTGCAGCTAGAGACTAGGAGAAGTCTGTCTAGAAAGCTGCCTGGGAGTGTTTATCCTGGAGAAGAGGAGGCTGAGGGGAGGCCTCATTGCTCTCTGCAACTCCCTGAAAGGAGGTTGTGGAGAGGAGGGAGCTGGGCTCTTCTCCCAAGGGACAGGGGACAGGACGAGAGGGAATGGCCTCAAGCTCCACCAGGGGAGGGTCAGGCTGGACATTAGGAAAAAAATTTTGACAAAAAGGGTCATTGGGCACTGGAATGGGCTACGCAAGGAGGGGGTTGATTCATCTTCCCTGGATGGGATTAAGGCACGGGTGGATGAGGCGCTGAGGGACATGGGTTAGTGATTGATAGGAATGGTTGGACTTGATGATCCAGTGGGTCTTTTCCAACCTGGTGATTCTCTGATTCTGTGATTTGGCCGCTGGAACCCCTGCTGCCTCCTGTTCAGCCCCTGTCGACCTGCACTACCAGGCAGCTTTCCAGCTGCTCTTTCCATAACCCTGGAGCGATTCATGGGGATGTTTCTCCCCTGTGGTTCCCAGGTCCAGGCGGAAGGTGTGGCCACGAGCTGTCTTCAGGGCCGCGAGCAGCTGGTAGACAGCATCATCTTCACAGGGACTGCAGCCTTGGAAGGTGCTGCCCACGCTGATGGCTTTTTGCAGCGCAGGGAAGAAAGTATTGCCCGAAGAGCAGGACCAGGCCCCAGCAATCCCCCCGCACCCTGTGCCCACGTTCCCCGGGAAAGCGATGCGCAGACACGCTCAGACGCAGCCTTTGTTCAAACACACCATTTATTGGCAACTTTGTACAGGGCAAATACCCCAAAGGGAATGGACTCTCTGCAAGGGACGGGGACGGTCACCGTGCAGGGGAAACGGGAGTCTCCGACACGAGCCTCCTTGCAAGGGGCTCTTCAGCTGCATCGGGGTGCTTTTGCATACATAGAACTCATATCAGCCACCCTCAAATGTACAGCACAGTTCCTTTGTGTCTTCAGAACCCTCTGATGCTCTTTCTTTTATCTCCTTCTTCATTGTCTCCTCTTGGTGAGCTCAGGTCTGCCCTTTGCTCCTGCTGGGGGACTGTCTTTGTTTCAATTCAGCAGAGTTGTTTCTAGGAGCCTTCCCTTGGGAAAGCCAAATGGTTGATGCCATCTTGTGCCGCCAGCTGTGAGACCCAGACAAAGCTCTGTCTGTGAAGTCCTCTATCAGCGGTTAAAGATCAGCACTCTTGCCAAGCGATATCGGACCTGCCAGAGCTCACGCCTTGCCCTGGCATGGGCACGCGGGTGGCGTCTGAGGGACTGGAAGAGGTTGAGCGGTTCAGCCGTTCGGAGCCCCGGAGGCAAGATTATGTACCAGGGCACGTTCTCATTGCCAATGAAGAAGTGGTTGAGGCATCCCTCATCCACGCAGCGGCGCAGGTATCGCATGACATACCGCATCCATGGCACAAAATCCTCCATGTCCCAGCGTGAGCGGTGTGCAGCGGTCAGGAGGTGCATCACGGCTGTCTTGTAGGCATAGGCGGGCAAGCTGCTGCCTACCCAGATGCGCGCACAGGTCTGAAGGCATTTGAGGTAGTCACAGGGTGTCGGAACCTGCCTGGCCATCCACCTGAAGAACTTCACCTCTGCCACGGCGTAGGTCACCAACCACATTGTCCTTGGGGCTCTGGGGGTCCCTGAAGCCTGGCTGCTCAGGAAGATGTCCGAGTAGCCTTGCTGCACCCCAAAGATAATCTCAATGG
This sequence comes from Phaenicophaeus curvirostris, assembly GCF_032191515.1. Lineage (NCBI taxonomy): Eukaryota > Metazoa > Chordata > Aves > Cuculiformes > Cuculidae > Phaenicophaeus > Phaenicophaeus curvirostris. Next base: position 68,343,089 of record NC_091396.1, on the reverse strand, counting down.
CTAGGGTTATCTGTCCGTCCCTTTCCAGCTGGTATTTGCAGGAGCGTCCGGAGGGTAGAATCCATGCAGTGCATTGGGACGATTGAGGCAAAGCCTCCCAGGCTGCTTTCATGTTTGCATGAAACCAGCGGGCAATTTTCTGCACATCTAGGTACGAGTCAGTGCAGAGGCGGTGTAGGAGGCCGGGGGCCTGATTCCCTCTGGGCTCTTCCTCTGGGTGATGGAGGAAGCACCGCATCCTCTGCACCTGCTGCTTCGTTGTGCAGGTGCACTGCAGCCACACACGGATGCGGAAATTCCTTGCTGACTTCCCTGCTGCTTGCTCCATGTAGAATTTGTAGCTGGGGGAGGCCTTCAGCGGCACGAGGAACCGGTACACTGAATCGCCCCCACGAGGACCCCAACCTTTGAAAGCGCGGCCCACCCCGATGGGTGGTTCCAGCAGAGGGAGGCAAGTATTTGAGAAGCGCTGTCTGATGTTACGGATTAAAGAGGATACCAGCTCCATCGCCAACTCGCTCGTCTTCGGAACCTCTTTGCAACTTCTTTCCAGCTCGTTTTGGTTTTTGTCATCCTTCCCCTTCCATTGCCAAATGCTGCAGAACCACCAGCAGAGGCGAAAGGGCAGGACCAGGACACCAGCAATCACCCACAAGGGCTGCAGCAGGCGAATTAACCAATAGCCGTAATAAACGAGCAGGACCAGGACTGCAGCAATCACCCAGAAGTGCCACTGCTGCAAGATGTCAGAGAGCACGGTTCCCAAGGCAAAGTCGCTCTGCTCTTCCACGTACTTCTCCTGTGCCTTCTCTATCTCCAGCCACAGCCGAGTCATCTCCTGCTCCAGGAACAGGGCATGCTGAGCCGTCCACTCACGCGTAGTCTCATCCAGCTCATCACCAGCCATCGGCAGGCTTGGGATGAGGGGTAGGAACACATGGACGAGGAATGCTGTGGCAGCCATGGCCTGCAGGAGGAGGGAGAAGAGGGGTTCAGAGGGGCTGTCCTGGAGGGAGCTGGTGGCAGGGGAGAGGGACCTTTGGGGCAGGCAGGAGTGGGGACGAGGCAGCTGGGAGGCAGCGATGCCTTTGAACCGCTCCCTGCCCAAGGTGCTCCTGCCAGCGTCAGGGGCCTCGGTGCTGGGACAGAGCCGACCCTCCCTGGGACCCACGGTTCGGCCCCAGCCCTCGTCCAGCCCAGCCTCCCGCCACGTGTGCACTCACCACTCTCCCACGCCGCAATGGCCAGGGCTGCCTGTCGGTGCCTTTATAACCTGCCCCGTGGTCCCTTGTCCTTTGTGATGTCACAGGCACCGGAGCACACCACGGGCACCGGAGCACACCACGGGCTCACTCCCCAGCCCGCCCCAGCCTTCACCCCCCAAGTCAGCAACTTTCAGGTGTCCCGGGCAGCCAGCAGGGCACACATCCCTTCCCTGCTCCTGCTGGCCACGCCATTTCTGACCCACGCCAGGATGCTCTTGGACTTTTTGGCCACTGGAAGCCCTGCTGCTTCATGCTCATCAATTCTGGGCACCTCACCACACGATGGATGTTGAGCGAGTCCAGAGAAAAGCAATGAAGCTGATGAGGGGCTGGAGAACAGGCCTGATGAGGAGCGGCTGAGAGAGCTGGGGATGTTTAACGTGGAGAAGAGGAGGCTGAGGGGAGACCTCATTGCTCTCTACAACTGCCTGAAAGGAGGTTGTGGAGAGGAGGGAGCTGGGCTCTACTCCTGAGTGACAGGGGACAGGATGAGAGGGAATGGCCTCAAGCTCCACCAGGGGAGGTTTAGGCTGAGCATTAGGAATAAATTTTTCACGGAAAGGGTCATTGGGCACTGGCAGAGGCTGCCCGGGGAGGGGGTTGGGTCACCAACCCTGGAGGGGTTTAAGGGACGGGTGGATGAGGTGCTAAGGGACATGGGTTAGTGATTGATGGGAATGGTTGGACTCGATGATCCCGTGGGTCTTTTCCAACCTGGTGATTCTCTGATTCTGTGATTTGGCCGCTGGAACCCCTGCTGCCTCCTGTTCAGCCCCTGTCGACCTGCACCACCAGGCAGCTTTCCAGCTGCTCTTTCCATAACCCTGGAGCGATTCATGGGGATGTTTCTCCCCTGTGGTTCCCAGCTCCAGGCAGAAGGTGTGGCCACGAGCAGCTGGTAGACAGCATCGTTGTTACAAATTTATCCCAGTGAAGGACAATAATCAGTCCAATTAGGTCGAATCAGAATTTATTAGCAAGCGGACAGACAAGCAAATCCAGTGCTGGGCGACTGGGGAAGTCCTCCGCTTCTCCACAGTGCGCCCCCACCCCAGCAGACCTCGACTTTTCTAGGCTCGCATGGCCCTCCTTGTTGCTAGGCCTTCTCCTTCACCTCCTCAGCAGACATTGGTTCTCTCAAAGTCACAGGATGTTCTTCGTCTCCTTGTGGTCCTCCTCCCCTCCAAAGTCGCGATACGTTAACAAAACATCATGTTTCCCTTTGACTAAAATGCTGCACAAAGCGGGGTCCATTACTTACAGCAAATACAAAACACTATTTACAAGGGTCAACGAACAAACTATTTCCAAGGTTCATCACACCTTCGCAGGAGTCAATGAACAAACTTTCTCTTGAAGTTTATCACAATCCCCCCTTTTTCTTTTCCTCATTTTGTTCATTGAACTGCTGCAGTGCCAGTTCGCTAAGAATTAGAGTTTCTTCTTTTTCTGGTTCCTTATTCAAAGGTTCATACTTAGCCCGTATTAACATTAGATGTGCAGCCTCTAGTCTGCCTTTTCCAATAGCGATTATTCTATTGAATATACAAGGACCCAAGGTTAAACCTAAAACTAGTAACATTAGTGGTCCAGCAATTGTTGATAACACAGTCGTTAACCATGGAGAATGGTTAAACCAGGACTCGTACCAACTTTGCTGTGTCTCACGCTCTCTTTTTCTTTTTTCCAGTCCCTCTCGTAATTTTGTCATAGGATCCCTTACTATTCCAGGATGATCAGCGTATACACAGCGTTCTTCTCTAAGGGTAGCACACAATCGTCCTTGTTGCAGGAACATTAAATCTAGCCCTTGTCTATTTTGTAGGACTACTTCTGACAGTGATCTTAATGACTTTTCCAAAGCACTTACGGTTTTACTTGTTGTTGTTTTTTTTCCTAAGTTTAGGATAGAACCACCCAGAAGTTTCTAGACCCAACCAGCACATGGGCATTACGCCTTAAAATCGCTTTATAAGGAGGCATGGAAAGGGATTTTCCCACTATGCATGCGACCTCCAAATCGGGCCAAACAGTGACTGTGTGGACTGCCAGGGCCTCAGACGCTTCTTGGTATTTTGTAAAATGTTGGTATTAATCCCAGTCTTTTATACCCTTAGCATTATAGCATGGATTCTTGTGGTTTACCTTTGTATAAGTGTATTTTTTCCTCACGAATGTCTGCAATGTAAACTATCGTGTTGTCGTGCCGACCCATCGGAGGCGTCACAGGCAGGCCCGGAGGCATCGACGGGCAACGAGTCGGAGGTTTAGAACAGTTTTAGAAGATGCTGAAGTTTTGTAGAGTTGGTTAGTTTTAGGGTAAGATGTTATGGTTTTGTAGGGTTAAGTAGTTTTAAGATAAGACTTGTGGGTTTGTAAGATGTTTATATTTGTTAAGGTTGTAATATTTGTTAAGGATATTGTTAAGAAGATGCTTGTAATTGCAAAATTTGCCGGACATTTTGTTTGTTGTTGTATTGCGCATTATTCTGGCCTTTTTCTCTCTCTGTCCTTCTGTCTTTCACACCGCCATGAAGCCAGCGATGTTAAGCCACGGGGTGGTGTAAGGGACGGTTACCATTGAACTGCTTTGGCTCAACATCGCTGCCAACCCCCCCACGATCTCGTAAGGGATCTTGATTGCAATGAAGACCTGATCTCGTAAGCACTGCCAAACTGTCCCCAATGGAAAAACCATGACATCCACCCGAAGCGTGCTTATCCAGTTGAACACCAGAGCATGACAATGCCTTCCTGGAGCACGATATCCACCCGAAGCGTGCTTATCCAGTTGCACCTGGGCATGACAATGCCTTCCTGAAAATGGGTGGACTATTCGGGGAAATCATGGACTGGGGCGATAAATGGGGGAGCCTCCTGCTTCTTTGTTACTGGGTGGGCTCGGGGTGCTCGACTTCTTCATTGCTCGGTGGGCTCGACCTTGTGTGTGCTGCTGCGTGTGCCTTCCCCGGTCTTCAGGCAGCTTGGAACACCATTGTCACTCCGGGGCTGTGTCTTCATCATCACCTGCACATGCCACATGCCACATCCATTGCCACATGCTGCAGAACCACCAGCAGAGGCGAAAGGCCAGGACCAGGACACCAGCAATCACCCACAAGGGCCGCAGATGCAGCAGGCAAATTAACCAATAGCCGTAAAAAACGAGCAGGACCAGGACTGCAGCAATCACCCAGAAGTGCCACTGGTGCCCGAGGAGAGAATGCATGTGCTAGACAGCATCATCCTCATGAGGACATGAACCTTCAAAGGCTCCGGTCACTCTGCTGGCTGGCTGCAACACAAGGGAGAAAGTGTTGGAGAAGAGCCATGTGAAAACATGGAGGAAGTCACCACTGGCTCTTCTGCCACCTTTCACATGCTGCCTGGGTTCTGCACTGGACGCTCAATGCGCTTTTCAAAAGCCGTGCCAGTTCCCTCCTATCATAGGGGTCATCTTCACTTCCTACCTCCTCCTGCCCCACACTTCCTCCTCCCCTTCCTCTTCCTCCTGCTCCACCAAAAAGTTCTTTAAGGAATGACATTACCGTGGGGGAAGAAGGAATCCCTGTCAGGAATTACAGGGGGTTTTTTTAAGAGAGGAAAGAAAATATAGAAATAATAATTTTTCACCACAGAGATGTTATCAAGCAGGATCTCCAGATGGTTTGCCCAAACTGTTCAGAATATTTGGAGCTGACCAGACAAGAAGAGTATTTCTGAGGAGCCAGAGCTTGCTGGTAGGATGAGATTACCAGGGAGAGCCAAACCTAAAGATTTGCGTCAAGGGAAGCCAATGGAAATCAATACCGGATGACTGTAGGGTCAACTCCAGGGAAATTCTGTGTTGATAAATACCAAATTATAAACACAGGAAAAAAGAAATGAACTACATCAGTGCAATGATAGACTCTAATGGCTCTTACTGACTCAGGAAATAAATCTGGGTGCCAGTATTGATAGTTCTATGGAAATAAGAGTTCAATTCCCAGCAAAACTCAAGAAGTTAAGACACCAGGCCGAGAAAGAGAAGGTAAAATCTGTGTCCTAACATAACTAATAAGGGGTTTTTTTTATTTTTCAAGACCACCAAAATAAGTAGTGAGCATGTAACACTCATTTATTTGTTGGCAATGACAACTATTTTCTGACAGTAGGCAACTGGTGCAATAAACATAAATAGAAACCCATTGGCTACGTACCCACAGAATTCTCAGAAATACCCATGGAGTTTATTGTGGCCTTTTTGCTGAGATGTAAGTACAGCAATGATGAAATAACCACTGGAAGGGCTGTGTGAGACTCTCACTCTCAAATTAGTCTGTTGAATTTAGGTGATGGAAAAAAAGGCTAAGTAAAAAATTTTTGTTAACTCCGCAGGTGTATTCCAGGTTAATTCCTTCAGCAATCCTGGAAACCAAATGGTACTTTCTATTTTAAAGATTTGCATGTATATGGAAATCAAATCATTTACCATGTCAAAAATTGTACTTTGGAGCTTTATGAAAAATTTGCAGGTTTTTTTTGTATATAATGACCAATGATAAACGAGATGAGCAAACAGAGCAAAGATCTAATGAAAAAAAAACAGAGAAAAGATAAAAACTGCCATGCTTAGGACACTGCAAAGGATACACAAAATCATAAGAATTTTAAGACATAAATTAAGTCCTTTTCCAAACATAAACCCAATTTACTAATTGCAAATTCGGAAAATTATTTTCACGGAAAGGATCACTGGGGACTGGCAGAGGCTGCCCAGGGAGGGAGTTGAGTCCCCTTCCCTGGAGGGGTTTAAGGGACGGGTGGACGAGGTGCTGAGGGACATGGGTTAGTGATTGATGGGAATGGTTGGACTCGATGATCCGGTGGGTCTCTTCCAACCTGGTGATTCTATGATTCTATTTGAAGAGCTGCCAGCTTCTCTAGGAGAAGGCTGTGGCAAGCTGTGTCAAAGGCTTTAGTGAAGTCCAGGTAGATAACATCCACAGCTTCTCCCTCAGGCACTCAGTGGGTCAGCTGGTCATAGAAAGAGATCAGAGTGATCAAGCAGGACCAACCTTTCATGAATCCATGCTGGATGGGCGTGATGCCCTGGTGCCCCTTTCCATACTGGAAGCTGCTCTAAGGTCTCCTTGGAGGCTTCTCTGCTCCAGTCTGAACAACCCCAACTCTCTCAGCCTGGCCTCGTATGGGAGGTTCTGCAGCCCTTGGATCATCTCCTTGGCTCTCCTTGGACTCAGTCCAACAGCTCCATGTCCTTCCTGTGCTGAGGACTCCAGAAGTGGACACAGAGCTTCAAGTGGGTCTCACCAGAGTGGAGCAGAGGGGCAGAATCCCCTCCCTTCCTTGCTGGTCCCGCTGCTTTGGATCCAGCGCAGGACACGGTTGGCTCGCTTGGCTGCTTGCACACACTTTTGGTTTGTGTCCAGCTTTTCATCCATCAGTACTGCCAAGTCCCTCTCCGCAGGGCTGCTCTCAATCACATTGCCGATTTCCATCCTTCAGAAAACACTTGCACTATCTGTGCAGCGTCCTGGTGCTTCTGAGGGTCAAGTGAATCCCAGAATTACTTCTGCAGGAGCAGCAATTAATTACCTGGATAATCACTTCCTACTTGTGTTTCAGATCCTCAACCTGTTGTGTCCTTGTATCAACAGAATATTTGTACCTAGAAAGCTTTTTAGGTTTTAGATGCCTCCACCAGCTCTTTGTCTTCATCAGATGAGGGGTTTTGGTGGTTCCTGATGTTTTTTCACTCTCTCATTGCCCCCTATCTAAAATTTCTTGGCAGATTTTCCTGTGGTAGCTGTAGTCAAGGGACTGGTGAGAAGTCTAATGCATTGCTTATCTCTGTCTTAGTGCTATTTATTTCAGGGTCTATCAGCTCCTTGTGAGCAATACTTTAACAAACAGGCTAGAGGGAGGGCTGCTGAATTGTGAATTATTTTCATAGTTGTTCCTCTTCTTCTTTTTCTTTTAACTCTGCAGATGCTGTTGAGTTTGGAGGCAGGGAACCCCTAGAGATCTTCCAGGGCTCATTGTGCATCAATCTCCCACCACCAGAATTGGCTATGAGATATAGATCATAGAATCATGGAATAGTTTGAGTTGGAAGGGACCTCACAGCCCATCCAGTTCCAACCCCCCTGCCACGGGCAGGGACACCTCCCACTGGATCAAGTTGCTCCAAGCCCCATCCAACCTGGCCTTGAACGCCTCCAGGAATGGGGCAGCCACCCCTGCTCTGGGCAACCTGGGCCAGAGCTTCCCCACCCTCCCAGCAAAACGTGTCTTCCTGAAATCTCATCTAAATCTCCCATTTTTCACCCTAAAACTGTTCCCCTTCATGCTATCCCTGCACTCCCTGATCCAGAGCCCCTCCCCAGTGTTCCTGGAGCCCCTTTCAGTCCTGGAAGCTGCTCTAAGGTCTCCCCAGAGCCTTCTTTTCTGCAGGCTGAACAACTCCAACTCTCTCAGCCTGGCCTCATAGCAGAGGTGCTCCAGCCCTTCAATCACACTTGTGGTCTCCTTTGGACGTGCTCCAACAGCTCCATGTCCTTCCTGTGCTGAGGACTCCAGAACTGAACCCAGGACTCCAGGTGAGGTCTCACCAGAGCAGAGCAGAGTGGGAGAATCCCCTCCCTCACCTTGATGGTCACACCTCTTTGGATGCAGCCCAGGACACAGTCAGCTTTCCGGGCTGGGAGGACACTTTGCTGCGTCATGTTTAACTTCTCAGCCACCACAGCAGATGTTCTGTTTCTTAGCTGGTCAAATGCAACTCAGACATCATGCTCTAAGCTGCTTGGTTTTGATCTCCAGTTCCTGAAGGTCTTCGCTTTCAAGGGTTTCCCCTGTGAGGAAAGAGCCTAGACCACACAAGCAAAATGCATCAGCTTGCAGGGAGCCTGGGGTGAGAGATTGCTGGCAGCAGTGCCAAGGATAATTGAGGCAAGCGGAGAGCCCCGAGGCAGCCGGGCACCGTGTTTGCCCCTGTGGTGCTCCGTTTGCCAAGGTTAGGAGACCTCTCCCTCTGGCGGCACATTTCGTTGATCAAAGCAAGAACAGGGCAGTGATTTATGACAGTTGACAGCTTGAAAGGCAGTGTTTTTCATGAGACGCTGCCACCACAGAGTCAAGATTGACAACCCAGCTGCTGTCTTTCTTTTGAAAGCTGGCTTCTCCCTAGGTGGTCAGCACCAGACCCTGGTGCATCATGCAAGCCCTCCTCTGCTGGGACAATTTGCTTCAAGGCCAGTTTGAATCACACAAGAAGTTGCCTTTGCGTTTTGATATAGGACCAAAGAAAGATGTTTGCCAAAAGCTGCTGGATTCACATTTAAGAATGGCTCTAGCACTTCCAGTTTTTCACCTTTTAAGTATCTTCCCAGAGACATGAAAATGCGTAAATAAGCCTGCCAGCTCCAGCTTTCCCTTCCAGCACCAACTTCTTAATGAAAAAGCCACCAAGTCCAACAGCATTTAATGCTTCATCTTTAACAAAACATTTGCTTTTATCCTGTCTTGAGAAAGATATTTCATAGAATTACAGAATTGTTTGGTTGGAAAAGATCTCTGAGGTCATCACGTCCAGCTGTACCTGTCCACTAATAAACCAGATCCCTGAGCACCTCATCTGCCTGTTTCTTAAACCCCTCCAGGGATGGGGACTCCCTCACCTCCCTGTGCAGCCTCTGCCAGGGCCCGAGAATCCTTTCCCTGATGAAAGTTTTCCTGATGTCCAATCTGAAGCTGCCCCGGTGCAACTCAAGGCCATTTCCTCTCATCCTATCACCTGTCATTTGGGAGAAGAGACCAATGCTCACCTCACCACAACCTCCTTTTAGGCAGTTGTAGGCAGTGATGAGGTCTCCCCTCAGCCTCCTTTTCTCCAGGCTGAACAACCGCAGGTCTCTCAGCCGTTCCTCCTAACCCTTGTTCTCCAGCCCCCTCACCAGCTCTGTTCCCTTTTCTGGACGTCCTCCAGCCCCTCAATGTCCTTCTTGGAACGAGGGGCCGAAACCAAACACAGGATTCGCGGTGTGACCTCAGCAATACCAAGTCCAGGGGCTCAATCCCTTCCCTGGACCCGCTGGCCACGCTGTTTCTGATGCAGGCCAAGATGCCACTGGCTTTCTCGGCCACCTGGGCCACTGCTGGCTCACGTTCAGGTGCTCTCAACAAACATCCCCAGGTCCTTCTCTGCCAGGCAGCTTTCCAGCCTCTCTTCCCCAAGCCTGGAGCTGCACAGGATTGTTGTGACACAAGTGCAGGACTCTTGCAGTGCAAAAGACACATTTATATTCAGGGAGCTGTTTGAAACTGGAAGAGCCCAATGTGACGTATAGCCTGCCTCGTTAAACACATCCTTCAATCCCCTTCTTCCCCAGCTCCTTTTCATCACGACTCTATGTGTGTCACTGGGTGGGAGAGCATCCTGGGACATTTACGAGGGCTGCTCTTATGAGGACCATTAGTTAAGGAGGTTTATTTTGTTGCCTCTGTCCCTGAGGTCCCTGTGAGCCCTCAACGGCACCAGGCAGAGCAACCGTGACCGAAGAGGCAGCCACCAGTGCCCACAAAGCACAACTCAACAGTGTTCTCGGTGACAAAGTAAGGTCTTCTCAAAGCAACCCCTTGACAATGATTGAACAACTATAAGGTGAGCAGCATTTCTTGCTTCCTGCATTGATTCTTGTCCTCTTCCCCCAGCCTCAAGTAGAACACACCTTGGAAGGTTGTTTCTTCTTTCATAGTTGTTCCTTCCATGTCTCTTTCAATTCTTAAAGGGTCTCCAGGAATGCCGGGTAGGGGCTCGTGATCAGGGAGGGCAGGGACAGGATGAGGGGGAACAGTTTTAAGCTGCAAGAGGGGAGATTGAGGTGAGAGATTAGGAAGAAATGTTTTGCTGTGAGGGTGGGGAGGCCCTGGCCCAGGTTGCCCAGAGCAGGGGTGGCTGCCCCATCCCTGGAGGGGTTCAAGGCCAGGCTGGATGGGGCTTGGAGTCCCTGATCCAGTGGGAGGTGTCCCTGCCCATGGCAGGGGTGGGACTGGATGGGCTTTGAGGTCCCTTCCGATTCAAACCATTCCATGGCTCTAGGCTGAATTCAGACCTGAGATTGTCCTCAAACCTCAGACTGGGCACAGGAGAGTGAGTGTAAATACAAATGTTTATCAGCTGCCCCATCCAGTTTGGATACATACAAACATGTGGGTTTTATTGCTTGCTCTTTACTTTTACTTTTCATCTGTTTATCTTTTCTTTCAGCTTTGGTGAGGCTTATTTGTATGTATTGCACAGCTTCACTTCACCACCCAAGGTAAGGAAAACGCTAGTGTCCCAGGGGCCAATTCCCACATTTTTGTTTAGGAACAAATGGAAGAGATGTTGGGTTTAATTATCTCAGCCTGCCTACCATGATATTTTCACTAATACTTGGGTTTAATGAGCTATGAAATCTGGGCCTCTGTGTGCTGGTGGATATACTCATCCTTTCTTCAGCTAAATATGTTATCGGATAGCTTCCACGGAGATGAGCAACTGCTGCCTTTGAACTCATGAGCCATCAAGATCCACTAATTTGCTTAGACCACCTGCTTGGCTGATATTACTGCAGGCCTCTTGTTTGCTCTCTGGAGCAGTAAACAGAAATGTAGATGGTGCCGAGATGGCACACGCGTGCCGTATGGAGCCACCCTGGCAGTGGAGATCAGCCAGACCACGACGTCAGCTCTGGCCCAGCCCAATAATGAGCATAGGGGTGATGCCCTGCAGATCTGCTCCAGCTGCATCTGCAAAATCCCAAGGTGCCCCAGGAATTGCCATATATGAGAGAATTATCTGGCACCTCCGCTTGCTCTGGCTTGTATTTGTGTAGAGCCGGCTGGAGTGTCTGCTCCCAGGATCGGATCATAGAATCATAGAGTGGTTTAAGTTGGAAGGGTCCTCAAAGCCCACCTAATTCCAGCCCCCTGCCATGGGCAGGGACACCTCCCGCTGGATCAGGGGCTCCAAGCCCCATCCAACCTGGCCTTGAACCCCTCCAGGCATGGGGCAGCCACCACTTCCCTTGGACAACCTGGGCCAGGGCCTCCCCACCCTCACTGTGAAGAATTTCCTCCTTACTCTAAATCTTCCCCTTTTCACTTTATAGACATTAAATTATATATATAGCCAATTTATAGCATGCTCCAGCTGGAGGGAAGAGAGTTGACCATGGAGGTGTTGACAAGTCTCTCCACCCTAACCAGTTAGGGATATGATTTAGTAGTGGACAGGTACGGTTGGGCTTGATGATCTCAAAGGTCTTTTCCAACCTAGTGATTCTATGATTAGCTCCAGAAAAGGAGTTTTGCTTCCAGCCAGCTTGGGGATCCTTATATTGCTGTGATCTGTACGGACACCCACCTCACAGATGCAGCAGGGTATTTAAGGTCATCTTTAAGGTCCCTTCCAACACAAACCATTCTATGATTCCTTTCACGGGTCACAGATGTGTTTTTTTAATTTCCATAGAAGCCTCTAAACATCCCAGCGTGTTGGCTTTGTCAGGACAATACAGGGAACAGGTGTTTGTAATCTCCCAAGTGGCAGATGATTTGATTTGGGTTTAATATCAGATGCGCTCTTGATGTATCCTGGAGCACTGGACACACACTGGGCTTCGGTCCTTCTACTCTCACTCATTCATAACTTGCTGCGTGTCCGGGGACACCGTCTCTCGCCAATCAGCCCAGCCTCGCCGAAGGCTGCATGTGATGTTTCAGCCCAAAATATTCTGCTGATCGCTGCTATTACCACTTGAGATGTGCAAAACGCAAACCCTGAGAGGCGTTATCAGCAAAGCAAGCTTGGCAACCCTTAAATTAGCAACGTGCAAGCGTGTGGCATCTGCTTGGAGCTCCAAGTGCTGTTAATGACGATGGTTTAACGAGCCTCGCTCTGCCTTCCCGTTCAAGAAGAACGGCAGATGGTGTATCCTCACAACTCCTCGGGCCATTCCTCAGCACGTCCGGACAGCGGGAGGGTTGTTGGCACCGAGGTGAGGGGAAAGGGGCTCTTTGATTGACCATTTATTAGGATGGAGCTGGAGGATGAGACAGATGGCTGGGGGTTGTTGGAAGGGAACTCCGCTCTTGTTTGTTTAATTAGTCATCAGACAGAATGAAAGCTAAAGAGTGTTACGTGCAAACTTATAAGCGGGGAAACGGACCATTTGCATTTGATACAGGCCTTGTGAGGAACGGCTGAGAGAGCTGGGGGTGTTTAGCCTGGAGAAGAGGAGGCTGAGGGGAGACCTCATTGCTCTCTGCAACTACCTGAAAGGAGGTTGTGGAGAGGAGGGAGCTGGGCTCTTCTCCCAAGGGACAGGGGACAGGACGAGAGGGAATGGCCTCAAGCTCCACCAGGGGAGGTTCAGGCTGGACATCAGGAAAAAATATTTCACAGAAAGGGTCATTGGGCACTGGCAGAGGCTGCCCAGGGAGGGGGTTGAGTCCCCTTCCCTGGAGGGGTTTAAGGGACGGGTGGATGAGGTGCTGAGGGACATGGGTTAGTGTTTGATAGGAATGGTTGGACTCGATGATCCGGTGGGTCTCTTCCAACCTGGTTATTCTGTGATTCTATGATATATACGAACTGCTGGAAGAGACTTTGTGAGCATCATCTCATGGTTCTGCTCCTGCACACAGGTCTGGGCATTCCCAGGGGCTTTGGGCAGCCTTGATCTCCTCGATACCATTTTCCCCCCACCCAAGAACAGTAGGAATTGAAGCACATGCATTGCTTTTTAAGCCAAAGGGTGGACAAAGCCAGAGTTTTCCTTTCTCCAGCATCCACCACAGCATGTAGCCACCTTTGGGGAATGGATTTAGATTTAGATGAGGTTTTAGATGAATGTTTTGCTGTGAGGGTGGGGAGGCCCTGGCCCAGGTTGCCCAGAGCAGTGGTGGCTGCCCATCCCTGGAGGTGTTCAAGGCCAGGTTGGATGGAGCTTGGAGCCCCTGATCCAGGGGGAGGTGTCCCTGCCCAGGGGTAGGACTGGATGGACTTTAAGGTCCCTTTGAACCAACCCATTCTATAATTCCATGTTAAAATGGACGTGTGGACGAGGTGCTGAGGGACATGGGTTAGTGATTGATGGGAATGGTTGGACTCGATGATCCGGTGGGTCTTTTCCAACCTGGTGATTTTATGATTCCATGAAAACGTGAGGAGATCCAGGCACGAAAGGCAAACGCGGCTGGAAAAAGCAGGCATTGCTCCTTCTCCTCGTCCTTCTACCTCCAAACTGCCCGGGCTTTCCATTCCCTTCCAACCCAAACCATTCCCTGTTTCTATCCAAAACCACTTAGAAATAACCCCCCCTTTCCTTCCAATGCGACATTCCCAGGGCCATTCCCAACCAAATCCCTGCCGTTCCCTCGCAGCCCACTAGATGGCGGCTTCGTCCAGCGAGAAACTGGCACCCGGGGGGGGTCAGGGGCGGGACTTAAAGCAGGGGACCCTCTCCAGGTAGAGGGAGCCCCCCGAATTCCCAAGGGGCCGGTTGGGTGGGAACTGAGCATGCACTCAGCTCCCAAAAAGGGGGGAACAAGCAACTCCCCCTCCCATAGCACCCAGCATCCCCATTTAGAGAGGGGACAAGCACTTCCAGCATCCCCCATGCACCCAGCACCCCCATTTAGAGAGGGGACAAGCACTTCCAGCACCTCCCCATGCACCCACCACCTCCATTTAGAAGGGGGACAAGAACTTCCAGCACCTCCCCATGCACCCACCACCTCCATTTAGAAGGGGGACAAGAACTTCCAGCACCCCCCATGCACCCAGCACCCCCATTTAGAGGGGGGACAAGCACTTCCAGCATCCCCTATGCACCCAGCACCCCCATTTAGAGAGGGGACAGGCACTTCCAGCACCTCCTATGCACCCAGCACCCCCATTTAGAGGGGGGACAAGCACTTCCAGCACCTCCCCATGCACCCACCACCCCCATTTAGAAGGGGGACAAGAACTTCCAGCACCCCCCATGCACCCAGCATCCCCATTTAGAGGGGGGACAAGCACTTCCAGCATCCCCCATGCACCCAGCATCCCCATTTAGAGGGGGACAAGCACTTCCAGCATCCCCCATGCTCCCAGCACTCCCATTTAGGGGGGAACAAGCACTTCCAGCACCTCCCATGCACCTGGCACCCCCATTTAGACGGGAATAAATAACCCCAAAGCATCCAGCACCCAATTTAGGGGTGCACGATCACTTCCAGCATCCCCCATGCACCCAGAACCCCCATTTTGGAGGGGAATAAATAACTCCAAAGCACCCAGCACCCCCATATAGAGGGTGACAAGCACTTCCAGCATCCCCCATGCACCCAGAACCCCCATTTTGGAGGGGAATAAATAACTCCAAAGCACCCAGCACCCCCATATAGAGGGTGACAAGCACTTCCAGCATCCCCCATGCACCCAGCACCCCCATTTAGAGGGGAATAAATAACCCCAAAGCATCCAGCACCCCCATTTAGAGGGGCGACAAGCACTTCCAGCATCCCCCATGCACCCAGCACCCCCATTTAGGAGGGGGATAAATAACCCCAAAGCACCCAGCACCCCCATTTAGAGGGGGACAAGCACTTCCAGCCCCCCCCTACCCCCGCCATGACCCCAGTCCACTATTTAGGGGGGTCAAGCACCGCCCCCATGCCCCCAGCACCCAAAGAGGGGGTCAAGAAGCCCTTCCAGCCGCGTATCGAGGCGGCTCCACTCCCCTATTCCTACAACGGAGCCCCCCCCCCTCCCCAAACCCCCTTCTCTCACCCCGCTGCGTTCCCCCCCCCCCCCCCCCCCGGCGAGCCCCGCGGTTTCCCGCCCTCCCCTGGCCCCGCCCCCATGACGTCACCGCTATGCAAATGAGCGGCATGTGGGGCGCGGGGGCCCGGCGCGCCGCTGGGCTCAGTCTCGCGCCGCGCTCGCGCCCCACGTTTCCCCCCCCTTCCTTCTCCCTCCTCCCTTTCCCCCCTTTTTCTTCTTCTTCTCCTCTTTCTCCTTCTTCTCCCCCTCCTCTGTTTCGTTCCCCCCCTCCCCTCCCTCTCCTTCCCCGCCATGGCGAGGCCCCCCCTTGCCTCCCCCCCCGCCCCCGCGCCGCCGCCGTCCCCCTTCCCACCCGGGGCCGCTGTGAGTGAGGTGAGTGGGGTCTGGGGAGGGGGGGGGGACACCCCCAATTTTAGGTGGGGTTTGCTGACCAGGGGGGATTGGATGAGTGTAGCCCCCTAAACAGGGGGCTGAGTGCGTGGGGGGGGCTGGAAGTGCTAATTCTCCCTCCCCCCCCCCCCCCCCCCCAAATTGAGTGCTTGTCCCCCCCTAAATTGAGGTGCTGGGTGCATGGATTGGGGAGGCTGTTTGTTTACCCCCCACACCCCGAATTGGGGCGTTGGATGCGTGTGGGGTTGCTTATTCCCACTCTAAATAGGGTGCTGGGTGCATGGAGGGAGCTGGAAGTGCTTATTCCCCCCCTAAACTGGGGTGCTGGGTGCATGGAGGGAGCTGGAAGTGCTTATTCCCCCCCTAAACTGGGGTGCTGGGTGCATGGAGGGAGCTGGAAGTGCTTATTCCCCCCCTAAACTGGGGTGCTGGGTGCATGGAGGGAGCTGGAAGTGCTTATTCCCCCCCTAAACTGGGGTGCTGAGTGCATGGAGGGAGCTGGAAGTGCTTATTCCCCCCCTTAACTGGGGTGCTGGGTGCATGGAGGGAGCTGGAAGTGCTTATTCCGCCCCTTAACTGGGGTGCTGGGTGCATGGAGGGAGCTGGAAGAGCTTATTCCCCGCCCTAAACTGGGGTGCTGGGTGCATGGAGGGAGCTGGAAGTGCTTATTCCCCCCCAAGCTGGGGTGCTAGGTGCATAGGTTGGGTGCTGGACGCATGGGGGCTTGCTTATTCCCTCCCTAAATTGGAGTTGCTTGATCCCCCCTAGATGGGGGTGCAGGATGCATGGGGGGTTGCTTATTCCCCCCCTGAATGAGGGTGCTGGCTGCATGGGAGGGTTGTTTATTGCCCCTCTAAATGGGGGTGCTGGCTGTATGGGGAAGGGGGTGGCTGCTTATTCCCCCCCCCCCCCCCTTTAGGGTACTGAGTGCATGGGGGGTTGCTTGTCCCCCTCTAAATGAGGGTGCTGGGTGCATGGATTGGATGCTGGGTGCATGGGGGGTTGCTTATTCCCCCCCTAAGTGGAGGTGCTGGGGGTGGGGTGCTGGGTGCATTAGGGATCACTTATTGCCCCCCAAGCAGCTCTGGAGGTTTTGGGGGGCTTGCTGGAGGTGCTTATAGCGCCCCTTGGGACTGCTGGGTGATTGGAGGGGGGCTCAATTTGTCTTATTCACCCTGTCCCCCTCCCCCAGGGGTGCTGGATATGCTGACGGGGGACTTCCCCGCTTGCCTGGGTGCTGTGGGAAGGGAATTCTTTCTCTCCCTCCCCTGGAGTGTTGGATACGTTGTGGAGGTTCCTTGCTCCCCCCCACTACTGAGGTTCTGATGCCCTCGGGGGGGGGTACTGGGAGCCCTGGAGGAGTGCTCCCACCCCATACTGGGTGTAGTGGGAGGGGGTTCTTCCTCCACCTCCCCAATCCTGGCTTGGGGGGGGTTGCTCCCAGCATGCAGGGTGTCAGAGATGTCCTCATTTGGGGAGGCAGGGGGCCTGTGGTGCCTTCCTCCCCTCCTCTTCCTCCTTCCCTCCCTCCCACCCGTTTGACACCCCCTCTCTCTTGCAGGTTTGAGCCCCCCGCCCGCTGCAGCTTTGTTGGGGGCAGCCCCAGCGCTGGGGTTTTCCTGGTTTGGGCTTTTTTTTTGGGCCGCCCCCACTTTTCCTCCTCCCGTGTCTCCATCAGGGAATCCAGCACCGCACGGAAGCCAGAAGAGAGGGAGCAAAACCCAACCCAGGCTGCAAGCTGCGTCCGAAGCAAAACCCACCCTTTTTATCGCCCAGGAGATTTTTTTTTGTTGTTGTTGTGTTGTTGTTTTTTTTTTTTAATTTTTATTATTATTATTTTTGAATCCTGATCCCAGCCGTAGGGGAGGAAGCGGAGTCGGGGCGGGGAGGCTTTCCCGGTTATTTATTTTCTCCCCCCGCAGAGTTGTCTCCTCCGGCCGCCGGCTCACCATGATGTTTCGAGACCAGGTCGGCGTCTTGGCCGGTTGGTTCAAGGGCTGGAACGAGTGCGAGCAGACTGTTGCGTTGCTCTCCTTGCTCAAACGCGTCAGCCGGACCCAAGCTCGCTTTCTCCAGCTCTGCCTGGAGCACTCCCTGGCCGATTGCACCGAGCTCCACATCCTCGAAGGAGAAGCCAACAACCCTGGTAAGCAGGTTTTTCTTTGCTGCAACCCTCCTTGAGCGATGCTCTAATGCAGTTAAATGGCAAAAACAATCCACCTGAGAGCAGAAGGAGATTGGGGAGCCGGGGCTCCTGCGCTGCGTCGCGTTCACGGCTTCTTATATTTCATTTTTCAAGTGGGTGATGGTTAATTTCAGTTTGATTTTTCACAGCCAACTACTCCGCTCTATGGCGTGGTGTAACTCCAGTAGCTTGAATGATTGGTGGTTTTCTTTCCTCTCCCCCCACAACCCTCCCTTCCATCCCCATCCTTCCTCCTTCCATGCAGTTTCCTGTGAAATAAGTAAGTCAGGTCACGTAGAGTCTGGATTTTCTAGGCTTCTTTTGGGCAACGTGGCTTGCTTTGCTTTCTGCAATACGCAGCCCGTCGCTACCTTAGACAAACTGTTATTTTCCAAAGGTCTGGGCGGCCGGGTTATCCTATTTTATTTTATTTTTTTTCTGTTCCAAATGTGGCAATTCCTATTTCATCATTCAAATCCTGTTTGGACGCATTTTTTTTTCCTGCGGCTCTGAATACCCCGTTGTGTTTCAGTGGAGCTCTAAGAAAATACGAGCCGACTGGTTTGTGTTACAGAAAACGTGCGTGGCTGCAAAAAAAAAAAGTGAATTTTTTTTTTTTTTTGCTTTTATTTATGCACCATTCCGAGTTGCTCAACTCCGCAGAAGTAAACGGAGTTGGAGCAGGATGAAAACGGCCCCAGCAATGGGTGGATTACGCTGTGTTAATATGTTAATTTAGGGGGGTGTATGCGTTAAACGTGGATTTTTCCAAAGCGTGCGTGTGTGGCTACGCAGAGGGATGCGAGTGGCTTGAAGCAGAGTTCCTGAAATACGGAGTCTGAGGAGGAAAGGCAACAATCTGTCTATGAGTTGCGTAGTTTGGTTTTCCCAACCCTTCCAAAAACAGAAAGCAAAGCAAACTCTTCCCTTTTGTTTAAAACCCTGGGGGAACCCAGGAGCTCTCGCTTTCAGGGGCGTGTGGAAGCGGTGCCGGGGAGCTGCGTTTTGGGCTCGGTGGAAATCTTGCGGGCTGGCGGCGTCCGGATCCCGAACAGAGCCCCCAGTGTTGCCGGAGCGGGAGGAATGCAGGGTCCTTCTCCAGCTGTTCCCTATTAGAGCAGCGAGCCGGCAGGATTTGGCAGCTGCCTCCGCTGCCATTTGATGACAAGGTCCAGCGCAACGCCGTGTCCGACCCAGGACGGATTTAAGTCCTTCTGCAGGAAACCGAGCCTGGAGCTGCTCCGGCGCGATGGGATTGGGGGGAGCGAAGCTGGAATTGGCCGTTCCCTTATATAGCTCGCAGGAATGAGAGGGAGGAATGCTGCCGAGTGTGTCTCGGCGCGATGCTGCTGGTTTTATAAACAGCTGAAGGGCTGAACCCCATCCCTTTGGGTGGGGAGGCCCCGGTGGGGGCCAGGGAGGGAACGTGCTCTCTCAACTCAGCTGCTCTGGGAGAAACGTGCAGCCTCCCATCCTGGCCTGAGCGCAGGGTTGTTGCAATTCCCACTGCAAATCAGTGGGACTAAGATATATTTTAATTTTTCATTCAAATCGTGTTCCTGGTGGTAGCCATGTCTCCGTGGCTCATGGAGTGATTAGCAAGGGGTGGTTTACCTCCTGAAGGCAAATTATGAAGGAAAACAGCATTTTGAAGTCTTCCTAGCTTCGAAATCTGTGCGGTGGCATTTGCTCACTGTAAGCCAAGGTTGGAAACCGGGGCTTGGACCCTTCCCATCTCTACTCGTGCGAGCAATCCCTACTTGCCCCTGTAATCCCATTGACCTTGCTTGGCACCAGGATTTCTTCTGTGAGCAAAGCTTGGCATCCAGCCTCCTGCCTGCCCCTCAGTGCGTTTGTGGAGCTGCCTGTGCTTTCCCTAGTGTTCCTGCCAAAAATCGCCTGTTCCTCCGGGGCAGTTGTAACACTGATAGCAAAACTAGGATCTGTCGAGTTCCTCTTTTTTTTCGTCATCCAAACACCCTTCCACATGGCTTTCCCGTGGGTTGGACACATCCCTGCATCTCATGGAGCTGGACGTGCTTTTTCCGAGCCGGATCATCTTGTTGTGGTTGAGGGAGGAGTAGCTGAGGTTTGCAATCAACAGTTGTTAGAAAATAGCTTTTAGACCCCAGCATTTGTAAACCAAACTGTGTGTTTTAAATCGCTCTTATTCGGCGCCCATTTTGCAGGGTGACGTTTGTCACTTGCCTGGCAATAGAATCGCAGCCGGTTCCTCTGCAAAGCAGCGTTGTTATCTCACCTTGCATTGCTCTTTACGGATTGAATCCTGTTTCTGTAACTCATTTGGGCTCTATTCCCTCCTGGGTTGGGGGCTGAGCTGGCTCCCAGTATGTTTTCCTGATGTTTATTGCCTTGCAGGTGCCTCTCCAGCATCCCCCGTTGATGTCGGGGACATGGTGATGGTTTTGGGGTGCAAGGGACTGCGCTGTGACGGGGATGTGCACCTCACCACAGGAAGGATGTTGAGGCTCTGGAGCGAGTCCAGAGAAGAGCAACAAAGCTGGTGAGGGGGCTGGAGAACAGGCCTTATGAGGAACAGCTGAGAGAGCTGGGGGTGTTTAGCCTGGAGAAGAGGAGGCTGAGGGGAGACCTCATTGCTCTCTCCAACTCCCTGAAAGGAGGTTGTGGAGAGGAGGGAGCTGGGCTCTTCTCCCAAGGGACAGGGGACACGACAAGAGGGAATGGCCTCAAGCTCCACCAGGGGAGGTTTGGGCTGACCATTAGGAAAAAATTTTCACAGAAAGGGTGATTGGTCCCTGTCAGAGGCTGCCCAGGGAGGGGGTTGAGTCCCCTTCCCTGGAGGGGTTTAAGGGATGGGTGGATGAGGCACTGAGGGACGTGGGTTAGTTATTCATGGGAATGGTTGGACTCGATGACCTGGTGGGTCTTTTCCAACCTGGTGATTGTATAATTCTATGGTTCAAAGCGGGTGTAGGAGCTGGCTGTAAGAGGTGCTGTGGTCACCTTCTGTGGAGCACGGTTGAGATCCTCCATCTGGTGAGGGATGTCACTGTGACCTAAGCAGTGCTGATCTGAAAGCCGTGTGCTGGAGCAAGTGTCCAAATGGACTTAAGTGTTGGGTCCTCATGAGAACTGAGTTGTTTCATACACGCAGGACCCATTCCTTGCCCTAACCCCGTTGGGGAGGTGGGGAAACTTGAGCGTTATCACTAGTTCGGGGCCCCTAGAAGGAGGTGGCAGCCCTGCTGTGTTCCTTGGTGGGTGGGTACCATTCCTAGGAAGATCATCACCGACAACCGAGATCAAGAGTGGGCCCAAAGGGAGACTGGAGCGTGACCTCTTCACTGGCTGGTGGAGCTGGGCTCATGAGCCTTCAACTGTGTGGACCAGGCAGGGAGGAAAACTCCTCTTTACAAAGGTGTCCAGGTTGTTTCTTGCCTGGTAGACTCCAAATGAGCAATCTGCTGTGTGGCAGATGAGGGGGAAAACCTCAAGAAGAAAAAGAACTCTTTTTAACTGACATGGAAGAACAAATATATTTATTTTGAAGGAGTTTTATGTAGTTCTTTTCAAAGCAAAAGGATATTTTTTTGAAGTGATGAAGCCTCGCTCATTAGGGCTACAAAGCTGATGGGGCTTGGAGCCCTTGATCCAGTGGGAGGTGTCCCATGGCAGGAGGGTTGGAACTGGATGGGCTTTGAGGTCCCTTCCAACTCACGCGATTCTATGATTGCTTGAATATAAAAGTGAAGTAGAAGTGAGAAGCGACCACGGAAGGTGGTTTGAGGATGAATGGCTTGGCCTGCCGTGCATGGAGAAGAATATGAAAACCATGTTATCCGTGCACAGAAACAGAAATTTCAGGTATTACAGTGCTATTTAAAAGCCTGCTATAACTTCCTTCCTTCCTTCCAGCTTGGCCTTGCTGAGCGGCTTCAGTCCCAGCTGCTCAGAGCTGTCAGGACGTGGCGACCTCCTCCAAGCCGCTGGTAAAGGTCAGGCAGGAGCATGATGTGGCCTGTGGTGGGAGCAGGACCCATGGTTCTCCTGTGGCTGGGGCAGAGACACCAAGAGGTGCTAAGTGTAGCTGCTCTATGGGGTATGGAGCCAGTGAGGAGGTGGGACCTGCTGTATCCACAAAACCCAGTCTGGAGGCTTTTGATATTGAGCGCAGGATGCGGTTCTGCTCCCACCTGCTCAGGCGTCCCCTCTCTGACAGCCAGAGGCGTGACTGGAATTTTCCTTGGGACTTCCAGACTAATCCCACATCCCGTCCCACCAGCCCCGGCTTTGGAGCTGCCGTGATTTCCTTCCTCCTGCAGTTTCTGATGGAGATGGACAGAGACTCCTGTGGGTCCTTCAGGCATCTGAACACCCATCTGGACTTCTGGGAGCAGAGTAACGAGTTGAAACTCTTGCTTTTGAAGGATGAACAGCTTTCTCTGCTCTGTGTGCAGGACATGAACTGCTTCACATGTTAAGGCCAAAATCTTTATTTCATTTCGACAGGCTGTCAAGTATTCCAAAGAGAGCATCAAAATGACCCAGATTTCTCATCCTGGGAAGTGCTGGCCAGAGGAAGAGACAGGGGTTGCAGGGAGCGATGTCTTTAATTAGACTGAGTGATGCAGCTGGAAAAAATGGCCAAGCATGAAGGTGCAGCAGCTCAAAAGAGGGTTTGTGTGGCTGTGGGTGGGTTTTTTTTCCCCCAGCTGAACCAGCCGGTCTATTAAAAGGTATTACATGTTCCTGCAGACCATGTCTCTTATATCCTTAGATCCTGTGGCTCCAACCCTACAGCTGTTGCTGCCACCACAGCCGCAGTCTCCCAGCTCATCGGGAACCTGCTCTCCCTCTGCTATGTGAATTTTGCAGTTTACTCCTAGTGACCCTCACTGATGAGAGTCATCCCGGTGCCCGGTTTGAAGATGGTTTTCTGTTGTGTTTTTATTTTTCATGGCTTACTGCTCCATTGCAAAGCTGAGCTTTAGTTTAAGTGCCCTTGGGTTGCAGGAGGATGTTGCTGGGCTGTCCTGTGGCAGGGGCAGAGGGGCTGAGCAGGAGGAGGACAGGGCAAGGAGCTGAACCCCATGCTCAGTGGGAGCAGGGGGATGTTTTAAGTGCAATGCTGGATGTTTGCGTTGTGTGCTCCCTTTGCTCGCTTGTCTCTGCCTGGGGTTAGGTGTGAGCAGCTTTCCTGGTTCTGCTTGTTAAAACACCGTGAGCTGGGACTCTGAGATGGGGAGATCTGCTGAGAAGCCGGGCACTGGCTTCTTGTAACCTGCGGGCTGTTGCTTGAGCTGCTGCCGTGCTTCTAGCCCAGGTTTTGTTGGCAAACTTGAGGGTAAAAGCTATCTGTGCTGGGATTTCTTAGAGAATAGAAAAGGGAGGGGTACAGAGGCACAGAGCGATGTTGGCCAGGGCGTTTGAGCAAAGCTGCGTGCCTGTAGCTCTTGAAATGCAAAGATTTTTTTAAAGACACTTTTCAGAGTAGCTTTGTGCAGGCACTTCATGCTTGTGCTTAACCCTTCTGTGTTTTCTTTATTGGAGAGTGTAGGGAAAGGATGAGGAGGAACAGTTTTAAGCTGAAAGAGGGGAGATTGAGATGAGAGATTAGGAAGAAATTCTTCACGCTGAGGGTGAGGGGGCCCTGGCCCTGGTTGTCCAGGGAAGTCATGGCAGCCCCATCCCTGGAGGGGTTCAAGGCCAGGTTGGATGGGGCTTGGAGCCCCTGATCCAGTGGGAGGTGTCCTTGCCATAGGCTGGAACTGGATGATCTTTAAGGCTCCTTCCAACCCAAACCATTCCATGATTCCTTGATTCTCCTGTTTGCTTAAAAACACCATCCCTCGTCCTTCCAACCTGGCGATTCTGTGATTCCTGGCACGTGTCCCTTATAGTCGGAGAAGAAGGGAGAAGCTCCCCGTGGCTCATTCCAAAGCACCAGCAGTACAAATGGTGAGGTTTGCTCCACGGGGCAGAGCTGATGAAGTCTGGGTTGTTCAGGTGGCAGAGCTTGCTGGGGGAAATGCTTAAAACAGGTTAGGGGGGTGGGTAGGAAAAAGTTAACTGAGAACAGTGCTGTTTGCTGCCCAGAGCATCATGCTGGTGCAAGCAGATCCACCCACAGGTGGGCTTCTCTCTCCCAAAGAGTCTTTTCCACACTCCGCAGTGTCCTTTTACCATTTTGTCTTGTGCACACCTTGATGAGAGGCCTGATGTGTCAGGGTTAATTCCCCCGCTCGCTGCAGTTGGGAAAAGTCCCTCCGTTGAAGTGTGAGTAGAAGATGCAGAGAAGCGTTTCATGCCTCGTTGCAGACCTGAGCCTGAGATTTCTGCCTGGACCAGCTTGTTGTGCCTTGATTTCTATCCAAACGCTACCCTTCCGTGCAGACGTCTTGTGTTTTGCGCTTGGAAATGTGGTTGAGATGAAGTTCTCCCCACCAGGGAGGTTGTATGTGGGAGGGAGGGACTGCTCGGGGCACGGCAGTCGGGATGCAGATTGGTTGGAGCGGTCAAGGATAGCGTTTGATCAGGAGCTAAACAGGAACCACCCACCGAGCCATCAATTAAAATAACCTCGTCTGCAAATACGCTTATCTCCAAATGAGATTAAACGGATGAACGGGAGAAAGTGCTCTGCTCGTACCGGGGCTGTTGCTGGTGGATGATCATCTGCGTGGTGACATCCTTTGGTGTGTCAGACCTCAGCGTCTGGACGGAGCCGTGTGTCCATCTTGCCATTTGTATTTTACACGCTTACGTTTGGGCCACTGGCTTTTAAAACAGCTAAAGTTTCCCTGGAGCAGTTGGTGAAAGTATCTGTGGACCAGGAGGTTCACGGTGCAAATTCCCATCTTCCAGCAGTTTCTCAAGCCCTGGCCCTTCTTCTCATCTCCCATCAGAAAATACCATTAGAATTTAATTTGTGGACCATGAAAGCAATTTTTTTTCCAAGCTGGGAGTTATGTTTGTAATCACTGTGAGTAACCGAAATAGTAATTAGCGTGAACGCTTACTTTATTTTAAGATGCATTCGTCAGTGCTTTAGCTCTCCAGCTTGGTGCTTGTGTCTAATATTACTGCAGATAACTGTTTGAAGAAAGGGCACCCCTTGTGTTACCAACAGCTCCTCAAGGGCTGGATCCACCAAAAAAGCTGGTGTACAACAGCGGCTGCTGGTCTGTATTTTGGGGTTCCCACCTGATCAGCCCACATCTTGCATGACTGCAGTGCTCTGGTCCTGAGAAGGAGACCCGGGGATATGCAGAGGTCACCACTGAGCACGAGTTCAGCAATGGCAAACAGCCACACCGGTGGCTTTCCATCTTGGCCCCAGGAATTGCAGATGAGGTTGGATTGAGCAGATCCGTTCCCAACTTTCCACCTGTGTGCAGCTTCCTCTTCCGCAGCAGATGCACTGAGTGGATGGGCAGGGTCTCATCAGAACAGAGGAATTGTTTCTCTGTTGGAGAACATGATGCTGGCTTTTTTTTCGTTTGTTTATTTTTGGAAGGGGTTTATGGGTTGTGTTTCTGCATTGGGAGGAGGGGAATTTCCTCTCCTGGAGCAGAGGGCTTGGGATGATCTTGCCTCACCCACCGTGTGAAGGTCGTGTGATTCAGTCTGCTCTAGAAAACAACTCAGGGACCAGCTTCAGAGGCAGAACCCTGATGTGCTCCATGCCTGGCAGGAGTTGGCTTTCCACGCAGGAGGCAAACCTGTCTGAGGTGTGAGCAGATGCAAGGAAAGGCTTTATCAGTGCAGATAACCCATCTGATGCTGGGTTCGAAGCTTGCGGCTTTATTTGTGGTGTCTCCGTGGTTGGTTGTCTTGTAGGTTCTGGTGAAGGTGTCTGAGCTGGAACTTGTGTTTCTGACCGGGCTTGGTGAGTGGCTGTGTGGGGCAGCACCTCCTCTAGGGCTGACTGGGCTCGGGGCTCCTGTGCAGGGTAAGCCAAGGCTCTGCCTGCTCACTGATGAAGTCTGAGGATTTCTGACCTCTGAGCTGAGCCTGGGACGGTAACAGAGAGCTTTGTTGCTGTTTGCCAAGTGTCAGGTCCTGCACTTGGGTCAGAACAACCCCGTGCAGCTCCAGACTTGGGGAAGAGTAGCTGGAAAGATGCCTGGCAGAGGAGGACCTGGAGGTGCTGGGTGACAGCGACTGAACATGAGCCAGCAGTGGCCCAGGTGGCCAAGAAGGCCAGTGGCATCTTGGCTTGGATCAGAAACAGCGTGGCCAGCAGGTCCAGGGAAGGGATTCTGTCCCTGTACTCAGTGCTCGAGTCCTGGGTTCAGACCTTGAAGGGCTGGAGCACATCTGGAGAAGGGAACAGTGCTGGAGAAGGGGCTGGAGAACAAGGGTTCTGAGAGGCAACTGAGGGACCTGGGGCTGTTTAGTCTGGAGAAGAGGAGGCTGAAGGGAGACTTCGTCGCTCTCTGCAGCTTCTTGAGAGGAGATTGTAGAGAGGTGAGTGTTGGTTTCTTCTCCCAAGCGGCCCCTGATGGGATGAGAGGAAATGACCTCAAGTTGCACCAGGGCAAGTTCAGATTGGACATCAGGAAAAATTTAATGAGGGAGAGGGTTCTCAGGCCCTGTCAGAGGCTGCCCAGGGAAGTGGGGGAGTCCCCATCCCTGGAGGGGTTTAAGAAACAGGCAGACGAGGTGCTGAGGGATCTGGCTTAGTAGTGGATAGGGATGTTTTGACTCAATGATCTCAAAGGTATTTTCCAACCAAATCACTCTATGGTTCTATGAAATACCTTTCTCAAGAAAGAGAGGAAAAAAAGAGAAGGAGCTCTCTGTAGCTCCCTGAAAGGAGGTTGTAGCGAGATGGATGCTGGTCTCTTCTCCCAAGTTAGAAGGAAAATGGCCTCAACGTGTGCAGGGGAGGTTTAGGTTGGATATTAAGAAAAATTTCTTTCCTAAAGAAGAGAAAGAGTTGTGAAGCACTGGCAGAAGCTGCCCAGAGCAGTAGTGAGATCTCCATCCATAGAGGTATTCAGGAAGCTTGTAAATGTGGCGTTTGGGTCATGGTTTAATAGGCACAGTCGTGTTGTGCTGATGGTTGGGCTTGATCTTAGAGGTCTTTTCCAACCTTTATGATTTCATGATTCTATTCATTCTGGTTGCTGCCCTTCGCAGCCATTTCCAGGCATTTGCAGCGGTTGAGCTGTAGAGCAAAAGCTTTCTTGTATCGTAGAAAAACAACCAGTGAGTTCGAAGAAGACTTTCTCCTGTGCGTGCCACCACGCTCGGACAAACTCATTGTCCTTTTCTATTGTGAGCATGGGGCTTTCCATTATGGAAGATACGGCTGGATGGAGTGATGGCTACACACCCAGGGCTGAGCCAGCCCCTGCCGCAGCCCCGAAGAGCCTCCCCTGACATTTGCAGGAGCTGGACATGGCCCAGCGTGCTGAGCTATCGTGCCCGAGGATGTTATTTTACTTAAAGTAACGTTAATATTGCGGGTGTCATCTGCAGCTTTGCTCTGCTCTTTGCTCTTGAGCGAGGCCGCCCTGGAATGGAAGCACGGGGCGCTTTAAAAAAATTCTCTTCTGTTACTGATCCTCGCCAGTAATTCATTCCAGATTTCTTTTTTTCCTTTGGTAAAACTTATTTCAGACAAACCACAAACCTGCCTAACTTTTAACCAGTTAGTTCTCCTCCTTGCCTGGTGGGGAATGGGTTTGTGTTGTGTTTGGGGTTTTCATTGTTGTTGGAAGAAATCGAGTGGGTGGATAAAACCGGGTTTAGCTTGAACTATTTTAAAACTCACTTTCCATGCCACCACTTTTTTCTTTTTTCTTGTTTTGGTGTTTTCAAAGAAGAAAAAACTGTGAACATCACAGATGGGTTCTTCTTGTCCTTGGTTTTTCATCGTTGTCCCCCTCTCTCTGTCCCTTGTCTGCGATGGGAAGTGCAGAAGGAAGAAAATCGGGAGAGAGAGGTGGGCTTTTTTTTTCCTCCACAACTTTTGTTGTGGAGAAACTTGGCTGCTGTGACATTTGCAAGCAGAACATCGTGTTTCTGCAGCAGCTGTGGTTTGTGTTCGTGCATTTCTTTGGTTTTCATAGTTTTCCTGTTGGGATATTCCTCTTGTTTCTCACGCAGAGAACATCAATGTGATTTTTCTACCTTTTCTCTGTGTGTTCCCCTGTGTGCTCAGATTGCCCGCGGGGTCAGCTTGATTCTGGGTAGGTATTTTTAAAATCGTACAGTTCCAAAGAAGTGGATTATGTAAAAAAAAAATACAAAGTCTCTAGGCTGTTTCCCTCCAGATAACGTGGACGTAGATGAAATGCTGACTTATAACTACCTGGGTGACCTTTTAAGATAAGAATTGTTATTGACTTGTGGTATCATGTTGAACTGATAAGAGTTCTTTTTTGAAGAGGAGGGAAAAAAGCCCCAACAACCCCTTCAGTAACCATAACAACTTCCTTGGCAACGCAGGGGTAGCTCACAGCTCTTTACGGACACTTGTACTGGGATCTTAAGGGCAGCCCATTGAGGATCCCAGCTGACCACCCCTCGTGGGGGGATCTGGGAAACCTCTCTGGAGCTTCAGGTTGGTGCTGCGAGGGCTGCACAAAGTCACTTGGCTGCTCCTGTTACTGTCTGCCCCTAGATTTTCATCATCTGTAGGGAATCTGTTCAGCCTGGGGAGGAGAAGGCTCCGAGGAGATCTTATAGCGACCTTCCAGTACCTGAAGGGAATCCAAGAAAGCTGGGGAGGGACTGTTCACAAAGACTTGTGGGGACGGGGGACAGGACAAGAGGGAATGGCCTCAAGCTCCGCCAGGGGAGATTTAGGCTGGACATTAGGAAAAAATTCTTCACAGAAAGGGTCATTGGGCACTGGCAGAGGCTGCCCAGGGAGGGGGTTGAGTCACCTTCCCTGGAGGGGTTTAAGGGACGGGTGGACGAGGTGCTGAGGGACATGGGTTAGTGTTTGATAGGAATGGTTGGACTCGATGATCCAGTGGGTCTCTTCCAACCTGGTTATTCTATGATTCTATGGTTCCATGATAGGACGAGGAGAAATGGGGATAAACTGGAGAGGGGCAGATTTGGACTAGACACAAGGAAGAATTTCTTCACGGTGAGAGTGGTGAGACATTGGAACAGGTTTCCCAGTGAAGCTGTGGCTGCCCCATCCCTGGAGGTGTTCAAGGCCAGGTTGGATGAGGCTTGGGCAGCCTGGTCTAGTGGGAGGTGTCCCTGCCCATGGCAGGAGGTTGGAACTGGATGATCTTTAAGGTCCCTTCCAACCCGAACTATTCTATGATTCCATGAATTTTAGCTGGAGAGCTGTCCTGGGGCTCAGTCCTGTGCTGCCGAGTCCTGTGGGGTGGGAATGGGTGCAAGAGGAGAAGGTGCTGGGAGCAGCAAGGATGCTTGTGGAAAGCAGGATGCTCTTAGTGGTCCTGGCTTAAGAAGTGAGTAGGCAGACAAGGAAGGCTCTTCCCTGCTCTTACTGTGAGGAACTGGCTCCCATCTCTGCACTTCAGTGGAGGTGCCAGCTCCTGTTTTGGGGGTTTCTGACAGAGTTAGAAGCCTAATGTGGACGTACACGTACCTAAAGGCTTCCTTTGCTCAGGTGAGCCCTGCTTGTTGTGTTCACACATGCTCCTGGGGTTGCTGTCAGATTAAAGCAGAATTCACACGTGTCCTGGGGACTTGGTTACCTTCTGTTATCAGGGTTTGCCACTGAGGTTGTTGGAGCTAAAGAAACCTGACTGTGAGCAAGTGTTTTTTTTCGCCACCAGCTTTTCTTCTCCCTCCCTGTCCCTTTGCGCTTGGCTTCCCTGCGTGTCATGGGCTCGTGTGTCCACGCTCGTGGCTTGCAGGTCAATAAGCACAAAGCAGCCCAGGAGATCTGAAAGGTGAAGGGTTGGGCCTGATAAAACAAAAAATACTTCGAATGTCTTAGAATTAGGACTAGGAAAATAAAATCCATTTGAAAATATAGCAGCAGAAGAGGCAAAGGTGTGCAACTCGGTGTGTTTGTTTAGAAAATCAGTTACTTAGACCTGCTTGGTTAAAAGAGACATGGCAGTGGCATCGGTTCTTTTAGTGATCGCTCTTAACGCTGAGTAAAGGTGTCTTCTCGGACTCCACTCGCTAACCTTTCATCACATTATTCTGAAGCAGTCAGTTGGATGCTGAATGCTTTTTGTAGCAGATGTCAAATCTCGGTCAGCCAGAGAGCCTTTATAAATAAAGGTGTCTGCTTGTATTCAGGCATACGTGGATAATAGCTGCTGTAATTCAGCTGCCCGGCTCGGCTCCCCGGCTTTTATAAATGACTGATCACAGATTCCACTGAGACTGAGTATTTAAAGGGATGGAGCTGCTAAAAGTGGTCTCTGTACTAGTAAATATAGCGAGGCTCTATCCCCGGGACAGGTGGCCGGCATTGCCCTCCTTCCATTGGTGCCCTGGGTTTATATTTCACATAAAGCAAATGTTGTATTAATAAAACTTCTGTGGTTAGATTGCATTAAAATTTTTGCACTCAAATCTTTCGGTTTGTAATTTATTTATTTTTTTCATGGGAGCGGGTAAACACTCGGAGATCTCTCTGGAGAAGCCACAGCAGCTGGAGGATACTGGTTTCTCTCTATGAAGTGGAGGAATTTCATCAGAGGAGCTATTGTTCTGCTGTGTTCTCAGCATTTTGGCAACTGTTCTTTAGATTAACCCTACAGAAAGGGGAGGGTGAGCTTTGCTGGGTCTGAAATAATTGCAAAAATGTGGGCAGATGCTTTCGCATTGTTGGAAGTCGATACTGGTTGGTAGTGGGGAAGCGTGATGTGGGATTAAGGAACGAAGAAGCCGGAGTTCTTTGAAGCCTGAGTCTTTAAATCCCTCCTCAAGCCAAACTGGATGTTAGCATTGATGTTTGGTTGTTTTCTGTTTTCGAGAGAGTTGTGAAGCCCTGGCAGAGGCTGCCTGGGGCAGTGGTGGAGCCTCCAACCCTGGAGGGGTTCAAAAAGCGCGTAGACGTGGCACTTGGGGACATGGTTCAGTAGACGCAGTGAGGTTGCTCTGCCACGAGCGTAAGGGTGTATTGCCCATCTGTGACCCGGAATGGTCCCTCACAGGAGATCAGGAGGCAAAACCGGAGCCCCCGAGCAGTGGTTGAGGAATGATGAAGCTCCTCACTCACCATCCAGCAGCTTCTTTGCTTCCAGTGTCTGCAGAGCCAGATCCTGCCCACAGCTTCACCACTTTCCAGCTCCGCGAAACATAACTGAGGGGTGATTTTTAATCTAATGTGCATATTTTTGGTTCAGTTTACCCATACAATTATATTAATTTGCTTTATTATAAGCAAAGAGATTAAAAATGCCTCTGGCAGAGAGGATTAAAAACTGGTAATCTCACTATTAAGAAACACGGGATGCTTTAGGATTTCCTTTCTAGGTGTGCAAAGCTCTGTAACACAAGCAAATCTGCTCCTTTGTAGTTGCATTTTTCACAGGGAGAACTCATTAAAGCTAGCGTAATTGTTTAAGTAAATGAGAAATGAATTAATTTAAGATATAAGAGTAAATCCGACCACATTAAAGCAGTAGGCATGATTTAAGAGCTTGGTTTTGGTTTGTTGGGGTTTTTTGTGTGTGTGAACCTGGAGCAATAGTGTTGCTTTACCTTTTAAAGGATTTAACAACTTGCTCTAATTTTCTTTTAATGTTGCGGCGCTTAAAAATAATGCAAGGTCAGACCGAGCGTAACTAATTCCAGTCTGAAAGCAGAGGGTAGCGCCTTTCTCAATAGACTTACAATTAGTGGAACTGCACTCATGCCTTTGAGAGGGACGTAGCAGGAAATGAGACTGTTGGACTCTGAGTAAATAAAAATATGTGCCTGAGATTTCTTTTTTTTCCTCCTCTTTTGAGCGAGGAGGAGGGGAACCCCATAAAAGCTGAGGTTTAATTTAATTTGGCTTGCTTTCATGTGTGCTGCTGACTCGATGACTCATGGCAGGACGTCAAGACGTGGTGAAGGTGTCTTTGCATCCTTCATCTGCGGCTGACAAACCCCTTCGAGGGTGCTGTCTTTTGAGTCCTCACCACTTGGTTTGTCTGGGTTTCCCTTTGGCAGGATCCCAAGGATGATGAGAGCTTTTCTCCTGCTGTCTGGGGGTTGGTCTGGTGCTGCTGCATGAGCTTCACTGCTCTGTCCCAGCCAGGCTCTGGGCTTCTGGGGGCCTTGCTAGTTTGCAAATCCTCTTGTTGTACCATTAAGAGTTTTTGTGAAGGAATTTCTTCAATATGAGAGTGGTGAGGCACTGGAACAGGTTGCCCAGGGAAGTTGTGGCTGCCCCATCTCTGGAGGTGTTCAAGGCCAGGTTGGATGGGACCTTGTGCAGCCTGATTCAGTGGGAGGTGTTGCAACTGGATGGGCTTTAGGGTCCCTTCCAACCCAAGATACTCTATGATTTCGTGAATATTAGCTTCATCATGGCAAAAGCTGCCCCTGGCTATTTTCACACAGCTCTTGGTGTGCTGGTCTCCTGCACAACAAGAAGCCCAAAGCGTCATCCCACTTTTCCTGCAGCCAGCCCTGCGTTGTGCCTGTGGCCAAGGCACATCTTGCTTTAGTCACCTCATCTTTGGGGATCCTGCAACCTGTCCCAGCTGTGGCGCTGCTCGTGGGGATGGTGTTAATGGCAGAGAGCTGTCAGCGTGTCACCTTAGTATTCCAGGTGATGCTTGGGGTCCTCTGCTGCCATCACTAGAGAACCGTTTCACAACTTGTCCCTTACTGCATGTGTTCATTTTGCTTTCAAAGCCTGGAGTGCTGCCACAACCCCTGTGTTTCCCTTTTTTTCCTGTACATTGAGGTCTCCTGTTGCCGGAGGTGGCTGGGAGCCTGGTGATCCCTGGGCGTTGTCGGGGAGCTCCCATGCCCTTGCTCCTATTTACCTTCCCTTTCCTTGCCCAGAGGGACAATGTAGAGGTTGCTGGTGATCACAGCAAGCGTGCTGTTTGTTCCCAAGGGGATGCAGTGAGGACATTTCATCTTCCCTGGAGGTGTTTAAGGCACAGATGGACGAGGTGCTAAGGGACATGGTTTAGTGTTTGATAGGAATGGTTGGACTTGATCATCCAGTGGGTCTCTTCCAACCTGGTGATTCTATGACATCTCCCATTCCCACTGACTTTTCCCCAGTTGGGGCTGTCGGGGAGCCCCGGGGATGCCCCATCACTGCTGGGGTGCAAGTGCCTGGACCGCTCTGATTCTCCTTTGCGCAGGATGCAACCAGCACCCTCCCGTCCCCCTTGGTGCCAGGTGGAGCCCTGCCAGCAGCACCAGACCTCCCTGGACATCACCTTCCTGCTGCCAAATGAAAAGCATTTTCCTTTCTTTCTCTCTGACCTTCTATGCCACTGCCCGGCCTCAGGGAGGGAGATGGGGCTGCAGGCATCCCTCCAGCCCTGCCCTGGCTGGCTTTTATCTCCCTTAAAATGTCTGCACGCCCTGGTTTGCAAATACAGTCAGCTCTGCCTGGCTCCCTTGAGAGTTTCTTTTTGTTGTTAACTCCTTAAGGGCCCTGGCTGGTCCAGCGTGGGCTGGTGTGGGAGAAATCCCAGTGTGCTCCATGTTTGTGCTCTTTTTTTGCAGCAAAGCCTGCACGTTGCAGCTGCCAGCAGAGAGGAGAGCAGTGTTAGTGACGACAGAGATCATGGAATCATAGAATGGTTTGAGTTGGAAGGGATCTTAAAGATCATCCAGTTCCAACCCCCCTGACGTGGGCGGGGACACCTTATCCTGGGTCAGGTTTTTCCAAGCCCCATCCAACCTGGCCTTGAGCGCCTCCAGAGAGGGAGCATCCACAACTCTCCTCCTCAGGACCTGTTCCAACAGTTCCATATCCTTATGGTGAGGATTCCAGAACTGGACACAGGACTCCAGACGAGGTCTCACCATAGAGGGGCAGAATCCCCTCCCTCACCCTGCTGGCCGTGCTTCTTCATATGTAGCCCAGGACACAGTGGCTTTCTGGGTTGCGAATGCACATTGGCAGCTTATAGAATCATAGAACCATAGAATAACCAGGTTGGAAGAGACCCACCGGATCATTATGCTGAGCTTCTCGTTCAACCAGCATCCAAAGTTGTTCTCCTCAGAGCTGCCCTCAACCACGTTGCCCCCCAGCCTCCATTGAAGCCATGGATTGCCCTGACCCAGGCGTAGGACCTTGCACTTGGCCTTGTTGAACCTCATCGGGTTGACATAGTCCCAATTCTCCAACTTCTCCAGGTCCCTCTGGCTGACATCACATCCTTCTGGCGTGACAGCTGCCCCACTCAGCTTGCTGTAATCGGCAAACTTGCTGAGGGTGCCCTTGATCTTGCTGTCTGTACCATCAGTGAAAATATTAAACAGCACTGGTCTCGTTACGGACCCCTAAGGATGAAAAGAGAGGAAAAGTTAATTTAAGATGTGAGAAAGTGGCCTGGGTCTGATTTGGGCATATACTGATAGATCTGCTGTCGGTGCTGAATAACTCAATAAGGTGAAGAATGCAGCAATATCTAAAATTAAATCTGTTCTTAATTGCTGGGTTATAAATGGCAGTGTTTTCTCCAAGTGGGATTAATTTATTATATTTAAATTACCGACGGGGGACTCGGCAGCACAAACCCCACTGTACAATAATATGGTGCTTCCAAAAGGTGTGTTTGGCCTTTGTAACACGCAGTACAATCCAACAGACCAGAAACTATGTCAAAATACTGTTAAGGTGGTAATTAAAATTTTAAAATAAAAACCCCTGCAGAACAGATGAGTACATTCCAAATTGTGACTTTTCAATGAAGCTCTTTCATAAAAAACATTCTTTCTTGCCAAAACAAATTTAAAGGCATTTTTGTAATTTCTGGTGGGGAAAGGAGGAGTGTTTATCCAGCCTTTCGTGTTGCCTGGGCTTTTTCACTTGAATTTAAGGAGAGAAAAAAAGTGAAGAGCTGGTGCAAAAAGAGGTATTTTATATGAAAATGCATTAAAAGCCTTGTTCTTGTCCTTCCCCGAGCGCTGCGTGAGCTGGAGAGGGATGTGCCTTGGGGGTCCAGAGCCTTTTCTGCCCCATAGCTGGAATCCAGTGGTGATGGGATCCCCTCCCACTCTGCCTGTGGGGCAGACTTGGAGCCCAAAGCAGCTTCTCGTGGCACGAGGATGTCGGGGGTCCTGCCGACATCGGTGGCTCCTACTTCTGGAGGAGGCACCACGTGCAGGATGGGGTTCCCCTGCTTGCTTTGCAGAGCACCTTCTGCAGCGACAGGCATCCAGCCGGTGCACAAAGCAAAGCTGCTCGAGGTATTTATAGTTTTCCCTTTGGATTTTTTTTTTTTTTTCAGTCCTTCCAATTTTGGACACGTTTCTGACAGCTTTTACCTGCTGAGTCACCATTCATCCTCTTGCACAGGAGCTACTCCTGCCATACTGATTCCCCGAGCAGGCTCGAGCAACCAGCATTTAAAAATAAATCCTGTCAAGGAAGTGGGGTTTTTTTCCCTTTTTTTTTTCATATCGCCAACTGCTTTTCCTGCTCTGTGCTTGCTTTCTTACCCAAGATGCCTATTTTAAAGATGCGATGCCTTCACGTTGCTGAGGATGGCTTCACTTTGGAGGTTTAGGCTGGACGTTAGGAAAAAATAGTTCACGGAAAGGGTCGTTGGTCCCTGGCAGAGGCTGCCCAGGGAGGGGGTTGAGTCCCCTTCCCTGGAGGGGTTTAAGGGACGGGTGGACGAGGTGCTGAGGGACATGGGTTAGTGTTTGATAGGAATGGTTGGACTCAATGATCCGGTGGGTCTTTTCCAACCTGGTGGTGATTCTATGATTCCATGATATCATGTCCCACCACAGCGGACTGTATGAAGGAACAGTGTGTTGAAACCAGATAACGGCACCACTTTTGAAGAGAACTGTATCTGACTGTGCAACAAGTGCCCTGATTTTCCTAAGATGGATTTTTTCAGTGGTAAATCATGACTTGAGCACAAATTGATGCTTGTAGCTCTGCTTAATAAATAACTCCCTGTCTGCAGCAAGTAGCTGTGATGGTTACTTCTGATGGAGAGGGAGGGGGGACTGGGCGTTCCAAGGTTAACCCTGATATCCAGGTCACTTTTCTTTCTCACTTTGAATCGCTCTTCACCCAGGTGAGAGGGAATGGCCTCAAGCTGCACCAGGGCAGGTTCACATTGGACATCAAGAACTTCTTCACTGAAAGGGTTCTCAGGCAGCGGCAGAAGCTGCCCAGGCAGGTGGTTCAGTCCCCATCCCTGGAGGTGTTTAAAAGACAGGTAGATGAGGTGCTTGGGGTTATGATTTAGTAGTGGACAGGTACGGTTGGGCTTGATGATCCCAAAGGTCTTTTCCAACTAGGGGGTTCTATGATAGAATCATTAAGGTTGGAAAAAAACCTCTAAGATCATTTAGTCCAACCATCAACACAATACCAGCATGCCTACTAAACCATATCCTGAAGTGCCACATCTGAATGGGTTTTTTTGAACGCCTCCAGGGATGGAGACTCCACCACTGCCCTGGGCAGCCTCTGCCAGAGCTTCACCACTCTTTTGGTAAAGAAATTTCTCCTAATATTGAATCTAAACCTTCTCTGGCACAACTTGAGGCCATTTCCTTTCATCCTATCACTTGTTACTTGGGAGAATCATTAAGGTTAAAAGATCTCTAAGATCTTCAAGTCCAACTTACCCAGTTCAGGTGCCCTGAGTATTTATGGCTGCTTTGCAGTGTTGCTCAGCACTTAATCTTACCCCCTGGCTTGCAGCCTCCCTGTTGATGACCAGACTGCGACAGCCACCTCTCTATAAACTACTTGGAAAGACTTTGGATACGTGCAACATCGCTCATTTAGGGTTCCGAAGCACCTGCCTTCATTTTTGCTTCATGCATCTTGGATTTATTTGCTTTACTAGCTGTAGGTTTCGTGTGTTGGGTAGTAAATGCCAAGAATATCCTTAGTTCCTTCCTTTTTCTGTATTGTTGCTGATTCAAGCCTGCCTTGATGCTGCACACAAAAGGTCAAGCATCAAGATAGACGCTTGGGGGGATGATTTATGGCCTGCACAGCTTTTTTCAGCCTGAGTGGCATATTCCTTATTTTGTGAGTGCTCCCACCTTTCTTCTTTTGGGGAAGACACTGGAGAAATTAAATATTCGGTGTATTTATAAGCTTCAGTCAATGTATGAATTCTCCAGGTGGTTGCATTTCACTGTAATACGGCTGTTAGTGGGTTGTTAATCTTAGTGAAAGTCTATTTTAGCTTTCTCCTACTGTCATCCCGTGGGGCGAGTCCTCCCCCGGGAAAGAGGAAGGAGGCTATTTAATGAGGAGGCATTCGGGAAGGAACAACTGCAGCCTGAAACCGAAGCTGGGCTTGGCAGGAGGAGGTTGGGAAGGAGCTATTTCAGGGGACAGCTCAACCAACCTTGGGCGTGCGAAAGTGTCCATCTCCATCCCCTCCTTCATGTCTGGTGATGGCACTAGTTTTAACACGAGTGGTTGAATGTGGGTCTCTGTTTATTGACATCTTGGTGCAGGGAGACACAGAAATGTCATGTGCATCTGTTGTAGGAGCCTTGGACAGGTCTTGGGGTGTCTGGTAGGTTTGGTGGCATCCTTCGGTGTTCCGCTTGTGTGCAAGTGCGTCTTGCATGCACACAGGTGTTAAACATTTAAATTTGCTCTGTTTGCCAGGCTTGCTCCTTAAGGGTTTTTATATTTCATCCTGTCTTCTGAGAGGGTTGGATCACAAACACCATTCAGCCAAGCTGGAGTTAGTGAATCACAGAATGGTTTGGGTTGGAAGGGACCTCCAAGCCCATCCAGTCCCACCCCTGCCATGGGCAGGGACACCTCCCACCGGATCAGGGGCTCCAAGCCCCATCCAACCTGGCCTTGAACCCCTCCAGGGATGGGGCAGCCACCCCTGCTCTGGGCAGCCTGAGCCATGGCCTCCCCACACCCTCACAGCAAAACATTTCTTCCTAAGATCTCATCTAAATCTCCGTTCTTTCAGCTTAAAACCATTTCCCCTTTGTCCTTATTTTATTTCTCCTGCTTCCTTCCAACAAGCAGCCCGTATTTTCCATAACCGACCTTCTAATGCCCTAGGGATGTGCCGTATCGATCGGTCAGTTAATCTTTGACATTGCATTCAGCAGGGCAGCTCAGGGCCCTGCAGGAGTGGGTTCTAAGGACAAAACCTATGGGATGTATTTGCAGTCCTGCATGCGATGCTTAAGCCCTTGCCCGTGCCATCCCCTGGAGTACTTGATGATGCAGAAGACGACAAGCTTTGTACTTCTGCTGCTTTGAAATCTGAATGAGTAATTCAATAACGAATAACTATCAGATCATTGCTTTTATGTTAAGGAGGAATTCTGTCCTTTTAAAGCCTTTATATAAGAATTGGATATTGAGCTAATTTCTAATCTTGCACGACTAACCAGTGCTTGAACATAAGGCTTCCCTTTATCATTGCAGTGTCTTTTAGAATCATAAAGTAGTTGGAAGGGAACTTAAAGCCCATCCAGTCCCACCCCTGGCATGGGCAGGGACACCTCCCACTGGATCAGGGGCTCCAAGCCCCATCCAACCTGGCCTTGAACCCCTCCAGGGATGGGGCAGCCACCACTGCTCTGGGCAACCCATTCCAGTGTCTCACCACTCTCATCGTGAGGAAATTCCTCCTTATATCTAATCTAAATCTGCCCCTCTCCAGTCCCTCTTCCTATCACTATGAGCCTTTGTATAAGGTCCTTCCCCAGGTTTCTTGTATCCCTGTCAGGTACTGGAGGCACCGTTATATCAATCTTCAGTCTGTGGTGATCGAGGAGCCAGGCCAGTGTTGTAGGTGATGGGATGAGAG
This sequence comes from Phaenicophaeus curvirostris, assembly GCF_032191515.1. Classification (NCBI taxonomy): domain Eukaryota; kingdom Metazoa; phylum Chordata; class Aves; order Cuculiformes; family Cuculidae; genus Phaenicophaeus; species Phaenicophaeus curvirostris. Next base: position 68,304,530 of record NC_091396.1, on the reverse strand, counting down.
GAAATGTTGCATGAGGGGAGGTTTAGGTTGGCTATTAGGAAAAATGTCTTTACTAAAAGAGTGATGAAGCACTGACAGAGGCTGCCCGGGGCAGGGGTGGAATCTCCATCCCTGGAGACATTCAAAAAGCATGTAGCTGTGACGCTTCAGGACATGGTTTAGTAGCCACGTTGGTATTATGTTGATGGTTAGACTTGATCTTAGAGGTCTTTTCCAACCTTAATGATTCAGTGATTCTAGATGGTGTTCGGGGAATTTAACATCTAGCTCAGACACATGATGGCACGCCTCTCTGTGTATGTAAGCATAAGAAAGGCCTTTTTTTAGTTTCCCAGGGTGCTTAGCACTAGAAAGGAAAACAAGAGGCTCACCACCACCACCAGTTCTTGCAAAGGAATGTTTCTAAAAATGCACCTTTTAGCAAGGAGAGCACATGAGCCTGAGCTGTAAGACAAAAACTGTTGACAAGTTTTGCTAAATTTGCTAGGGGTTTTTCAGTGCTGAGAGTCTGTGTTTTTTTAACAGTTGGGAAAAGGTCATAAAAACTGGGGAATGAATGTATGCAATGGTTTTCCCTTTCTTTCTTATCTCTGCTGCTTCTCACTGGGCTCTCCGAGGCTGGCCGGCTTGCCAGTGCTGCCCACATCGTGGTCCTAAATCATCTCCTTCGTGTGTGCGGTGGTCGTTGTGCACCCAGCCTGGGCTCAGGCTTCCTTCTCCTGCTCTACATCTTTCTCCTCGTTTTAGATGGAGGTTTTCTGTAGGATCAGAGAATCCCTAAGTTGGAAAAGACCTTTGAGACCATCAAGTCTAACCGTACCTGTCCACTACTAAGTCATATCCCTGAGCACCCCATCTGCCTGTCTTTTTAAACCCCTCCAGGGATGGGGACTCACACACCTCCCTGGGCAGCCTCTGCCGGGGTCTGAGAAACCTTTTCGTGAAGGAATTTTTCCTGATGTCCAATCTGAACCTGCTCTGGTGCAGCTTGAGGCCAAGTACAGGTTTTCCCTCCATCCTTATCAGCCTACATGGGGACATGAGGGCAAGTAGCTCATCACGTCCCACATCCTGGGGAGAGCCCATAGCTCCCAGGCGGAGCAGTGATGCTGCAGCCCTTCTTCTCTCCGAGATTAGGTGCTTTTGGCAGGGTCAAAGCACTAAAACCACAGTAGGGATGCGTTTAAGCTGTGGTGGCACTGGCTCTGTGTCCCAACTGGAATGAGCTACCCAGGGAAGTGGTGGAGTCCCCATCCTGAAGGTGTTTAAGAGACAGGTAGATGAGGTGCTCAGGGATCTGGTTTAGTAGTGGACAGGTACGGTTGGACTCAAAGATCTCAAAGGTCTTTTCCAACCAAACCATTCTATGGTTCTATGATTCACTCTTGAGCAAAAAGTGTTATTGCAAGAAAAAACCTTCAGGATTGTGAGATGAGACTGGATGGTTGGGACTGGAGCTGAGGATACTGCGATACTCCTCCTTCTGTCCAAAGGATTTCAGCTTCCTATTGTTTATCCAACAGGTGGTGAACTGGGCTGTGCCATATTTAAATCGGGTTTGGAAAATCAGCCTTTTTCCCGTTACTGTTCATCCTTCCTGTCGGATGTCCATTTGGCTGGTGATGTGTGGGAAGGAGGAGAAAAAAAGAAGGGGAAATCCTACTTAGAGATAAAGGAAAGCATTGTCCCGAGCACCAGAGCCGGGCAGTGAAGCATGAGAAGGGCTTGCATGGGATTTGTTGTGGCCACGTGTTTCTCGGCTTTAGTTGTTTTCCCGTCAGAGCAGAAGCCACACAAGTATCTTGGGTTTTATTATCATTCTGATGAAAGAAGTGTTTTCTGTCTGAAATCAGAGCTGTAGGGGATTTCTTGGGTAGCTTACAGGAATGATGGGCCTTTTGACCCGAGCAGAAGCTGCAGGGGCCCTGAGTCACTGGTGATGATGGTGTGCTACAGCATATCTGAACCTTAGAATCATAGAATGGTTTGGGTTGGAAGGAACCTGAACGATCATCCAATTCCAAACCCCTGCCATGGGCAGGGACACCTCCCACGGGATCAGGAGCTCCAAGCCCCATCCAACCTGGCCTTGAACCCCTCCAGGGACAGGGCAGCCACAGCTTCCCTGGGAAACCTGTTCCAGGGCCTCCCCACCCTGACAGTGAAGAAATTCCTCCTTATGTCCAGTCTAAACCTGCCCCTCTCCAGTTTATCCCCCTTGCCCCTCGTCCTATCACCACAAGCCTTTGCAAACAGTCCCTCCTCACCTTTCTTGTAGCCCCTTCAGGTTCCAGAAGGTTGTTGTAAGGTCTCCTGAGAGCCTTCTCTTCTCCAGGCTGAACAACCGTAACTCTCTCAGTCTGTCCTGGCATGGGAGGTGCTCCAGCCCTTGGATCACTCTTGTAGCTCTCCCCGGACCCATTCAAACAGCTCCATATTCTTCTTATGTTGAAGATTCCAGAATCTTGCTCAAAGTATGCAGGTTTTGTGCTATTTTTCTTTTTCCAGGGCTTTTAAATGTGCTTTTGCTTGCTTCTTTCCCCTCCCAACATGCATTGGTCCATGCACAAGCTGAGAGCCGACTCCCAGGCAAGTCTCCCTGTTGGCATCTTGAGAGGAGTGGGACGAAAGCATGTGGATACAGCAGGGCATGAGAGGGAGGCGTGTGGCACCCTGAGCTGAGGGATCCGTATGTGAAGCCCACATTGTGTGGTCCTCCCTCCCCTTGCTCAGCAAGGAGATCCCCTCCTGTTCTGCCCCGGTGTCCTCTGGAGACCCTCCAGGAGAGCATCAGCTGGGGAGACCTCATGCAGCGGGTGGAGATGGTCAGATAGAATCATAGAATCACCAGGTTGGAAAAGACCCACTGGATCATTGAGTCCAACCGTTCCTATCAATCACTAACCCATGTCCCTCAGATGCCAGCTTCCACCCTGGAGGTAACCTAAAAGACATGTAGATGTGGACCCATCCTGCCCTGGGACCACAGCAGCCCCCAAGGTGGTTGTTGGCTGGTTGGGTGCAGGGAGAGGAGACTGATCCTTCCGGATCCTTGGGATCCAGCTGTGCAGCAGGAAGATACGGGTTGGGAGACTGGGATTGTCTAAATGGAAGAGGTCAGGGCAGCCCCATCCTACAGTCCAAGTAATAGTGATCAGAAAAGAGGAAACGGCCTCAAGTTGTGCCAGGGGACATCCAAATTGGATATCAGGAAAAGTTGCATCACCAAAAAGGTTGTCAAACTGCGCAGGGCGGTGGTGGAGTCCCCATCCCTGCAGGGATTTAAAAGCCATGTGGATATGGTGCTTGGGGACACAGCTTAGTGGTGAACTTGGCAGCATTAGGTTAAGAGTTGGACTTGATGATCTTAAAGGTCTTTTCCAACCCAAATGATTCTATGGTTCTGCTCTGGGAGAGGAATGAATGGGAATTTGCACGTGGTAGGATGAGGAGGTGCCTGCCTGCCTGGGCTTGCTATGGGATGGGAGTGAGGGGCCCCTTGGCTCCAGGGAGGAGCTCTTGTTGCCCCCCATGCCTTGTGAGATGACTGAGAGTGATGCCCCAGACCTCTTGAAGCTGCTGCTGCACTGCTGCTGATGGGGAAATGGGAAAGATTTGGATGAAGGCACTGTCTGGTGGGTGCCAGAGCTGCTCCTCTCACTCCGAGACTGTGAGATAAGCTGAAAGAAGGTGTGAGGATGTCCTCCTTCCCTCCTTCCCGGCACGCACATAACCCCAAGGCTTGGCTGTTGTTTAAATGCGATTCTCTGTCTGTTTTAAATTTAGGAGGAGGCTTATGCAGGCTGTGACCGGCTGGGCCGTGGGGCAGGAGCAGGACAGGGCATCTGCAATGACCTGAGCAAATGGATGGAAATCTCCTCCTGTTCCCACCAGGTCAATCACCCACCCCAGCCCAATCCTGTATTTCCACCTCACCTACAACATCCCTGCTCCTGCTTCGAAGCCAGGAATTAGGGGTTCGGGAGCAACTTTTGATTTTGAGGGAAGAGAAGCAGTGGTGGGAGCGGCTCTTGGGGTGCCGTGGGGTCTGTGCACCCACATCTCCGTGTCCCCCGTGTGTAACCTTGTCCTCTCATGGCATTCCTGCTACAAAATATGCTCTTTTGGGCTTGTAAAGTCATGTTGGCGTGGACTTGCAGAGCATACAGGCACGCAGCTCCTTCCTCTGCAAGCATGGGTTGAAGTCGGGGTATCAGCATCTATCTTGATGCTTGACCGTTTGTGTGCTCTCTATTGCAAACACACTTTTTGGAGGGAAAAATATTAAAAATACATAAATATCTGTGCTAAAGGCAATCCTGGTGGGCTGGCTTCAGCCTCTGGATGTTTCTCAGTCCTCTCTTCTCTCTGTAAGAAGAAGATAATCTACCTGGCAAGGGTGCTGGGGAGCTAAATTAATTCCCACTGAGGTCGTCGACAGAAAATGCTGCCGTAAGCACAGAGTGTGGGTGTAGGCACGGTGCTGTGCAGCACTGGGATGGCGCTTGCTAACATACACTTAGAAATGTGCTGAGATCTTCCAGCGTGGCTTTAAAAATCACCTCTACTTTTGGAAGTGGAAATAAAGGAAGAATAACCAGCCCAGCGGTGCTCGCTGTGACCTCCAGCTCCTGAAGCAAAGCCTTGTCTTTCCCTTCTTTCTGTACCCATGGGCTCAGCCTGTGCTACAGGTCCCTGCTCAGGGTGTGCACTTGGAAAACTCTTATTTTTTCCCTGTCTGACGGTCACAGAGGATTGCAGCTCTTTGTTAGGAGGCTTCATCCCCTCCTGTCATCAGGCAGCAAGGTTTAAATAAAAGGAAAGTTTCTTTGGGTGGGAAGAAATAAATAAGGCGTCCACCTGAATTTCCTGAGTTATTTTTTTTTGTTAAGAATAGCCTGGAACGCTTCCTGCTAGAAACAAATAAGGATGAGGTGTCTGAGCTGAGTATAATAATTTATTTGAACTGAGTATAATTTATTTTGAGTGCCCTGTGGAAGCAGGAGCCTGCAGAGCTTCAGCAGGCTCTGCAGTCCTTCATGCAAATGCAGAGGGGAGGAGATGGGGAAAAGATGTCCTGTCTCTGCACTCCCTGATCCAGAGCCTCTCCCCAGCTTTCCTGGAGCCCTTTTCAGTGCTGGCAGCAGCTTTAAGGTCTCCCCAGAACCTTCTCTTCTCTAGGGTGAACAGCCCCAACTCTCAGCCTGGCCTCGTACAGGAGGTGCTCCAGCCCTTGCATAAAGTGTTTCCTTGCATGAGTTTTGTTGCAGCTTCTCAACAGAGAAGGGAGTTTCCCCCTTTAGGAACAGGCTGTCCTTAACAGAAGATCTTTGAAAAGAAATATGCTTTTGGTCTGGAAAATTCTTTCAGATCCTTAAATCCTTGGGCCAGAGGGCACAGAATCACAGAATCACTAGGCTGGAAAAGACTCACAGGATCATCGAATCCAACCATTCCTATCAGATCAAAATCAGCTGCGTGCTGATCCTCCGATCTGGCCAGATGATTGTGCTCTGTCATCCCCGAAGCTGAGCTCTGGGTTTTTGGGTGAGCTGGATTTTATTTTGGCTTTTTCCATCAGCCCTACAAAATAGGGTCAGCTCTTGCTTGTCTCTCTCCAGTGGCCGATGTGCTCCTCTGGCAGGAAATCCTCTGTCCTGTGCCTAACCTCGCCGATGGTGCCTGTCCCCGGCGCACAGGGCTTTGAGCAGGAGAGGGGAGCAGATAGTGCCAGGAGTGAGGGAAAGGTGGTTCCTACATGTTTGGCTCTTGCCATCCCTTCTCCTACCCCAGGAAGGGACGATAGTTCCTGTGTGCTTGGCTTTTTGACATTTCTTCTCCTACCTCAGGAAGGGACGATGATTCCTGTGTGCTTGGCTTTTGCGATCTCTCCTCCCGCATCAGGAAGGGATAGTGGCTCCTGTGTGTTTGGATCTTGTGATCCCTTCTCCCACACTGGAAAGGGACGATGGTTCCTATATGTTTGGCTCTTGCCATCCCTTCTCCTGCTCTGGGAAGAGATGATGGTTCCTTTGTGTTTGACTCTTGTGATCCCGTCTCCCACACTGGGAAGGGACGATGGTTTCTATGTGTTTGGTTCTTGGCATTCCTTCTACCCTGGGAAGGGATGATGATTCCTTTGTGCTTGGCTCTTGCCATCCCTTCTCCTGCCCTGGGAAGGGATTATGGTTTCCATGTGTTTGGATCTCACCATCCCTTCTCGTGCTCTGGGAAGGGACGAGGATTCCTTCTGTGTCTGGATCTCACCATCCCTTCTGCTGGTCTGGAAAGGGGTGATGGTTCCTTCTGTGTTTGGATCTCACTATCCCTTCTCATGCTCTGGGAAGGGACGATGGTTCCTTTGTGTTTGGGTCTCACCATCCTTTCTCCCGTGCCGGGAATGGATGATGGTTCCTGAGTGTTTGGCTCTTGCCATCCCTTCTCCTGCCCTGGGAAGAGCTGGTGATGGGTAGCAGCATCCCTTTTCCCTGCTCATTTCCAGTGCGTGCCATCCGCACTGGGAGGGGCAAATAAACGCAGCCAGGGGTGTTCCTGCTCGGAGCCACCGAACGGAGGGCACGCACCTCACACCAGTTGCACTTCAGCTAGGGCCAGCGGGTTTTCTTCTGCCAGGAAGAGGCAGGTTGAGCGATAAAGGCCCCCTTGTTACTGCGTCTTGCCTGAAGCTATGTTTCCACAGCTTTCCGTCTGTTTACCGAGAGTATTCAGACATGTAATTCCACCGCATCTGGCTGCTTACAGAGAAGGCTGCTTATTTGTGTTTCGTAAATAAGGCCAGAAAACGCAAGGTCCAGAGCGCTGAGAGCCAGCTCTGCATCACTGCTCATGGCGTTTCTTTTTCGGTCTCGCTCTTCTGCCTTTTGATTATGATTTTTTTAACCACAGCCCCCTTCCCTCTGGTCCCTGTGTGCCCTGTTATCTGTGTTCTCCCCACAAACCAACCCTGTTGCACCTCTTCTGCCTTTGTCCCGTGTGATTTAAGCCCCGCAGGATGTGGCCTCCAGCATGGCTGAGCAAACCTCAAGGACCTACGAGAAAGCTGGGGAGGGACTTCTTGCAAGGCACGTAGTAACAGGGTGAGGGGGAATGCCTACAGATGGGAGAGGGCAGATTTAGACTAGACATAAGGAGGAAATTCTTCACGATGAAGGTGATGATGCACTGGAACAGGTTGCCCAGAGCAGGGGTGGCTGCCCCATCCCTGGAGGGGTTCCAGGCCAGGTTGGATGGGGCTTGGAGCCCCTGACCCAGTGGGAGGTGTCCCTGCCCAAGGCAGGAGATTGGAACTGGATGGGCTTTAAGGTCCCTTCCAATCCAAACTGTTCTATGATTTTATGATTTTGTGATAATGAGACCAAGCTACCCTTGAGGAAGACAGGAACGATCTGTTGGGAGGACGTGGTCCCAGCGCATCCCCTGGCGAGCCCCTTCCCGGTGTGGCAGGGTGTTTTGTGGAGCTGCAGTTGTCTCAGTGAATTTTCACCCTCCCAAACACCTCTTCCCACCTCTTCCAGTTGTCCTCCTGGCATAAAACGAGCGAAAGGCAGAGGCTGGTTTGCAGTAGCGTCTGCATGAGCTGAGAGCTCTGCATCCATCTACTTCTCATGGGCACAATGTTCCTCCCTTGTCTCCGCTGGATCCCACGGGGAGAGCAGGTCCGTAAAGGTAAATGAGCAGTTTGGTTAATTAGAGCTCTCTGGACATTTTCCAGCTGAATGCCTGTGGAAACAGTGGACAGCATGTGCTCAAACCAGGCACTTGGGCCATGGCTCCAGGACTTGCACCTGGACCTTGCAGTGATGGTCAGGCTCTGCAGGAAAGGCAGAAAAACCCCAAAGCTTATTTCTTTTCGTGAAAAGCTCTTTAATGATAGTTTAGTGGTCCAGCCTGTCCTTAAAGTACCCTGTAGAGACTAATAAAGCAAAAGCAGCGCTGGTACAAATGCGGTCGTGTGTTCATCTGAGCGGGGAGGTGTCGATTCAATGAGCAGAAGTGTCTGGAGGAACATTGTGAAGGAGTAGGAGATGTTTCCTGTACCACCAGCACAGCAAGTCCTGCTCCTGTCAGCCCTGTGCTTGGTCTCCAGAGCTGAGCCAGATTCCTCCTCTGATCTCTCTCACCGAGATGCTGCTGCCTCCCTGAAAAGAAGAAAAAATCAGTGTTTTTACAGTCTGCCCTGCTGCTCGGAGTGGTTTGCAGGACACCCAACGTGCACAGCAATAGCACGGCCTGTCCTCTGCCAGGCAAGCCTTGGTTTTCCTATGTTGGAAAGAATTGCTGTGGATAAACTCGGTAAAGTCTGGATTCATGTCCTGTTGGAGTCGGTGAACAGACGCCTGTTGTTTTATGGAGCTGTGGGTGAAAACCTGAGAGCTTTCCTTTGGCGTTAGTATACAGGGCTGAGAAACATAGACTCACAGAATGGTTTGGGTTGGAAGGGACCTCAAAGCCCATCCAGTTCCACCCCTGCCATGGGCAGGGACACCTCCCGCTGGCTCAGGGGCTCCAAGCCCCATCCAACCTGGCCTTGAACCCCTCCAGGGATGGGGCAGCCACCACTGCTCTGGGCAACCTGGGCCAGGGCCTCCCCACCCTCATCATGAATATTTCTCCCTAACATCTAGGACATAGGGATGCCCCGTGTGTGAGAAGCACCAAGCTGGAACCAGGTACCTGCTGTGCAACCTGGACCCTCATTTTCGAAAAATTCAGCATTTCTGGGGACTTTCTTAGGTTCCATCCAGACCAGCTGGGCTGAGATGCGAGTTTGGGAATCCAGCCCCATAAGCAGAAGATCAATGGGAAGCTGTTAAGGCAACTTCTTTTCTGATGGAAACCAGACTTAGAATCATAGAATAGTTTGGGTTGGAAGGGACCTTAAAGATCATCTGGTTCCAAACCCCCTGCCATGGGCAGGGACATCCCACTAGGTCAGGCTGCCCAAGGACTTTAGGACTTTATTTCTTGTTCTGGGGGCAAGTAAATGAGTCTTTGAAGCTGTCCTTACTCTCTGACTTTTCAGCACAGCAATCAATATAAAACCCTATCTTAAATGTATCCTCAGAGAAGAGCATCCATGGTGTTGGACCACAGGTTTAGGGATGATGGATCATCGTGACCATAGCTGTTTCGAGACAATGCAAACTGCACTTGGCACCTTCTGCGTATGCTGATCGGGGATGGAGCAGGGAGGAGATGGAGCTGACCTACAAAAGATACATGGAGCTATCCTACAAAATAACGATGTGCCCTTTGTGTCTTCAAAGCATCGTGCAGCTGTGAGCTGGTTAATGCCAAACTTTTGCTGTTTGGTCACAAAATTGTGCACCAAATTGTAAACTCTGGGGGATCAGTGCAGACCCCGAGTCTCGCCCAGGCTCGCTCTGACCCTGACTCAATGTGCAGCTGGATGTGGTGTCACATCCCAAAGGCAAGGAAACGTTTGGGTCCAGAAAATGCTTGACACCAGAGGTGTGACCCTGCAGGCAAATTCAGGTTGGATATTAGGAAAAATTTCTTCACTGAAAGAGTGGTGAAGCACTAGAACAGGCTGCTCAGGGCAGTGGTGGAGTCTCCATCCCTGGAGGGGTTCAAAAGCATGTGGATGTGGCATTTTGGTACATGGTTTAGCAGGCATGGTGGGGTAGGGCTGACGATTGGACTGGGTGAACTGAGAGGTCTTTTCCAACCTTAACAATTCTGAGATTATATCTATGATTCTGTGATGGTTTAGTGCTGGTTTGAATTTGTAGAGAGCAACACATGAGCTGTGTACCCGGCAGTACTCTTAGAATCATAGGATGCTTTGGGTTGGAAGGGACCTTAAAGCTCATCGAGTTCCAACCCCCCTGCCAAGGGCAGGGACACCTCCCACAAGACCAGGCTGCTCAAGGTCCCCCTGCTCTTCAAGCAGGCTTCATCCAGGAGACTTTAGATCCTGATAAGAAACCCGATTAGACTTTTAGAGTGGCTATTTTAAAGGCCCCGTGTGAAGTTTCCAATGGCCTTTTTATGTTTCAGACCTCCTTGGTGGGACAGCAGCAGGATCTAGAAATATCCAAGGCATTAACAGTGTCTCTGTCTCTCTCCCTCTTCCCATCCAAAGATAACAAGGGCTGCAGGGCCAGCCCTTCCCCCAAAGCTGCGGGGCTTGTGTTGCTTTTCTGTGCATATTTTGGCAGGGAGAAAATAGCCTTGAAGTACAGTGAAAGACAGAAATATGCCGGATCATCAGGAATCAAACCAGCCTCTTTGAGGATGGAGTAAGAGAACATAAAGATTTTTCTTTCTTTCTGAAGGCATTACAAGCAAAGCTGTCGGATTTGGGGACGGATCATAAAGCACTTTCCTGGACTGGAGAAATGATTCAAACTGACAGATTTCAAAATGAAAACAAAACTGGTGAAAAGCTGAATTTTTAAGAACTGCTGCTTGCACAGTTTAAAAACAAAAACCTGCATTTGCTTTGCAGTTTTGCTGACATTATTTCTTAGGCTGCGCATTAACGATTTGAAGGTGGTTGTAACTTCTTGACTATTCCATTGGTTTTTAAACCTATTTTTGCTAGACAGGGTGGCTGCTTTTTCTTAGCATTTGTGCCCTTTTACATCAGAGCAGTCGCTGTGGCCCTGCTGATGGAGGGAACCAGGAGGTTGGTTTTGGCTGCTGCACGCTGTTGTGAGATTGAAAAGCCTGTGGGGTTGAGAAGAATTGGAAAATCATGGAATGGTTTGGGTCTGAAGAGAGCTTGAAGCCCATCTGGTTCCACCCCTGCCCTGGGCAGGGACACCTCCCACTGGATCAGGGGCTCCAAGCCCCATCCAGCCTGGCCTTGAACCCCTCCAGGGATGGGGCAGCCACCCCTGCTCTGGGCAACCTGGGCCAAGGCCTCCCCACCCTCATTGTGAAGAATTTCTTCCTAATGTCTAATCTAAATCTTCCCCCTTCCAATTTAAAGCCATTCCCCATCGTCCTGTCACTGAAGGCCCTTGTGAAAGCCCCTACCCAGCTTTCCTGGAGCCCCTTTCAGTGCTGGAAGTTGCTCTAAGGTCTCCTTGGAGCCTTCTCTTCTCCAGGCTGAACAACCCCAACTCTCTCAGCCTGGCCTCACAGCAGAGCTGCTCCAGCCCTCGCATCATCTCCGTGGCCTCCTCTGGACTCAGTCCAACAGCTCCATGTCCTTCCTGTGCTGAGGACTCCACAACTGAATGCAGTAAACTTTCTGCATGACATAGACAATTTCAGTCGTTTGTGGCGTACTCTGGTGCCAGGAATCTCTCAGCTTCATGTACTGAAGATATATGCAATTTGGAAATGTCTGTAAATGGTTTTTAGACCTGATAGCATCACTCAACTGTGAGCACAGGGAAGATAAAGAATAAAAGTCAAACAGAAATCCCCAACAGAATGATGCATCTTTGCTCCTCTGGTTATATGAGACCTCATTTGCTGGTAGCTCTTGTCACTGCTGTGGCTGCGCAGAAGGACTTGCACTGATTGAGCTGTTGGAACGGGTCCAGAGGAGGCCACAAAGATGATGTGAGGGCTGGAGGACCTCCCATACGAGGACAGGCTGAGAGAGTTGGGGTTGTTCAGCCTGGAGAAGAGAAGGCTCTGGGGAGACCTTAGAGCAGCTTCCAGTACCTGAAGGGGCTACAAGAAAGCTGGGGAGGGGCTGTTTGCAAAGGCTTGGAGTGATACGATGAGGGGAACCAGGTATTAACTGGAGAGGGGCAGATTTAGCCTAGACTAGAAGAATTTCTTTATGTTCAGAATGGGGAGGCCCTGGCCCAGGTTGCCCAGAGCAGGGGTGGCTGCCCCATCCCTGGAGGGGTTCAAGGCCAGGTTGGATGGGGCCTGGAGCCCCTGATCCAATGGGAGGTGTCCCTGCCCATGGCAGGGGTGGAATTGGATGATCTTTAAGGTCCCTTCCAACCCAAACTATTCTATGGTTCTATGATTCTGAGGGAGGCAGCGTGACGGCCAGCGAGGTCCCTGTCCACTAGCCAAGCTGAGCAGCAGGTCCCTTGCATGGTCATCACTGTCCTCGCAGTGGCCTGTCACCCCAGGGAGCAAGTGCAGGGACTTTAGCAGCTGGCAGCTTGCCTTTTCCCTTTCCCCAGCTCCCTGAGCATCACTCGAGGCTGACGCAAAGCTACGTCGTGCTTGCTGGGGATCCTGGCTTGTCCCCAGGGCCGTGATGCTCTGCTTCAGCCTGCTTCAGTGCCTGCAGTTTGAAAGGAGCTGCCAGGTACAGCATCATCATGTGGCCCTGGGGACTGCTGAGCGTTGACTGCAGTGTCAACCCCCCCCCCCCAGTCTGTGGCTCCGTTCGCCGAGGTTGGTGCTCTCGGTGTGCCCGTCTTAGTCTTGGCATGGACACTTTATTTTCTGTCACTGGCCTCAAGCGTTCCCGCGTGCTCCCGGATAAGTCGCTGATGATCTGGCACGGCCACGGCTCCCGCTGCTCCCTACAAACCTGGCTCGGCTCCACTGAGAGCCGGTCACGTTGCCTGGGGCTCCAACCTGGTGCTCAGCGTGGAGTTTAGCCTGGGAAGAATATAAAATTTGAGGGGCATGGGTTAGTGTTTGATAGGAATGGTTGGACTCGATGATCCGGTGGGTCTTTTCCAACCTGGTGATTCTATGATTCTATGATAATGGACCGGTGTGGAAGAGTCGCTTTACTGTGTTTTTTTCATGGATACTCATTTTTTTTCTACAACTGTGTCTGTCACTATGCCCCCAGAGTGGCTACGTTCAAGCAGTAAGTGCAGGGATGAACATCCCATCCTATGGGACGAGAGAGCTGGAAGAGAGAGCAAGAAGTTCCTCTTCAGAAATAGAAGTAGTAGTTTTTCTGGGAGAAGAAAGAGCCAAAGAGGGAATATTTGATGTGTCAGTAATGCCTTTAGGAGAAGAAAAATTGTCCCAGATCAGAAAGTACAAGGAATCTGATGCAGAGCTTTTCATAGAATCATTAAGGTTGGAAAAGACCTCTAAGCTCATCCAGTCCAACCGTCAGCCTGACACCACTGTGCCTGCTAAATCATGTTCCCAAGTGCTACATCTACACGCTGTTTGAACACCTTCAGGGATGAACACCTCTTCCCTGGGCAGCCTCTGCCAGGGCTTCACCACTCTGTCAGTAAAGACATTTTTCCTGATATCCAGGCTAAACCTCCCCTGGTGCAGCTTGAGGCCATTTCTTCTCATCCCATCACTTGTTATCTGGGAGAAGAAACCAGCACCCACCTCACCACAACCTCCTTTCCAGGAGCTGCAGAGAGTGACAAGGTCTTCTCTCAGCCTTCTCCAGGCTAAACAGCCCCAGGTCCCTCAGCTGCTCTCACAGCCCTTGTTCTCCAGCCCCTTCCCCAGCTCCGTTCCCTGCTCTGGACCCTCTCCAGCCCCTCAATGTCCTTCTTGGAGTGAGGGGCCCAGAACTGAACCCAGGATTTGGGATGTGCCTTAAAGGTCTTTTCCAACCTAAACCACTCTGTGATTCTGATGTGCACCAGGAGTTTCTCCCTCTCTGCTGTCACACCTTTGGTTTCTGATTCCCTGCAAGCTGTGGTGCATCCATCGCATGGGTTTGCTCCTCAGCCGCACCAAATTGTGTCTGTCTGCACTTTGTCTTTCTGCAGAAGGCTGTTTTTGCCAACTTCAAAGCAGATCTTCAGTCTTTCAGAGACGAGGTGGCTTCAGACGCCCACAGCTTTTGTTGGATTCTTTTTCTTTCTGGCATGCACGCTTCCAAATACGAGCGGGAATCCTTCCAGTGATGAGCACCGTAGCTTCAACTTTTGGAAGCTTTTTTTTATCCCAGTTCTATACGTATTGTCACTCGGTAGGGAAGGCAGATGTCTACAGGTATTCAGCACAGCATCAGCCGCCCAGCCTCCACGCAGCAGCTCCCGACCTGTCGTGATGGGGAATTCAGGCAAAGTGCAGGATACGCTGCAGAACAGGGAAGTGAACACAACAGGGAAGATAAAAAAAAGATTAAGAAAGCCCTGTTTGTTTATAGCATATTTTTGTGTAAGAAAAGAGTGAAAATTAAACTTCAGGTGATGACAGCCTGTGTCAAGATCAAAATGTACCATGATGAGTGGCTGTGCTTCATAGGATCATGGGATGGTTTGGGTTGGAAGGGACCTTAAGCCTCATCCAGTTCCAACCCCCTGCCATGGGCAGGGACACCTCCCACTGGATCAGGGGCTCCAAGCCCCATCCAGCCTGGCCTTGAACCCCTCCAGGGATGGGGCAGCCACCCCTGCTCTGGGCAGCCTGGGCCAGGGCCTCCCCACCCTCACAGCAAAACATTTCTTAAGATCTCATCTCAATCTCCCTTCTTGCAGCTTAAAACCGTTCCCCTCATCCTATCCGTGCCCTCACTGATCAAGAGGTCCTCCTCAGCTTTCCTGGAGCCCCTTTCAGTCCTGGAAGCTGCTCTGAGGTCTTCTTGGAGCCTTCTCTTCTCCGGGCTGAACAACCCCAACTCTCTCAGCCTGTCTTCATACTGGAGGTGCTCCAGCCCTCGCATCATCTCCGTGGCCTCCTCTGGACTCGCTCTAACAGCTCCGTGCCGCTCCTCTGCTGAGGATTCCAGTCTGGACACAGGATTCCAGCTGAGGTCTCACCAGAGCAAAACAGAGGGGCAGAATCCCCTCCTCACCCTGCTGGCCGCGCTTTGGATATAGCCCAGGATATCGTTTTCTTTCTGAGCTGCAAGCGCTCATTGCCGGCTCTTGTTGAGATTAGTGCATCCTATGATTTTATGATATTTTGCAGTGCTGAAGCTACCTTGTCATTCTACTCTTCACTTTCCGCTTGAGCGCAGTTTAACACATCGCTGCGAAGAATGAGTGTGTAGTAAATATAATGATTCATCATTCCTGCCGTAGTGCTAAGGAGAGGTGGGGAGTGTCTGTCAACTTCTCTAAGTCCTTGAATTAAATGTGTAGCAGTTTTGGGTAACCTCGGAGTGAGCAAATAAAAGCACTAATTTTAGTGCCAGGATGATATTTAATTGAAAAGCAACCAAAGGGGCACGCTTATTTTTAGGCAACTAACAAAAAAAGTATAAATACAAAATACGTTTCAAATAAAGTAATTGGAAATTAATTGAAATTTAATTTTAATTAGGTGCCTGAAATTAGATCGTCTGGATCCCTAGGGCGTCCTATCTCTGTCTCTTCCCTTCTTCTTTCCCCTCTGTAAGTCAAATGGCAATTAATATTTTAAAAGCGATTTAAATAACTTCATGTCTGCAACCTGTTGCAAGTCAGTGGGACTCAAGTGTTCAGAGTTTTAGGAACCTGCGTGCAGTCCTATTTACAGACTAGCTGCAAAGGAGGAGATTCGTTCGGGTTTTGTGTCTTAGATGCGTAGTTTTCCTTAAAAACAGAAGAAAAAGAGCAAAATCTTGCTATTCTGCTCTGGGTTGTCACCTGTGCTGGTTTTCTTCTCCGGGCTGGAGAGAAGAGGATGTGGTTCAGACCTATTGGCGAAGGGTATAAACTGGAGAGGGGCAGATTTAGGCTTGATATAAGGAAGAATTTCTTCCCCATGAGAGTGGTGAGACACTGGAATGGGCTGCCCAGAGCAGGGGTGGCTGCCCCATCCCTGGAGGGGTTCAAGGCCAGGTTGGATGGGCCTTGGAGCCCCGATCCAGTGGGAGGTGTCCCTGCGCATCGCAGGAGGTTTGGAACTGGATGATCTTTAATGTCCCTTCCAACCCAAAGTATTCTATGATTCTATGATTCTAAAATGTTTTTCTGTGAAGCGCTGGGTGTCTGGAGATGCTGTGGCTCACTTTTCCCCAGGGAGCGTGCCAGAAACTGTGTGATGCTCCAGCTGCGCTGTGCTACAGGATCCATCCTTTGCCTTCAGGGGCTTGGTTTCCATCCAACAAGGGTCCTCTTGGGCGTCTAGACAGGCTTTCAGTTATCCCTGATGTCCAAGGGGCCTCTCTGCCGAGAGCTCCTGGGGCTGGAGGAGATGCCTGAGTGTTTCCCACCTCAGTCCAGGGGATACAAGTGCCAAAACTTCTTCCCAGGGCATCATTGACTTTCCTGGGAAGGTTAAGATGCTGCTTCTGGCTGCCCTGAGGGATTTCATCATGGATCCTGCCCTTGACAAGTGAGGACACGGCTCATACCAGCCGCCAGGCTGGTGGTGGGGTGAGGAATGTCCTCCGTCTAGACGGATGGGTCTGACTCAGGGAGCATGTGGTTTGGGGAACGGCCTCACCGGGTCCCTCAGGGCAGGGCTCAGGTGCACCCAACTGCTGCTATTTTTGTACTCAGGGTGAGAGGGGAAGCTCATGGCTCGCTCAGGCAGCCCAGCAAGATGCTCCAAAGGCGAGCAGATCCTGGAGTGCTCCCTCGTACTCGGCCCGAGTTGCCCACTGCTGTGGCACCACCAAAGAGGCTTCGCTGGAGGAGGAAAGGCTAACAGGGCACAGCCTGCAAGCCTGGAGAGTCTGCATGTGCTGGGGGAAGGAACTGCTTCATGGGCAATGCCTGCACCTTTCACATCTCCATCACATGCCTGGCCAGAGTCCCCGCTGAGTCCCTGTTGCTCAGGGAAGCTGGGAGCGTCTTCTGGCTCCTTGTATCTTCATAGAGTCATGGAATGGTTTGGGTATGAAGGGATATCCAAGCCCATCCAGTCCCACCCCTGCCATGGGCAGGGACACCTCCCACTGGATCAGGGGCTCCAAGCCCCATCCAACCTGGCCTTGAACCCCTCCAGGGATGGGGCAGCCACCCCTGCTCTGGGCAACCTGGGCCAGGGCCTCCTCACTCTCACAGGAAAACATTTCTTCCTAAGATCTCATCTCAATCTCCCCTATATCTTGATGCTTATTGAAATTTCTTGATGCACATTGACTCCAAGATGCCTTTGTTGTGCTCGGTCAGATACGCAGTGTCTAAAAGGGGCATCTTTAATGTATGTGAGGAGCTGTCACTCAATAGCTTGAACTGCAAAGCTCATTATTGCTGCATGAAAAGAAGGAAAAAGTCAAGAAAGAAGGAAAAACAAGTTTTCTTGTCCTTGCGCTGCGTTTGCAGGAGCTGAACTGCGCGGGGCTGTGTGCCCGCAGCAGGGGGACGGGGACAGAGTAGGTCTCGGTTCCCCTCGCCTGGGTCTTGTGGGGTTCAGGCATTTGCAGTGAGCTCGGTGAGTTGACGCCGTTTCCTTCCACCTCTTGGAATCCCAGCAAAGATGGGTTTCGCTTAGGAAGTTGGAGCGGCTGCGTTATTTATAGAAGAACTATTTGTTTGGATGTGAATAACCTCGGCGTTTTTTGGCAGTGATCTGGAGATGAGCTTCCCCGTCTGCTGGGTTACTGCACATTTGCTGCCTGGGGAGACCCTCTTGGATCCCGGGGTGTTTTCTTGGGCTGGATCCCTTCCTCCTCATACCCCTGCTCATCTCGAGGCTCTCCTGCACCATCCCATGGTGTCCCCTCCATGCTGGCCGTCCCACACCGTCCCTGGTGGTCCCTGTAGTAGAGTATTCACTGGCACACAGCTCATAAATCTTCTTTAAAAGCATCTCCCCATGCGCCACCACACGAAGGTGGGGAGGGGTGGCCCAGGTTGCCCAGAGCAGGGGTGGCTGCCCCATCCCTGGAGGGGTTCAAGGCCAGGTTGGATGGGGCTTGGAGCCCCTGATCCAGTGGGAGGTGTCCCTGCCCATGGCAGGGGTGGAACTGGATGGGCTTTAAGCTCCCTTCAGACCCAAACCATTCCATGATTCTATAATATTAGGTAAGATGATTCTCCCCAAAAAGCTGATAAACCCCTCTTTTTCAGTGCAGGCTTTAAAAAAAAGACGCAAGCCTGTGTTTAGCTGCATCTTACTCATTCTGCTGGTTTCCCCATTTCAGCTCTGAAGTGGAATCATCTTTCAGCCTTTAACTAATGGAAACTTGATTTAGGTGCCAAGATCAAGGCAGCAGAACCTGAAACTATTTTTCCAGTGCGCTGGAAACATTTTGCAGCTACAGCTACCATCGGGGAGGCAGGATGGAAATGTTCACATCAGGTTTGTTACCTCTGATACCGATTTTCCAGAGATAAGGTTTAAGTCCACCACATCGTTCTGCATCAAAGCATATTTGTTTGTTGCTTTGATATGAGGATTTTTGATTTTAAGCTGAATCATCTTATTTTGGCTGAGGAAGGACTTGCAGAAGATTAATAATTTCTTCTGTGTGCTTTCCCCATGCTCTTTTTCATCTTCAGAGCAATGTAAAGAATCTTTAGAGTCGTGTTCTCACAAGTCACAAGTGATAGGATGGGAGGAAATGGCCTCAAGTTGCACCAAGGGAGGTTTAGATTGGGTATTAGGAATGATTTCTGCACTGAAAGGATGGTGAAGCCCTGGCAGAGGCTGCTCAGGGCAGTGGTGGAGTCTCCATCCCTGGAGATGTTCAAGAAGTGGCTGTGGCACTTCAGGACACGGTTTGGCAGGCACAGTGTTGTTGGACTGGATGGTACTGGATGATCTTAGAGGTCTTTTCCAACCTTAATGATTCTATAAATTAGGAGTCCAGCCCTTCATTTGCCATTTCTTTTCAATTTTTACAATCCAGGGAGAGGCCTCATTCCACCTGAAATAAAATTTCCCTGAGTGCGGTGTAGGGTGAGTAATGCCATGCGTGACGCTGGCTGTACCACCTGCCTCCACTGACATGCGAATTGAGAAGAAACACATTTATTTTGTCTTTTTTTTTTAAACAAGGTGTGTGGTTTGTTTGTGGAGGGTTTGGAAAAACCTCTGGAGCTCCTCTGCATGTATGCAATCCTCAGGCGTACTTGTCTGCCTGCCCCAGCTGCTAATTTAAAGGTCAAAGTTTTGGAGGTTTCCCAATGTATATCGTCTACCGTGCAATCTCGAGCACAAATACAGGCTGGGTGGAGAATGGATAGAGAGCAGCCCTGGGGAGAAGGACTTGGGGTGCTGGGGGGTGAGAAGGTTGACGTGAGTCAGTAATGTGCGCTCGCAGCCCAGAAACCAACCGTGTCCTGGGCTGCATCCAAAGCCGTGGGACCAGCAGAATGAGGGAGGGGATCCTGCCCCTCTGCTCCGCTCTGGTGAGACCCACCTGGAGCCCTAGGTCCAGTTCTGGAGGCCTCAGCACAGGAAGGAGATGGAGCTGCTGGAGTGAGTCCAGAGGAGGCCACAGAGATGATCCAAGGCCTGGAGCACTTCTGCTATGAGGACAGGCTGAGAGAGTTGGGGTTGTACAGACTGGAGAAGAGAAGGTTCTGAGGAGACCTTAGAGCAGCTTCCAGCACTGAAAGGGGCTTCAGGAAAGCTGGGGAGGGGCTCTTGATTGGGGAGTGCAGGGAGAGGAACAGTTTTAAGCTGCAAGAGGGGAGATTGAGATGAGACCTTAGGAAGAAATGTTTTGCTGTGAGGGTGGGGAGGCCCTGGCCCAGGTTGCCCAGAGCAGGGGTGGCTGCCCCATCCCTGGAGGGGTTCAAGGCCAGGTTGGATGGGGCTTGGAGCCCCTGATCCAGTGGGAGGTGTCCCTGCCCAGGGCAGGGGTGGGACTGGGTGGGCTTTATGGTCCCTTCCTAACCAAACCATTTCATGATTCTATGATTATTTTTTCCATATAAAAATAAAATTAAATTTGCTGCTATCGTTTATTATTTTCCACTTATTTAAGCTGTGGCAGAAGGAGGTTATTTTTGCCCCAGCCCATGTGTGAGCAGCATGTCTTGCTGGAGCTGCCTCTGGTGCAGGGAAAGGGATTTCTTTTTAAATTCTCTAAGCATGATTTGAGTCTCAAGTACGAAGTCTGATGAGGGGAAATACTGCACCAGAACATTTGCTTGTGGTTTTTTCTCTTCAGTCCCTCCCTTTCCCCGTGCGTGCCTGCGAGAGAGGGAGAGCAGAGGGAGAGGGAGGCACCAGCCAAAACTTTCCAGTGGGGAGCTGCTGGGGCTTGGCATTGCCTGATGTGCTGGCTCCTTGCTTGGATATTTAGAGGGAGGTGGAATAGCTCAAACTGGGGTAATTGGGCTTTAAGGTGCTGTGGTACAGACGGCAGCTCTCCCTGCCTCTCCTTTTGTCCCCTCCACCTCTTTTTTCTCTGACCCCCTTCCCTCCCATCACTTCCAAATGTGCATTTTGGCTTGGTGACAACAGGCTTTGTGTTTGGGATGGGTGGAGATGAAAAGGGGTGGCACCGTGGGGCAGGGAAGGAGAGCACCAGCTCTGGGTGACACCCCCCAGCCCCCACGGTGGATGGTATCACATGCTTCGACAAGATGAAAGTAAAGACTGCTTATCTAATGACCCCACAGGATAATTATAGCAAGGAGCAGAAGTTGAGGGAATGAACTTTCTGGGTCTGACTCATCCACTTTGCTCCTCTCTGGCAGAGCAGAGTGGGTGGGGATGTCCCCAGAGATGCTTCCCAAGCCTGACGGTGTCCTTGGATGTGAGGCAATGGTTTCACCCAAGCTATTTGCCTAGTCTGCAGAGCTACGAGGATTGTAGTCAAGCTCGTGGCCCTTTGGCTACAGCACACCTTGAGGGGCTCAGGACTTGTGCTGGGTCTTATTTGTGGTTGGTCTTGATGATCTGTGAGGGTGGGGAGGCCCTGGCCCAGGTTGCCCAGAGCAGTGGTGGCTGCCCCATCCCTGGAGGGGTTCAAGGCCAGGTTGGATGGGATTTTGAGCAACCTGATCCAGTGGGAGGTGTCCCTGCCCATGGCAGTGGGGTGGAACTGGATGGGCTTTGAGATCCCTTCCAACTCAACCCATTCTATGATTCTATGATCTTAAATGTCTTTTCCAAGCTAAGTGATTCTGGGATTCTGCTGTAGAGCCCTGGGAGAATCCAGGAAAGTCCCCTTTCCTCTTTCAGGCATTGGGTTGGGTTTGGTGCTTGGGGTCAGAAGGGAAGCAGAGGGTTTGCCAGCCTGACCCCTTGCGTAATGCAGAGCCGAAGAGATCCGCTTGGCCGTTCCCGAGCCGTGTCCGCTGCCTGTTCGAGTTGGGCCATATGCATCTAATTAGGGCAGAGTTTTCTTCCAAGAGGCTCATTCTTGAATGAGCGCTGTTGAAAGGTGTGTTTGTTATATAAGTCCTTGCCGTAGGTCCTCCCCGGCCGTCCGCGGGAAGACCCTTGGATAAGAGGTGCCCCATCGCCCATCTGATCATATAACCTTTATTTTCACTCACCCGTTGGGCTCCACCTGCTTTCCCAGACCCCTTCGTTAAACGCCAAAAGAATTAAAATGTCAGCTATCCATCCCCCCCTCCACCCCCATCCCCATTTCCGTTGCCTCGCTTTACAACTGGATAGCAGTGATGTACCCGCGAAGGAATGCCGGGAACCGCTGCCGTTCGGGATCTTCTCCCAACCCACAGAAACTCCGCATTCTTCGGCCAGCTTGCGGCACGCCAGCGCATTCCTGTTCCATGAGGTGGAAGCAATACTGGTAGTGTGAGCTGTGATTTCTGCGGCCGGGGTGGGGAAGCGCCGCTTTAAAAAGCCTCTTAATTATATTCTTTCTCGGCAACGCATCAGCGCTGTTTTTAGCCCATTACGAACACTGCGATTTTTCTCTTAAATCACGCTGATTGACCTAGTTCTTTTTTTTTCCTATTTTGCCATCACAGAATGTTCTATTTTCAGGCACTTTACAGCCCTTGAAGAAAAAGAGGGGGGGAAAAAGAGAGCCCAGCCCTGGTTTGTGCTGGTCTCCTTGCTCGTCTGCCGATGGCAACATTTGGTTCTTCACCTGGAAGCACCGATAAAACACAAGTCCCTGCAGAGCCTGGTTGTAGCTGCTGCTTTGGACTTCTCCCTGATCCCCTCAGCTGCCAGCGGGAGTTGCCCTTAGCTGTTACCTTCGTAGAATCATAGAATCCTTTGGTTGGAAAAGGCCTTAGAGATCATCGAGTCCAACCACACCTGTCCACTACTAAACCAGATCCCTGAGTACCTGTTCTACCCATCTTTTAAGCACCTCCAGGGATGGAGACTCTACCACTGCCCTGGGCAGCCCAGTCCAGGGCTTCTCAAGTCTTTTAAAAAAGAAATTTTTCCTAATATCCAATCTAAACGTCCCCTGGCACAACTTGAGTCCGTGTTGCTGTGCTCTTCACCAGCCTCCTTGCTCACTTGGAGCTGGGTGTGCAAGGATCCCATCACCCACCACGCAGGAAAAAGCAGGGAGACCAGGATGAGGAGGAGATCTGGGGGCGCCCATCCAGTTCCACCCTCTGCCATGGGCAGGGACGCCTCCCCCTGGATCAGGGGCTCCAAGCCCCATCCAACCTGGCCTGGAACCCCTCCAGGGATGGGGCAGCCAACACTGCTCTGGGCAGCCTGGGCATCACCACCCTCGTTGTAAAGAATTTCCTCCTAGTGTCTGGTCTAAACCTTCCACTCACCCATTTAAAGCCATTCCCCTCATCGTATCACTCCAGGCCTTTGCGAACAGTCCCTTACCAGCTTTCCTGTAGCCCCTTCGTGTACTGGGAGGTCACTATAAGGTCTCTCTGCAGTCTTCTCCAGGCTGAGCAACCCCAACTCTCTCAGCCTGGCCCCCTAGCAGAGCTTCTCCAGCCCTCGGATTGTCTCCGTGGCCTCCTGGACGTGTTCCAACAGTTCCATCTCCTTCTTCTGTTGGGGATTCCAGAACTGGACACAGGACTCCAGGTGGGCTCTCATGAGAGCAGAGCAGAGGGGCAGGATCCCCTCCCTCACCCTGCTGGCCACGTTTCTTTAGATGTGACCCGGGACACGGTTGATTTCTGGGCTGTGAGTGCACATTGCTGGCTAAAGTCAAGTTTCTCATCAATCAGCACCCCAGGTTCTTCCCTGCAGGCCTGCTGTCAAAACACAAGGTGTTGGAAGCGGGTGCTGGAGACATTCCGGCTGGAGATGGGGTTTGGGTTTTTAGCTCGTTGTGTAATTAAGCTTTGCACCAGCTTACCTGGGGCTCGGAGGGTTCTACATGGGGTTCGAGTTGGGGCCGTCAGCTTCCCAAAAGGTACCTGGTGTGGATGCTACAGAGCAGGATGCAAAGCTCCCCAAGTCTCTTTACTCCCTTAATTCAGCAAATCAGAGGGTGCAACCACAGCACACCCCTTTCCAACACTCACATCTCTCTCATAAATGGGTTTTTTTGGTGGTTTTCTTTGTTTTAAGCTCATGTGGGTGTCATTATTCCCCAGACCTGCAGTGTTTCTTGCTTTGGCTCCTGCCTTGTCTCAAAGTATGTGTTCTGAAAACACTGATATCTTGTCAGGGAGCAGATGCGATGTTAACAACCTCATGGCAGGCCCTTAGGTTACTCGGCATCACTGTGATCTCTCTTTACTTCTTTATGAAGTTACCTTCATGCAGCACCCAGCGGGACCTTTCTTCACGCTCTGCGCTCCAGTGTGCACGTTCTAGACAGGTTGTACTTTTTTCCCCTCCCTGCGTTTTGAAAAGCAGATGAATAACTCTTTGATTTCAGCAGGGTTTTTGATCCCTTCTGCTGGGGAATACGCTCGCTCGCGCTCTTGCTAGAATCCTCCTCTCCCCGTGGGGAGAGCGGTGTCGCAGGGAGCCTTCCAGCCACAGCCACCACGCTCCTTTTTCTTGCAAGAGGTTCCAAAACAAGCGCAAGGTGGTGATGCCCAAGAAGCCTGTCCTGCTGTTGCAGCTGGGGGAGGCAGCAGACAAGCTCACCTGGTGCTCCTGGCATCGCCCACTCCTCCCCTAGGGGTTGCCCCGTGCAGATGATGGATGTTGCATGGAGCCAAGCACGTAGATCCATCTTGCAGGGCTGATATTTCACTGTTGCAGCCTTCGGTAGGTGTGGAAAGATAAAACAAATAAAAAAACTGTTGCAATGGCTTCATCCATCCGGCCCTCTCATGTGCTCTTGGCCTGCCACGATACCGAGAGTGTATTTTTAGATCTGTGGTCACGTGTTTGCTGTATCTAATGTGCCTCCTGCCCAGCTGGTCACAGGGATGCGAGGTTACCAGTCTTGGCAGCCCTTTCCCTTATCACAAATAGCTGTTTAAAATAAATATATAATGAATTACAGCCTTAAAGGGCTCCTGGCAACCTGTTGAGTTTTTTGATTGACCAGTGAAGACAAAAAATCTCATTTCTGATAGTGCATCCATTCATGATCGATTGTAAGAATACACTGCAGTACAAATGGGCTCCGTCTGTGGATGTTTAGAAAGATCTTTTCTTGGGAAACTTGCCTGATTGTCAAAATACAAACCATGTCCTGGGCTGCATCCAAAGCAGTGGGACCAGCAGGGAGAGGGAGGGGATTCTGCCTCTCTGCTCTGGTGAGACCTCACCTGGGGTCCTGTGTCCAGTTGTGGAGTCCTCAGCATGGGGAGGACACGGAGCTGTTGGAGTGAGTCCAGAGGAGCCACGGAGATGATCCAAGGGCTGGAGCATCTCCAGTACAAGGCCAGGCTGAGAGAGTTGGGGTTGTTCAGCCTGGAGAAGAGAAGGCTCAGAGGAGACCTTAGAGCAGCTTCCAGTGCGGAAAGGGGCTCCGGGAAAGCTGGGGAGAGGCTCTTGGGCAGGGAGTGCAGGGATAGGAAAAGGGGGAACAGTTTTAAGGTGAAGGAGGGGAGATTGAGATGAGATTTTAGGAAGAAATGTTTTCCTGTGAGGGTTGGAAGGCCGTGGCCCAGGTTGCCCAGAGCAGGGGTGGCTGCCCCATCCCTGGAGGGGTTCAAGGCCAGGCTGGATGGGGCTTGGAGCCCCTGATCCAGTGGGAGGTGTCCCTGCCCATGGCAGGGGTGGGACTGGATGGGCTTTAAAGTCCTTTCCAACCCAAACCATTCTATGATACTATGATATTATATATATATTAGTTGAGACTGCGCATACTAAGTCTTTGTTTTTAACATCCTTTAATCATGGTGTAGTTACTCTTGCTATCCTCAGGTAACTGCCTGCCTGAAAACTGTTTATCTGATAAAAAGAAAATCATCAGGTTGCTAGTATCCCTTTTCTTCTCATGCCCTAGAGAGAGAAGTAGGGTTTTTTTGAAGGATGCTAACGATGGGAACTCCGATCCCTTTCCTGTTTCATACACAAAATCCACTCAGGTGGGCATCCTTTTTTCTCAATGTAGAGTCTTACCTGCAGGCTGCTGTGCAGACATGAAGATCGTGAGGGAAAGAGCAGCATGACACAAAGAGCATGTCAATAAGACAGCTCTAAACCAGAATATTTCCACTGAGAATGATGGAAAAATCATTCATAAATCACTGGGGGATCACACGGACTCCAGAGGAGCTGCTGTAGACGGGCTCCGTACATGCCAGACAGATAGATGGGGGGATAACATTTGCTCAGGAGTAAGAAATGGAAAAACCTCACCTCAGCCTTTTCATACAAACTCCTCTAAATCAAATTTTTATTGACTTGTTTAAAATACGGTGCAGGCAAAATCTGTTTCTCAGGAGTGACTTATGCTGGAGTTAAAAAACAGAAAGCAAATTTTGTCTGCCAGCCAAGTGTAACTTGGATTGGCTATTAAACTCAGGATTTTGTTGGCGAGCATTGTATCTGATTACATGAAAGTGTGGGAGCTAATGCTTTCTAAAGCTATTTTTCCAGCCTTTCAGATGTTCAGCTGTATCACCTACTGTGGCTGTTGAGCAAGACTCCCCTCTCCAGGAGCCCTACGCCTTCTAATCAAACCCGCCTGCTTCAGGAAGCTCAGGAAAAGCACTTTTTGTCCTACGTATTTATTTTTAAGTAAACGTAGCTGTCGTTCTAGACAAAGGATCTGTAAAACAATTTTGCTGAACTGTAGAGGCGGTGGAGAACCTTGTTGATTGCAAGCATCCCACCGGCTTACAGGGTTTCATTGCCAGAGGTGAGAAACTCTCTCAGCAGGTGTAAATTACCCTGTGCCTGTTGAATGATAGAGCTGAGGAGGGTCCCTGCACCTCTGTGCAGAGTGGAGTTCAGCCTGGCCTTTGCAGAAGATGCATGGGAAGAAGTCGTGGCTGCCCCATCCCTGGAGGTGTCCCAAGGCCAGGTTGGATGGGGCTTGGAGCCCCTGATCCAGTGGGAGGTGTCCCTGCCCGTGGCAGGGGGCTTGGAACTCATGGGCTTTGAGGTCCCTTCCAATCCAAACTATCCCTGCACTCCCTTGCTTTGTAGGGTGAGCATTAGTGGATGCATGCAGCGTCCTCAAGAAGAACAAGTAGAGCAGCTGCCCCTGGAACTTGTTGACTTGCAGTTTTCTAAGTGAATGTTTTTGTCTTTACAAGGTTTATAAAGTTTCTGAAGGTAACTCCTATGTAGAGAGCTGTAAAGAGCATGACTTGTCTGGTTGGTAGAGATGTTGTTTTACAGTGCTACACCTTGGCGTCATGAAGAGCTCTTTGAGAAGTGTGTGTCTTTGGGACTGGAGTTATCTCCCTATCCTACATGATAAGGCATTTAGCACGGGTCTGGGTTTGGTTCGCTCCTGCAGCGCGTTGAGGATGATGAGGACAGCATGACACACTCTGCTGGGAGACATCAGCATTCAAATGGATGAGGTGGTGATAGCTGGAGAGAAATTGCAGAATTGGGGTTCCTACTGTGAACATGCTGTTTATTTGGGGAGATTCAATAGCAAGCTGAGATGTTTGATTACTCGTGGCCTCCTCTGGACTCGCTCTAACAGATCCATGTCCTTCCATGAGCGGACAAGAGGCTTGAGTCTCTTCTGCAGCATCATAGAAAAGGCACCTCAAAAAAAAAAAAAAGGGGTTAAAGACAATCTCTGGGACTTGCAGTGAGCTTGCTTTGCTTTCAGCATCCAAAAATATTAAAATATTAAAGCCAGCAGCTTGTGCAGTCAAGACCAGAGCAGGATTTGAGGGCCATGGTGCACGTATCCTGGAGGGGTTTAAGGGACGGGTGGATGAGGTGCTGAGGGACATGGGTTAGTGTTTGATCGGAATGGTTGGACTCGATGATCCAGTGGGTCTCTTCCAACCTGGTTATTCTATGATTCTATGAAACTGGTTTTGTATGGTAGGGCCACGTGTCTGTAACCAAGTAATCCCCAGCGCTGGGGAAGGTGGAAGGGAATTGCATTTCAGTGTGGTGAAGTTGTTTAGCCAGGCTGGAGAAACCAGCTTTTCCTTGCAAGAGCAGGGAAGAAAAGTCTCATTGAATGCGAGCGTTGCGCAGGACACAGCAGCTCCGAGGGGCTGTCGGTACCTGTGATTTTCATGGATTTGTCCAGAAAACGCCTCAAACAAAAGGACATGGTAGAAGTGTTCTCAAAGATTGGGTTGTTCCCCGCCTCCAGCATTTGTATATTATTTTCCTCTCTCAAACCCCAAATTTCCCGCATCTCCAGCCACATTTCATAGAATAATAGAATAACCAGGTTGGAAGAGACCCACCAGATCATCGAGTAGTTCCTCTCTCCTGACAGGTGGGTTTGGGTCCCTGACTGAAGGGTTGAGTAGTTTTTGGTGCTTGGTACCCGTGTTAACCTGGCAGGGAGGCTGATTCCTAATCCCATCAGCAATTCAGGGCACTGGGAGACACCAGTGGTGGGTCACATCATGGCCAGTGATGTCTTCCTGGATGTCACCCACCCAGAGGCAGATTTGAGTCATGGCGAGATGATTCTCTACCACCTCATCCGGCTGTTTTTGCACTGGTGAATCGGACAGCTGAGGGTGGGGGAATGGTTTTTAACCCAATTCCGCATTCTTTTGGTACCGTGGAAAATAGTTGTGATGCTGAGCAATGGGAAATCACAAGCTCAGTGTGGAGGAGGACAGCAGGAGGTGAAGAGCTCTGTCTTTGCCACTTGTCTTCCACTGACAAGGTGTCCTGCCACGTCTCCCGTGCCACCAGTCAAAGGCACAGGAACCTTTAAACTCCTGTCGAAGTACTTGAAAGAGAGGAAAGGCCGGGCTGAGGATAAAGGAGATGATGGTGAGCTCCAGCCTTGCAGCTCCGTGGCTTTTGAAGGTGGTTCACTGAGTGCTAACAAAGCAGGGAGATCAGTCTGTCTCAGCTCCTGCGAGCAGGGGGCCTCGCTGCTTGCACTGGGCTGTCAGCATGGCAGGGGAAAGGATGTTGGGGAGTCATGGAGGGGGTGAAAGCCCTCTAGGATCCCAGGGTAAAATCAATACTCTTCTCCTCTCCTCTCCTCCCCTCCCCTTACCCTACCCTACCCTCCTTTGTTTAGTTCATGTTGCCCAGAGCAGGGGTGGCTGCCCCATCCCTGGAGGGGTTCAAGGCCAGGCTGGATGGGGCTTGGAGCCCCTGATCCAGTGGGAGGTGTCCCTGCCCGTGGCAGGGGTGGAACTGGATGGGCTTTGAGGTCCCTTCCAACCCAAACCATTCCATGAAGATATGATTCTATCCGTGCTGTACTGTTTTGTCTCGTGTTGAGCAGCCTGTTCCCATCTGGGTTGATGTCAGCGCCGCAGAGGTTGGAGGAGAGGGGTGGCTGTCCCAGGGCAGGTAGTGCCAAGGCTGGGGTGCGGGCAGATCCCTGGCAGCTGCGTCCCAAAGAGAGCAGCCAGGCCCTCTCCTGGCCTTTGTGCTGGCTGCCCCAAGAGCCGATCAGGTTTCACCCTGAAATAACTTCCCTGTGCAACAGTCGTGGCCATTATAAGGTCTGAAACCTGAGCGTGGCCGCGTATCGGTTGCTTTATCAAGCCAGGAATTTATTGCGTCTATCATCTCTCTTCAAAAACTGTTTTCCAGTTTTCCCTTTCTGCTGTTTTGTGAGACTGGGAAACCAGGGCTTCTCTCTGCCTTCTCCGCCTTCTTCTTGTGCTGCTGCAGGCTGGTCCTGCTGAAGCTGGTGCAGTTTCATGCTCTGAAGCAATTGTCAGCATCTGACCATGAGCCAGCAGTGGCCCAGGTGGCCAAGAAGGCCAATGGCATCTTGGCTTGGATCAGAAACGGCGTGGCCAGCAGGTCCAGGGAGGTTATCCTCCCTCTGTACTCGGCACTGGTGAGACCGCTCCTCGAATCCTGTGTTCAGTTCTGGGCCCCTCACCACAAGAAGGATGTTGAGGCTCTGGAGCGAGTCCAGAGAAGAGCAACAAAGCTGGTGAGGGGCTGGAGAACAGGCCTTGTGAGGAACGGCTGAGAGAGCTGGGGGTGTTTAGCCTGGAGAAGAGGAGGCTGAGGGGAGACCTCATTGCTCTCTACAACTACCTGAAAGGAGGTTGTGGAGAGGAGGGAGCTGGGCTCTTCTCCCAAGTGACAGGGGACAGGATGAGAGGGAATGGCCTCAAGTTCCACCAGGGGAGGTTCAGGCTGAACATTAGGAGGAAATTTTTCACAGAAAGGGTGATTGGTCCCTGGCAGAGGCTGCCCAGGGAGGGGGTTGAGTCCCCTTCCCTGGAGGGGTTTAAGGGACGGGTGGACGAGGTGCTGAGGGACATGGGTTAGTGATTGATGGGAATGGTTGGACTTGATGATCCGGTGGGTCTTTTTCAACCTGGTGATTCTATGATTCTATGGTGGAGAAGCATCTCTGGAAGTAACATTCCCTCCTGTTGTGTTTCCATATAAAACTTCTCACTATTTATTCTGCAGCTTTCTTGTCACAGACGCCTCACACTGAGATTTGCAATTTGTTGTCCAGTGACCGTATGTGCGTATTCCACAGCCGCAAAGGGACTGTGGAAAGTGGCAGATCAGGGAATTTGTTCCCAGTGTCCAGTTTTCTGCCTTTAGCAAGTTTCTTGCTGTGTTGAAGTAGCCCAGAAGAGGAGCAGAGGCTCTGTACGCATTACTCAAGTGAGTGCTTTTCTTCATGGCATGGCCAGCGTGTGGAGATAGCTGCCTCTGCTTGAGAGGCATCCACCCCTTGAGGTATTGCCCCATCCCTCAAGGTGTTCAAGGCCAGGTTGGATGGGCCTCGGGCGGCCTGATCTAGTGGGATGTCCCTGCCCATGGCAGGGAGTTGTAGCTAGATGATCTTTAAGGTCCCTTCCAACCTAAACTATTTTATGATTCTGTGATTCTAAGACATTTCTCCTCAAGGAGGGAGCCTGGGGTAGCTGGTGGAAGAGTGCTGTCATCAGGCTTTAGTGAAAGGCTGCTGGCTGCAAAAGCAACCCTCCACGTGAAATGCTGGATTGACATTTGCTAAGAAAAAACATCTTGTCTTAATACCATGAGGAGACACCAGAAGATAACTCCAAGTTGTACAAACCCTATGCTGAAGTTTCCCTTCATCCCACACAAGGAGAGCTGGAGACCTGGAGGACCTGGATAGTTGTAGAAATCCCTTTCAGCTGGGAAGCACCAAAGCTTTGCTCTCCCTGTGGGGAACTGAGATGTTGGCCACATCTCCCCCCTGAGATGGATGCGGCACACGTATTGCCGAGTACAATGATGTGGTTGCCGTATTTTGATGCAGCAAAACGTGTCTCTGGCTCTTCTGTGCTGGGTGGATGCAGTTTGCACGTCTCCAGGCAGAGTACAAATTGCTGGAGGTATTTGGCCATCGGGTCCTTCTGCAGGGTAGACCGGCCTGCGGCAGAGCCCGGCTGCGTGGGATTGCTTGAGGAGAGGAGAGAGAAAAGCCAAGACAAGGTGAGATTTCAGTTGGAAGGGACCCACAATGATCATCCAGTCCAATTACCTGACCAATACGAGGCTGAACAAAAGTTACAGCATGTAATTAAGGGCTTTGTCCAAGTGCCTCTCAGACACTGACAGGCTTGGAGCATCGACCTCCTGTCTAGGAAGCTCGTTCCAAGGCTTAACCACCCTCTCAGTCAAGAAATGTCCCCTCATGTTCAGCCTAAACCTTCCCTTGTGCAGCTTTGAACGGGGTTGTGGCACCTTGACCTGCCCCATGGTCATAAGCACATAAGCTCCTACTTCCACCACTTGCATCTGTATTATTGATTGCTAATTATCTTATGTGTTTTTCCAACCTTGCTGCTAGCCAAGGAAAGCTTCTAGCACCTTTTCTGAGGATCTAGCAGCATAACTGGATCTGCTCATTCCTGCACGCTGTTTGCAGGGATACAATTAGGGCTTGAAGCATCGCAAGGCTAGAATCGTAGAATCGTTAAGGTTGGAAAAGACCTAGATCTTTCAATCCAACTGTCAGCCTAAGGCCACCATGCCTGCTAAACCCAAAGTGCCACCTCTGCACACTTTTTTAACCCCTTCAGGGGTGGAGACTCCACCACTGGCAGCCTCTTCCAATGCTTCACCACTCTTCAGTAAAGAAATTTTAATATCCAATGTAAACCTCCCCTGGTGCAACTTGAGGCCATTTCCTCTCATCTTATCATTTGTTACGTGGGAGAACAAGTCACTGCCAGGAGTGGTGAGGCAGGATTTTCCCTCTGCAAAATCCCAGAGCGTGTTGGGTAGCTCTCCTAATTTGCTGGATTGCTGTGTGTTTACCACCGTGTCACAGGAGATCAGCTTGGAGCTGTTTCAGGAGCACTCTTGCTGATCAGCTGTGATCAATAACCTGGAGGGTAAGAGAGGGGTCAGCGGCTTCTCGAAATCCTGTCGCTTCTCGTGTTCATCACTCCTGAGTAGTGTAGGTTGAACATTTCCATCTGGGTTGTTGCAACATGTTGCTGCTCTTCAGGGAAGCAACAACGTGCACGGAAGAGGATTCTCCTCTGCAGGAAAATCTGTTCCTCCCTCTCCCTCCAGAAATGTACTTGGTTTCCATTTTGTTGGGAATTTCTTCCTAGATATTATGGAAGTTGGTTAAGAAAATGCAATCTCAAATCCTTATTGTGGCTTTTGGGTGGTTGAAAGGGGACGTTTCAGCCAGGCAGGAGGAGGAAGAGGAAGGGTTCAGTTTGATGAAAAGTTTGCAATAAATGGCTAAAGCTTTTCAGGTTTCAGGCAGTAAGGAGTGTCAAATTGGTTGGTCTTCTACATCGATCTCAAAGCTCAACCACATAGTGTCAAATGGAGGTTTTACAGCTGAACAGAAAGTGTTGTCCTGCAAAGTCTTGTGATATTCTCCTAGGTCTTTGTGGATGATCTTTGCTTTCTCCCCTTCTTTGCTGTCTGCTCTAAGGCTGGTGGGCAGCGTTGATAACACCAACGCTTGGTCCTTCTTTGCTGGTGGAGCCACATCAGCCACTGCTGAACATCCCCCAGTGACCATCATCGTGTAGGTGTCAGCAAAATGAGGCTGTGTGGGGCTTTTTGGCTCCTCAGCATGATTTTTGGGGGCTGTTATGGTTGAGGAACCATTGAGTTCAGTACCACGCCCAGCCAAACCAACCAGTGGGAACGTGTAATTGCAAGGATTGGCCGTTCGTCTTTGTTCTTTAGGTTAAACGTCCACGTTGACCTGTGTCACGTTGCGTTCACGGTAGAAAGAGCATCATGGAAACCTTCCTGGTGAAACAGCTGTGACTGTGGCGCTGCCAGATCATTTCAGCCACCCCGAAACGAAGCCTTGCAGCTCCTGGGTTGTTTTTGTGGAACAGAAATCAAAACTGGGTGAACAGCACTTTCATTCTGCAGGAACAATGTTGCTCTTTGTTTGGAGGACCTGCGGCATTCCAGGGCTATCTGAGAAGCAGAATGCAGAGCTGGTTGTGGGGGAAAGACAAGCTGGC
This sequence comes from Phaenicophaeus curvirostris, assembly GCF_032191515.1. Classification (NCBI taxonomy): domain Eukaryota; kingdom Metazoa; phylum Chordata; class Aves; order Cuculiformes; family Cuculidae; genus Phaenicophaeus; species Phaenicophaeus curvirostris. The sequence goes on along the minus strand of NC_091396.1, from coordinate 68,271,900 downwards.
TGCCTTTATGTGCCAGCCACGAGTGAACCACGGTGAATTCCCCATGGAAAGGTGCATTCTAAGCCGGTGTTTCTGCCTTGTGAGTACTTGTTCCAGCTGGCAAAGCCACAGGGAATCAGCTGAGTGCTGGTACTGCTGCTCTGGTACAAGCTGTTACCTGGTGAGCGTCAGCTCTTCCAGTCTGCTTAGTTTTTTGTTTGTGTGTAAAAATCGAAAGGAGTTTCACTTTGCTTTGGGTGCCACTGTTAGAGATGCGTGGACTTCTCCTGCGCTCCCTGACTCAGCCCCCACCACCTCTTGGACGTTGGCACTTCAGGGCAGGATCAAAGCAGGTGAAATTAGAAAGTCTCCTGCTTGGGGGGACCCGTCCTGGGGCTGCTGCACCCAGAGCATCCAACGGGGAGAGGACACCTGGTGGGGTGTCTGCTCATCCTCGCTTTGCACCCCAAGCTGTCAGAGTTTTCTCTTCATCCTACTTTAAAGCCAAAGCAAAATATGCCACATTTTACCCAGAGAGGAAATCTTGTCAAACCTGAGATCTGATCACATCGTCTTCATTGTTTTTTCTTTTATTTGCTGCAGAGAGTTTGAAGTGATGAGCAGCCAGGTGCTTCCCCAGGCTCCCCCAGGGCAAGGAGTTGTGGCCAGCCAAATCCAGAGCTTGGTTTTTACACCTCAAACATTGCACAGAAACTGATTTTTTTTAAAGTCCTGGGTATGTTTTCCCTGTGAGGATCTTGGTAGCATAAGAGGCTCATGCTCTTCCACGTGTGGGGTGCATGCAGCAAGAGGGACTCCCCCATACCGGTGTTTTCTGTTGTCTAATGCTGCTTTCCAGCCATAGACTCCGTGCCTCTGTCGCTCCTGAGGTTCATAAGCGAGCTGAGAACTGGACCAAACCTCAGACCGAACCACAACGTTTCTCATCTTTTAAAAACAAAAGGTTTGGGATTGCTGCGCAAGCTTAGTGCAAACTGGATTTCTGCAAGAAGCCAGTTTGGCATGGAAGGGGTTACCCGGGTGGCTGGAATGCTCTTCCCACCTGCCCAGACACTTAAGAAAATCTTAACAAAGATGGGGAAATGGTGAAGGGTCTGGAGCCCACGGGTTCTGAGAGCAGCTGAGGGACCTGGGGCTGTTTAGCCTGGAGAAGAGGAGGCTGAGGGGAGACCTCATCGCTCTCTGCATCTCCCTGAAAGGAGGTTGTGGAGAGGTGGGCGCTGGTCTCTTCTCCCAAGTGACAGGGCACAGGATGAGAGGAAGTGGCCTCAAGTTGCCCCAGGGGAGGTTTAGATGGGATATTAGGAGGAATGTCTATCCTGAAAAGATGGTGAAGCCCTGGCAGAGGCTGCCCAGGGCAGTGGTGGAGTCTCCATCCCTGGAGGAGTTAAAAAAATGCGTAGCCATGGTGGTTTGGGGCATGGCTTAGCAGGCACAGTGATGCTGGGCTGACAATTGCACTGAATGATCTTCGAGGTCTGTTCCTATGATTCTATGAAAATGATCATTTTGTGGCTGGGTGATGCACGGATTCAGCCCCTCAGCCCACGCTGCCTGCACACCTCGGCGCCCCTGGACACCTTTGGCTGGGACATGGAGGATGATCCATTCATCCTTAGCTGTGGCCTGAGCCCCTGGCATGGTAGGGATCCCCTATGGCCTTCCTGTGATCTCAGGGCCCCTGTGGCTGGGGTGTCCATACAGTCACCCCAACCAGTAGCATGTTTTTCGATGCTCAGACCCACTTGAAGAAGCAAACCTGGGGCCACCAAGGAGGTTCTTCACTCCTGTCTGCTGTCTGATCTGGAGAGCAGTGTTGTTGAGGGGTGTGTTCAACTGCTTAGGGCTCCAGACATGGTGTTTTGAAACACCATTACCAGCAGATGTAGACATGACACTGCACACAACCTTCTCCTTCCTTTCACCTCTGGGTCTCCTCATTCTGCAGGGGCTCAGTGGTGCTGGTGGGACTAGGGGCAGCTCAGGCACAAGGGGTTTTTCATAGAATCATAGAATCACCAGGTTGGAAAAGACCCACTAGATCGAGTCCAACCATTCCCATCAATCACTAACCCATGTCCCTCAGCACCTCGTCCACCCGTCCCTTAAACCCCTTCAGGGAAGGTGACTCAACCCCCTCCCTGGGCAGACTCTGCCAGTGCCCAGTAACTCTTTCCATAATTTTTTTTTTCTAATGTCCAGCCTAAACCTCCCCTGGTGGAGCTTGAGGCCATTCCCTCTCGTCCTGTCCCCTGTCCCTTGGGAGAAGAGCCCAGCTCCCTCCTCTCCACAACCTCCTTTCAGGTAGTTGTAGAGAGCAATGAGGTCTCCCCTCAGCCTCCTCTTCTCCAGAATTTCTTAGAATCACGGTTTGGGTTAGAAGGGACCTCAAAGCCCATCCAGTCCCACCCCTGCCCTGAGCAGGGACACCTCCCACTGGATCAGGGGCTCCAAGCCCCATCCAACCTGGCCTTGAACCCCTCCAGGGATGGGGCAGCCACCCCTGCTCTGGGCAACCTGGGCCAGGGCCACCCTCACAGGAAAACATTTCTTCCTAAAATCTCATCTCAATCTCCCCTCTTTCACCCTAAAACCATTCCCCCTCATCCTATCCCTGCACTCCCTGATCCAGAGCCCCTCCCCAGCTTTCCCGGAGCCCCTTTCAGTCCTGGAAGCTGCTCTAAGGTCTCCTTGGAGCCTTCTCTTCTCCAGGCTGAACAACCCCAACTCTCTCAGCCTGTCGTCATATGGGAGGTGCTCCAGCCCTCGGATCATCTTGGTGCCTCCTCTGGACTCACTCCATGGATCCATGTTTTGCAGCGTGTTTATGCAGCAGCAGACCACGATGTGGGACTTTCACTGGCAGCACTTAGATGCATATAAACGTAAAACTTTCCTTAAAACTCCTTGTTCTCCTAGCCTTGCGTTTCCTCTTAATATGTGGAAATTACATGACTGGCCGGTGCGGTTCCAGCATTTATTTTTATTTTTAACATTTCCCTGTCTGCTGTGGGACAGGAAGGGACGGTCGCAGTCCCCAGCATCTAAAGATAGGTACCACTTTGTTTTATCTTGCGTTTGGCCGTGTTAAATGTCTTGGCCGGCCTCCAGGGTGCAGGACCAAGCCCACCATATTTCAGGGCAAAGTGAATAATTACTACTTTGCGGTGGCAACGCGGGGAAGGAACGAAAATGTGTTTGCAAAACGCTTTGAAGATAATTACACCCCCCTGGTTTTCTGAGTGCCAGCGTTACGGGGCGCGCTCTAGATAGCTCGTTAATGCTCGGTGATCAGAGGAGCGGACCAGGAACATCATTTCCAACAGCACCCGGGTTGGGCTTCCTTGAAGAAGTCAGCGGTGAAAGGGAGGGCTTCGCCAAAAATAAACGAGCATATTAGAGGCAGATGGTCCTATTCCCAGGCCTAAAATTACAGCAGCGGCGGGCCAGGTGGGATGAAAGGAATTAGCATCTGGTGGCGAAGGGAGAGCAGTGTCACCACGCGGGGTGGGTGACCAGATGGCCCAGGCTCTGTTGGGCGTCCTATATATGTGTGGCTGGAGAGGTGTGGATTCCTCTGGAGCAAATGTAAGCTCGCTGGCAGGAGGCTCATGTCTCCCGGCTACCTTTTATGGACCTGTTAACACCCTGGAGTGATTGAGCACCAAGGAGCCATCGGCTCGGGCTGGGACCTTCCGGCAGCGCAGGCTGCGGTTAATCCCGGGGATAGGAACACCAGCCTCGGTGCAGAGAAAGCCCAGCAAGGTTCCACCACTGGTTTTCTCCTGTGTGTGCAGCTCACTACCTAACTTCTGTGGATTCTTGGTGTTATCCTAAGCAAAACAAGGTGCAATGAGCCGTTGGTTGCGGCCGCTCTGGATGCTTGGAGCCCCGTCTTCCTGCATCATAGGGTCATAGAATCATTTGGTTGGAAAAGGCCTTTGACATCATCAAGTCCAACCATACCTGTCCATTACAAACCATATCTCTGAACACCTCTTCTACTCATCTTTTAAACCCCTCCAGAGATGGAAGCTCCACCGCCTCCCTGGGCAGCCTCTGCCAGGGCCTGCAGACCCTTTCAGGGAAGAAATTTTTCCCAATATCCAATCTAAACCTTCCCTGGGACAACCTGAGCACATTTCTTCTTGTCTTGTCACTTGAGAGAAGAGACCAATACCCACCTCACCACAATCACCTTCCAGGTAGTTGCAGATGTGATAAGGTCTCCTGTCTGTGGACTTTAAACATTATCCTAGCCAAAATGAGGTGTGATGAGCCACTGGTTACAGCTGCTCTGAATGCCTGAGGTCCTGGCCTCCTGCATCCTGGATGGATGCTCTCCAGCTGTCCCCCGGCATTTCGGTGTGCAGAGGGGCCAACACTTGCTTAAAGGCTTGTTTTGCCTTTTCAGCAGCGAAAGGTCCTGCTGTAAATCCCATTAGCAGCTTGATCCAGTTTAAAATGGCCTTTTTCAGTTTATTCTCCTCCTCCAGACGTTATTTTTAGCCTGGAGGAGGCCAATGACTTGGGCCATGACACAACCCCACAAAGAGTTGTGTTGGAGGGGTAGGGATGTGGAGCCCGGAGCTCGTGCTGGTGTGAAGGGAACCCCTTGCACCTCCTTCCCTGCCTTCAACCTGCCCTGCAGCTCCCTGCAAGCGCGTTTCTGTGCTGTGGCTTCAGGCAGCGTCTGAAAAACTCATAACAATTAAAAGCAGTGCTGCAATGCAGGAGGAAACCAAAGCTATAAATCCCTCTCTCCTTCCTCACATACGGGGGGGATCTGGGGAGGGACTGGATTTGGTCCAGGGTTTGCCAGTGTCATGGAGTTCAGTGAGGCCGAGTGCAAAACCCAAGCATGATTACAGGGTGGGTGGAGAATGGATGGAGAGCAGCTCTGAGGAGAAGGACTTGGGGTGCTGGGGATGAGAAGCTCAACAGGAGCCACCAATGAGGACTTGCAGCCCAGAAACCAACCGTGTCTTGGGCTGCATCCAAAGCCGTGGGACCAGCAGGGTGAGGGAGGGGATTCTGCCCCTCTGCTCCGCTCTGGTGAGACTTCATCTAGAGTGCTGTGTCCAGCTCTGGGATCCCCAGTGTAAGGAGATGGAACTGTTGGAACGGGTTCTGAGGAGGCCATGGAGATGATCTGAGGGCTGGAGCAGCTCTGCTGTGAGGACAGGCTGGGAGAGTTTGGGTTGTTCAGCCTGGAGAAGAGAAGGCTCCAAGGAGACCTTAGAGCAACTTCCAGTGCTGAAAGAGGCTCCAGGAAAGCTGGGGAGGGGCTCTGGATCAGGGAGGGCAGGGATAGGAGGAGGGGGAATGGTTTTAAGGTGAAAGAGGGGAGATTGAGAAGAGATTTTAGGAAGAAATGTTTTCCTGTGGCAGTGAGGAGGCCCTGGCCCAGGTTGCCCAGAGCAGTGGTGGCTGCCCCATCCCTGGAGGGGTTCAAGGCCAGGTTGGATGGGGCTTGGAGCCCCTGATCCAGTGGGAGGTGTCCCCATGGCAGGGGTGGCACTGGATGGGCTTTGAGGTCCCTTCCAACCCAAACCGTTCTACGGTTCTATAATATATCCCAGCATTCTGCAAAGGGCAGAAGTCTCTGGAAGAAGCTACTGCCTGGTGGGGCTTTGCCTTCCTATGTAGCTACAAGTATTTTTATTTTACTTTTGAGCTCGTATTCCAGGAAAGCCCATTAAAAGCTGGCAGCCGCCTGCTAGCGAGCAGCTCTCCGGAGCCGAGCGCCGACGTGTGATGCTGGAGAAGCTTTGCTGACGGTTGGGGATGACTGATGGCACGAGGTGTCGGTGGAATGGAGGGGAAAAGGGGGATGTTCTCACTCCGCTCAACTTCCTTCCTTTGTGTTTCCTACTAAACCGAGGGAACCGCGCTGATGCGGCTGCTTTTGCTGCCTTCCAAGCTCCAATTTAATTGTGGATGATTTCATCCTGGCCTTTTTTTTTTTTATTTTATGTCGAAGCCAGTGGCCTGCGTCATGCGGCAGTGAATTTAGGCAGATTTTATTTGCATGTGAGTCATTGAGCTTTTCCAGCTGAATGTCACCAACTTGGAATTTTTGTCTGATTTTGTTGTTGGTTTTGTCTCTTGGTGTTTTTCCATTGGGCTTTTTCCCTACCCCTCGCTGCCTCCACCCCCCTCATCCCTCCGCAACCCCCCAGAAATAATAGGAAAAGACTAAATGTGAGTTGGGGTTGGCAGTGAGAGAGGACGGGATGATGAATGTTTGGGAGGGTGGTGGGGGGGAAGGATGCTTTATGTTGCTGGGAGGGAAGGAGCGAAGCCAAAGCAAATTGAGGGCTCTAATTTGGGAGCGGTGTTATTACAGGTCAGAGGGACTTGGTTACTGGCTAAATTGGGAGAGCTATCACATGCAGGAGCTGGAAATGCTGTTCGCATGGCCCAGGCGCACAGGTTTTTGCACAACTCGGTTGGATTTTGTTGACAATGCTTAAAAAGAGAAATCATTTTTGAAAAAATCAGTTTATTTTCCCTTAAAAAACAGGCTCCGTCGCAGCAGCCTCTGCCTGGGCTGCCTGCTCCTCCCGGCCCTCCGCTGCCCTTTGCACAGGGAAGTTTATAAATAGAGCAACTCCTCCATTATGTGCAGCTTCAGTCTCTTTTATTTTTACACTGGAATCCGTTCAATGATTAACAGTTTAAACCATGTGCTGTATATCAATATCTTACATACTCTTCATAACTTATTTTTAGTATTATTCCCCCCCCCCCAAATCCTTTACCCATGTTAGGCAAGGGAGTTGTGACATTCAGAGAATTTTATTTCTTTTTTAGCCTTTGGAGAAACGTATCTGCATTTCAATGGAGCTTTAGCTAAAAGGCTTTTTGCAATTGAAATTAAGGAGTCAGAGGAGTATTTCCTCCCTGCTTGTGGTTTTGCCTCTAGTCTCCTCCCTGAAAGCAAGGAAGATTCGGGCATTTTTATGGATTAGGCTCAAAGAAGAGATACAGAAATCCCGTGTTTTATTTCTTTGGCTTCCTGCGTCCTAGGAAATTCCTCTGAAAATCTGGATTTGAGCAATATAACCCCAAAGTAAGTGAAAGCAGGCAGTGAACTCCTTTCCCACCTGTACCCCTGCGTCCAAGAAGCAGCAAAACTCGCCGTGTTTTGCCCTCGCTGAGCTCACGAGCTCCAAGAGGTGATGGGACTTGGGGAAGCGATCTGCAGCCCCCTCTTTAATTATGCTTTTAATCCTCGCTGACCCATCCCGTTGCCGTGGGCCAAGCTGCCTCTGCAGGCCAGCTGAGCTCAGCTAACTTTGCACAGCAGCCAACAAAAGCCACTTGACCCAGGATCTTGTCGGGATATCTTTGTCCGGCAGACCTGGCACGGCTGCTCTGATATTTCTGTCTCCTCACTGCATGCACAAGGGCTGGTGGATTCCCCTCTGCTCCTCTCTGCTGTCCAAAAGGGGCAGCATCTTGGTGTCATTTCTGCTCCGGTAGCTTTCTTCCACCCAACCCGTGTGGTTGGTGCTCCTGCTTTCTTGCTGCTCTCCTACATCAGTGGGTAGATGTGGAGAAACACCTCACCTGATGGTGTCCCCACCGTTGATGGTGCTTTGGCAGTTTGGCACACTCTTTATTGTCATGGGAGAGCCAGGCACTGTTTTCCTGCAGCTTCAAAAGACCATCCTGTCCATGTGAGTCTTGGGAACATGATGCTCCTAATGCCCAGGAGCTCGTGTGATCCCATGGGTAAAGAGAAACTGGCGCTGTGAGTCCTTATCCAATTTCCTTATCTTCAGGACAGAGGAGGTTGGTTGGTTCATCTATAATAGAATCACCAGGTTGGAAAAGACCCACCGGATCATCAAGTCCAACCGTTCCCATCAATCACTAACCCATGCCCCTCAGCACCTCGTCCACCCGTGCCTTAAACCCCTCCAGGGAAGGGGACTCAACCCCCTCCCTGGGCAGCCTCTGCCAGGGACCAATGACCCTTTCCTCAAGCGTCTGCCCTCCTGGCCTTTGGGTGATAAGCAAGCAGGGGGTACCTCATCCTTGCTGATGCCTCTTCTGGCTCTGAGCTCCTGTTTCTGACACAGAACCACTTCCCGTGTTTTTCTGTCCAAGCCCTGAACACTCAGATAGATCTTGTCATTGCTCCACAAGACCATGCGGGCTGGACTGTGGCTTGTGAGGTCAGTGAAGCAAATCATAGAATCGTAGAGTGGTTTGGGTTGGAAGGGAGCTTAAAGATCATCCAATTCCAACCCCCTTGCCATGGGCAGGGACACCTCTCACTGGATCAGGGGCTCCAAGCCCCATCCAACCTGGCCTTGAACCCCTCCAGGGATGGGGCAGCCACCCCTGCTCTGGGCAACCTGGGCCAGGGCCTCCCCACCCTCACAGCAAAACATTTCTTCCTGAGATCTCATCTCGATCTCCCACCTTGCTGGTTAAAACTGTTCCCCCTCATCCTATCCCTGCACTCCCTGATCCGAAGACCCTCCCCAGCTTTCCTGGAGCCCCTTTCAGCACTAGAAGCTGCTCTAAGGTCTCCTTGGAGCCTTCTCTTCTCCAGGCTGAACAACCCCGACTCTCTCAGCCTCTCCTCGCATGGGAGATGTTCCAGTCTTCTGTTCATCTTCGTGGCCCTACAAACATCTTTCCCAAGGTGTTCTCTGTGCTGGTGCTGACCTCGCCGTGTTGAGGAGCTCCGATGCCGTCATACGTGCTGTTTAGTTTCCCTCGGCACCTATGGGTTTTTTTGATAAGGTTTCCCAGCGTGTCTTCTTTGCTCTGAACCAGTGAGATGCTCTCATACTTTGCACTGAATTAATAGTCATGTTGCTAGGGAATGTTGTGATAATAAACGGTATCACGCTCCGTAGCAAACGTGTGCGGCAGATACAGCCTCGAAAACAAATCCATAAAACCTCCCATCAGTTGCACAGTAAGAAAATCGAGTGTACTTCAGCTTGGTATTAAATATGTCATGGAAAAAAAGACTCCTGCTCCATCTGAATTTCCTCAAAGTCTGCTTTGGGTTGAAAACCGTAGTAGCTGCAGCCAATTTAGAGAAGGAAAAAACCCCGCTCTTGTTGCTGTCTGCAGAGCACGCTTAATGATCGTGCCGTGCGATTCTCCAGTGCTAAAAATATATCGCTTCTGGGTTTGTACAAACAGGCTCCCAATAGCTGGAGCTCTGGCAGACTCGCGAGGGAGGGGGAAAGCAGCGTCAAAAATGTGAATATCTTTTCTTCCTACTTGCTCTGCGGCACAAGAGAGCCAGGCTCGTCTGGCCTTGTGGCTCTTGGCATGAATTAAGGGATGTTTTGTTTAGGGATCTCCCGGTTTATTCTGTTTCTGAACAAAATAATAGGCGTTTTGCTTCCTTTTGAGGTCGTAGCTTGGATGGAGAGCGCTGAGTTCCCTGCTCTGCTGCTCTGTCTGCTCGGGTGGTTTCGTCAGCCTGTTTGGGGTGATGGGATGAGAAGACCTGTTCGAGGGTTGTCTTTGAGGCCAGCTTCAGCGCCAGAATTCTCACCTCCTGCTAACATTGTGAGATCCAGAAGTGCAGACCGAGGCTGAGATGCTCAGCCTGGGGAGAGCCTTTCCACTCATTTCTTCTGCACAAGGAATGAATGGAACAATGCTACAAAATGGACACTTGATGAAGCTGCTGTTGCTTTGGAGAGCTTGAAGGAGAGGGGAGCTGCCAGTAGTAAACAGCTCCTAGCTGATCAAGGAGATCTGCCTTTAAGAGGGAGAAGAAACAAGAAAGGCTCATGTCTTATCCCCCACAGGGTTTTTGGATAGGGCTTGGGTTTTGTCCCCAGA